>NC_060186.1:79701432-79828932 GCF_021184085.1 Oncorhynchus gorbuscha | reverse complement strand
AGAAGAGGAGGAGGTGGTGGTGGAGGATGATGTGGTGGTGGTGGTGGAGCAGGGAGGGGAGGATGAGGTTGTGGTGGATGAGGATGAGGTGGTAATGGAGGAGGAGGAGGAGGAGGAAGAAGAGATGGAGGAGGGAGGGGAGGATGAGGTGGTGGAGGAGGAAGAGGTGGTGGAGGAGGGAGAGGTGGTGGAGGAGGTGGTGGAGGAGGAGGATGAAGAGATGGCGGTGGTAGAAGAGGAGGAGGTGGTGGTGGAGGAGGGAGAGGTGGTGGAGGAGGTGGTGGTGGAGGATGATGTGGTGGTGGTGGTGGAGCAGGGAGGGGAGGATGAGGTTGTGGTGGATGAGGGTGAGGTGGTGATGGAGGAGGAGGAGGAGGAGGAGGAGGAGGAGGAGGAGGAGATGGCGGTGGTAGAAGAGGAGGAGGAGGAGGAGGAGGAGGAAGAAGAGATGGAGGAGGAGGAGGAGGAGGTGGAGGAGGAGGAGGACAAGTAGGAGGATGAGGAGGGGGAGAAGGACGAGGACTATGCTACTGTATATGTATAACATTTGATTTGATTTGATTGGACTATAGTCCTGACAGACACACTTTTCTTGGTCTTTTTGCTTTTACCAATTTCCTACAACAAAGTCAGTTTTATGTCCACAGGGTTTTGACACTTTGGCTTTCTTCAGCCAGCCCGTTGTAAAGGGACATTGAGTCTACCTGCCTTCAATAGAAAGCTCTTAGGCAGTGGAGTGTGTAGAAAACGACCACTTTATCAGCCTGCAAAACGTCCAATCACTTCTCCATCAAAACGTAGCTGGGAAAACCGCCTTTAAAAGTAGCCTACTGTATAAATCCCAATGTGAATTTCATGGTGCTTCATGGAAATTGAAAGTAATGGGTAAACCTTAAACAGTTTAATTTATCAGCCTAAAGTTCCCTGTTTCCGCTACTGTACATGACAGTTACTAATTAAAAAGTCCATTTTAAAGAGTGAAGTTACTTATATACCAAATTTCCTCTGTGTGACAGTTAAGAGGAACAATACAGACTGGCCATTTCCCCTAGTGAAGGACAAAGACAGGAGTCCTCAAGGTCCAGCCCAGAATTTTTCTAACTGTCCCCTGGAACCAGATAAAACCAGATAAAACCAGTTAAAACCAGATAAAACCAGATAAAACCAGATAAAACCAGATAAAACCAGATAGAACCAGATGAAACCAGATAAAACCAGTTAAAACCAGATAAAACCAGATAAAACCAGATAGAACCAGATGAAACCAGATAAAACCAGTTAAAACCAGATAAAACCAGATAGAACCAGATAGAACCTGACCGACATGTAGAGAATCCAACCACTGATTGAGGGATGATTGAGGGATGATTGAGGGATGATTGAGGGATGATTGAGAGATGATTGAGGGATGATTGAGGGAAGATTGAGGGAAGATTGAGGGATGATTGAGGGATGATTGAGGAATGAGACATGATGTCTGTGTCCCAAATGAAACCCTATTCCGTACAAAGTGCACGACTTTTGACCAGAACTCTATGGACCCTTTTGACCAGAGCCCTGTGTAGCCCTGGTCAAAAGTAGTGCACTATATTTATTTTATTTGATTAAAACTTTATTTATCCAGGTTAAGTGTCATTGAGATAAATAAAAATGTTCAAGAGAGACCTGGTCCAACCAAGACAGCAGCAAGGAAGAACAGGGTTTAAGACATATATCAGACCTACAGCAATAACTAACAGACATACATGTCACAGCTTACAGACACACCATCACAAAATACACACATTTCAATTACAGATGTTCTTTTACCTTTATAAAACTAGGAAAGTTATTTAAGAAAAAATTCTTATTTACAATGACAGCCTACCGGGAAACAGTGGGTTAACTGCCTTGTTCAGAATGACACATGTTTCCCTTGTCAGCTCTGGGATTTGATCCAGCAAACTTTGGGTACTGGCCCAATGATCTAACCACTAGGCTACCTGTCTCTCTAACCACTAGGCTACCTGTCTCTCTAACCACTAGGCTACCTGTCTCTCTAACCACTAGGCTACCTGTCTAAACACTAGGCTACCTGTCTCTCTAACCACTAGGCTACCTGTCTCTCTAACCACAGGCTACCTGGCTAACACTAGGCTACCTCTCTCTAACCACTAGGCTACCTGTCTCTCTAACCACTAGGCTACCTGTCTCTCTAACCACTAGGCTACCTGCCTCTAAACACTAGGCTACCTGTCTCTCTAACCACTAGGCTACCTGTCTCTCTAACCACTAGGCTACCTGTCTCTCTAACCACTAGGCTACCTGTCTCTCTAACCACTAGGCTACCTGTCTCTCTAACCACTAGGCTACCTGTCGCTAAACACTAGGCTACCTGTCTCTCTAACCACTAGGCTACCTGTCTCTCTAACCACTAGGCTACCTGTCTCTCTAACCACTAGGCTACCTGCCTCTAAACACTAGGCTACCTGTCTCTCTAACCACTAGGCTACCTGTCTCTCTAACCACTAGGCTACCTGTCTCTCTAACCACTAGGCTACCTGTCTCTCTAACCACTAGGCTACCTGTCTCTCTAACCACTAGGCTACCTGTCACTAAACACTAGGCTACCTGTCTCTCTAACCACTAGGCTACCTGTCTCTCTAACCACTAGGCTACCTGTCTCTCTAACCACTAGGCTACCTGTCGCTCTAAACACTAGGCTACCTGTCTCTCTAACCACTAGGCTACCTGTCTCTCTAACCACTAGGCTACCTGTCTCTCTAACCACTAGGCTACCTGTCGCTCTAAACACTAGGCTACCTGTCTCTCTAACCACTAGGCTACCTGTCTCTCTAACCACCAGGCTACCTGCCTCTAAACACTAGGCTACCTGTCTCTCTAACCACTAGGCTACCTGTCTCTCTAACCACTAGGCTACCTGTCTCTCTAACCACTAGGCTACCTGCCTCTAAACACTAGGCTACCTGTCTCTCTAACCACTAGGCTACCTGTCTCTCTAACCACTAGGCTACCTGTCTCTCTAAACACTAGGCTACCTGTCTCTCTAAACACTAGGCTACCTGTCTCTCTAACCACTAGGCTACCTGTCTCTCTAACCACTAGGCTACCTGTCTCTCTAACCACTAGGCTACCTGCCTCCTCTAACCACTAGGCTACCTGCCTCCTCTAACCACTAGACTACCTGCCTCCTCTAACCACTAGGCTACCTGCCTCCTCTAACCACTAGACTACCTGCCTCCTCTAACCACTAGGCTACCTGCCTCCTCTAACCACTAGACTACCTGCCTCCTCTAACCACTAGACTACCTGCCTCCTCTAACCACTAGACTACCTGCCTCCTCTAACCACTAGACTACCTGCCTCCTCTAACCACTAGGCTACCTGCCTCCTCTAACCACTAGGCTACCTGTCTCTCTAACCACTAGGCTACCTGTCTCTCTAACCACTAGGCTACCTGTCTCTCTAACCACTAGGCTACCTGTCTCTCTAACCACTAGGCTAACCACTAGGCTACCTCTCTAACCACTAGGCTACCTGTCTCTCTAACCACTAGGCTACCTGTCTCTCTAACCACTAGGCTACCTGTCTCTCTAACCACTAGGCTACCTGTCTCTCTAAACACTAGGCTACCTGTCTCTCTAACCACTAGGCTACCTGTCTCTCTAACCACTAGGCTACCTGTCTCTCTAACCACTAGGCTACCTGTCTCTCTAACCACTAGGCTACCTGTCGCTCTAAACACTAGGCTACCTGTCTCTCTAACCACTAGGCTACCTGTCTCTCTAACCACTAGGCTACCTGTCTCTCTAAACACTAGGCTACCTGCCTCCTCTAACCACTAGACTACCTGCCTCCTCTAACCACTAGGCTACCTGTCTCTCTAACCACTAGGCTACCTGTCTCTCTAACCACCAGGCTACTAAACACTAGGCTACCTGTCTCTCTAACCACTAGGCTACCTGTCTCTCTACCACTAGGCTACCTGTCTCTCTAACCACTAGGCTACCTGCCTCTAAACACTAGGCTACCTGTCTCTCTAACCACTAGGCTACCTGTCTCTCTAAACACTAGGCTACCTGTCTCTCTAAACATTAGGCTACCTGTCTCTCTAACCACTAGGCTACCTGTCTCTCTAACCCTAGGCTACCTGTCTCTCTAACCACTAGGCTACCTGCCTCCTCTAACCACTAGGCTACCTGCCTCCTCTAACCACTAGACTACCTGCCTCCTCTAACCACTAGGCTACCTGCCTCCTCTAACCACTAGACTACCTGCCTCCTCTAACCACTAGGCTACCTGCCTCCTCTAACCACTAGACTACCTGCCTCCTCTAACCACTAGACTACCTGCCTCCTCTAACCACTAGACTACCTGCCTCCTCTAACCACTAGGCTACCTGCCTCCTCTAACCACTAGGCTACCTGTCTCTCTAACCACTAGGCTACCTGTCTCTCTAACCACTAGGCTACCTGTCTCTCTAACCACTAGGCTACCTGTCTCTCTAACCACTAGGCTACCTGCCTCTAACCACTAGGCTACCTGCCTCTAACCACTAGGCTACCTGTGCTCTAAACACTAGGCTACCTGTCTCTCTAACCACTAGGCTACCTGTCTCTAACCACTAGGCTACCTGTCTCTAACCACTAGGCTACCTGTCTCTCTAACCACTAGGCTACCTGTCTCCTCTAACCACTAGGCTACCTGCCTCCTCTAACCACTAGGCTACCTGCCTCCTCTAACCACTAGGCTACCTGCCTCCTCTAACCACTAGGCTACCTGCCTCTCTAACCACTAGGCTACCTGCCTCCTCTAACCACTAGGCTACCTGTCTCTCTAACCACTAGACTACCTGCCTCCTCTAACCACTAGACTACCTGCCTCCTCTAACCACTAGGCTACCTGCCTCCTCTAACCACTAGGCTACCTGTCTCTCTAACCACTAGGCTACCTGTCTCTCTAACCACTAGGCTACCTGTCTCTCTAACCACCAGGCTACCTGCCTCTAAACACTAGGCTACCTGTCTCTCTAACCACTAGGCTACCTGTCTCTCTAACCACTAGGCTACCTGTCTCTCTAACCACTAGGCTACCTGCCTCTAAACACTAGGCTACCTGTCTCTCTAACCACTAGGCTACCTGTCTCTCTAAACACTAGGCTACCTGTCTCTCTAAACACTAGGCTACCTGTCTCTCTAAACACTAGGCTACCTGTCTCTCTATCCACTAGGCTACCTGTCTCTCTAACCACTAGACTACCTGCCTCCTCTAACCACTAGGGCTACCTAGACTACCTGCCTCCTCTAACCACAGGCTACCTGCCTCCTCTAACCACTAGACTACCTGCCTCCTCTAACCACTAGGCTACCTGCCTCCTCTAACCACTAGACTACCTGCCTCCTCTAACCACTAGACTACCTGCCTCCTCTAACCACTAGACTACCTGCCTCCTC
This sequence comes from Oncorhynchus gorbuscha, assembly GCF_021184085.1. Taxonomy (NCBI): domain Eukaryota; kingdom Metazoa; phylum Chordata; class Actinopteri; order Salmoniformes; family Salmonidae; genus Oncorhynchus; species Oncorhynchus gorbuscha. The sequence continues at coordinate 79,823,479 of NC_060186.1, read as the reverse complement.
TAACCACTAGGCTACCTGCCTCCTCTAACCACTAGGCTACCTGTCTCTCTAACCACTAGGCTACCTGTCTCTCTAACCACTAGGCTACCTGTCTCTCTAAACTAGGCACTAGGCTACCTGTCGCTCTAAACACTAGGCTACCTGTCTCTCTAACCACTAGGCTACCTGTCTCTCTAACCACCAGGCTACCTGCCTCTAAACACTAGGCTACCTGTCTCTCTAACCACTAGGCTACCTGTCTCTCTAACCACTAGGCTACCTGTCTCTCTAACCACTAACTAAACACTAGGCTACCTGTCTCTCTAACCACTAGGCTACCTGTCTCTCTAACCACTAGGCTACCTGTCTCTCTAAACACTAGGCTACCTGTCTCTCTAAACACTAGGCTACCTGTCTCTCTAACCACTAGGCTACCTGTCTCTCTAACCACTAGGCTACCTGTCTCTCTAACCACTAGGCTACCTGCCTCCTCTAACCACTAGGCTACCTGCCTCCTCTAACCACTAGACTACCTGCCTCCTCTAACCACTAGGCTACCTGCCTCCTCTAACCACTAGACTACCTGCCTCCTCTAACCACTAGGCTACCTGCCTCCTCTAACCACTAGACTACCTGCCTCCTCTAACCACTAGACTACCTGCCTCCTCTAACCACTAGACTACCTGCCTCCTCTAACCACTAGACTACCTGCCTCCTCTAACCACTAGGCTACCTGCCTCCTCTAACCACTAGGCTACCTGTCTCTCTAACCACTAGGCTACCTGTCTCTCTAACCACTAGGCTACCTTTCTCTCTAACCACTAGGCTACCTGTCTCTCTAACCACTAGGCTACCTGCCTCTAACCACTAGGCTACCTGCCTCTAACCACTAGGCTACCTGTCGCTCTAAACACTAGGCTACCTGTCTCTCTAACCACTAGGCTACCTGTCTCTCTAACCACTAGGCTACCTGTCTCTCTAACCACTAGGCTACCTGTCTCTCTAAACACTAGGCTACCTGTCTCTCTAACCACTAGGCTACCTGTCTCTCTAACCACTAGGCTACCTGTCTCTCTAACCACTAGGCTACCTGTCTCTCTAACCACTAGGCTACTAAACACTAGGCTACCTGTCTCTCTAACCACTAGGCTACCTGTCTCTCTAACCACTAGGCTACCTGTCTCTCTAAACACTAGGCTACCTGCCTCCTCTAACCACTAGACTACCTGCCTCCTCTAACCACTAGGCTACCTGTCTCTCTAACCACTAGGCTACCTGTCTCTCTAACCACCAGGCTACCTGCCTCTAAACACTAGGCTACCTGTCTCTCTAACCACTAGGCTACCTGTCTCTCTAACCACTAGGCTACCTGTCTCTCTAACCACTAGGCTACCTGCCTCTAAACACTAGGCTACCTGTCTCTCTAACCACTAGGCTACCTGTCTCTCTAAACACTAGGCTACCTGTCTCTCTAAACATTAGGCTACCTGTCTCTCTAACCACTAGGCTACCTGTCTCTCTAACCACTAGGCTACCTGTCTCTCTAACCACTAGGCTACCTGCCTCCTCTAACCACTAGGCTACCTGCCTCCTCTAACCACTAGACTACCTGCCTCCTCTAACCACTAGGCTACCTGCCTCCTCTAACCACTAGACTACCTGCCTCCTCTAACCACTAGGCTACCTGCCTCCTCTAACCACTAGACTACCTGCCTCCTCTAACCACTAGACTACCTGCCTCCTCTAACCACTAGACTACCTGCCTCCTCTAACCACTAGGCTACCTGCCTCCTCTAACCACTAGGCTACCTGTCTCTCTAACCACTAGGCTACCTGTCTCTCTAACCACTAGGCTACCTGTCTCTCTAACCACTAGGCTACCTGTCTCTCTAACCACTAGGCTACCTGCCTCTAACCACTAGGCTACCTGCCTCTAACCACTAGGCTACCTGTCGCTCTAAACACTAGGCTACCTGTCTCTCTAACCACTAGGCTACCTGTCTCTCTAACCACTAGGCTACCTGTCTCTCTAACCACTAGGCTACCTGTCTCTCTAACCACTAGGCTACCTGCCTCCTCTAACCACTAGGCTACCTGCCTCCTCTAACCACTAGGCTACCTGCCTCCTCTAACCACTAGGCTACCTGCCTCCTCTAACCACTAGACTACCTGCCTCCTCTAACCACTAGGCTACCTGCCTCCTCTAACCACTAGACTACCTGCCTCCTCTAACCACTAGACTACCTGCCTCCTCTAACCACTAGACTACCTGCCTCCTCTAACCACTAGGCTACCTGCCTCCTCTAACCACTAGGCTACCTGTCTCTCTAACCACTAGGCTACCTGTCTCTCTAACCACTAGGCTACCTGTCTCTCTAACCACCAGGCTACCTGCCTCTAAACACTAGGCTACCTGTCTCTCTAACCACTAGGCTACCTGTCTCTCTAACCACTAGGCTACCTGTCTCTCTAACCACTAGGCTACCTGCCTCTAAACACTAGGCTACCTGTCTCTCTAACCACTAGGCTACCTGTCTCTCTAAACACTAGGCTACCTGTCTCTCTAAACACTAGGCTACCTGTCTCTCTAACCACTAGGCTACCTGTCTCTCTATCCACTAGGCTACCTGTCTCTCTAACCACTAGACTACCTGCCTCCTCTAACCACTAGGCTACCTGCCTCCTCTAACCACTAGACTACCTGCCTCCTCTAACCACTAGGCTACCTGCCTCCTCTAACCACTAGACTACCTGCCTCCTCTAACCACTAGGCTACCTGCCTCCTCTAACCACTAGACTACCTGCCTCCTCTAACCACTAGACTACCTGCCTCCTCTAACCACTAGACTACCTGCCTCCTCTAACCACTAGGCTACCTGCCTCCTCTAACCACTAGGCTACCTGTCTCTCTAACCACTAGGCTACCTGTCTCTCTAACCACTAGGCTACCTGTCTCTCTAACCACTAGGCTACCTGTCTCTCTAACCACTAGGCTACCTGCCTCTAACCACTAGGCTACCTGCCTCTAACCACTAGGTTACCTGTCGCTCTAAACACTAGGCTACCTGTCTCTCTAACCACTAGGCTACCTGTCTCTCTAACCACTAGGCTACCTGTCTCTCTAACCACTAGGCTACCTGTCTCTCTAACCACTAGGCTACCTGTCTCTCTAACCACTAGGCTACCTGCCTCCTCTAACCACTAGGCTACCTGCCTCCTCTAACCACTAGACTACCTGCCTCCTCTAACCACTAGGCTACCTGCCTCCTCTAACCACTAGACTACCTGCCTCCTCTAACCACTAGGCTACCTGCCTCCTCTAACCACTAGACTACCTGCCTCCTCTAACCACTAGACTACCTGCCTCCTCTAACCACTAGACTACCTGCCTCCTCTAACCACTAGGCTACCTGCCTCCTCTAACCACTAGGCTACCTGTCTCTCTAACCACTAGGCTACCTGTCTCTCTAACCACTAGGCTACCTGTCTCTCTAACCACCAGGCTACCTGCCTCTAAACACTAGGCTACCTGTCTCTCTAACCACTAGGCTACCTGTCTCTCTAACCACTAGGCTACCTGTCTCTCTAACCACTAGGCTACCTGCCTCTAAACACTAGGCTACCTGTCTCTCTAACCACTAGGCTACCTGTCTCTCTAAACACTAGGCTACCTGTCTCTCTAAACACTAGGCTACCTGTCTCTCTAACCACTAGGCTACCTGTCTCTCTATCCACTAGGCTACCTGTCTCTCTAACCACTAGACTACCTGCCTCCTCTAACCACTAGGCTACCTGCCTCCTCTAACCACTAGACTACCTGCCTCCTCTAACCACTAGGCTACCTGCCTCCTCTAACCACTAGACTACCTGCCTCCTCTAACCACTAGGCTACCTGCCTCCTCTAACCACTAGACTACCTGCCTCCTCTAACCACTAGACTACCTGCCTCCTCTAACCACTAGACTACCTGCCTCCTCTAACCACTAGGCTACCTGCCTCCTCTAACCACTAGGCTACCTGTCTCTCTAACCACTAGGCTACCTGTCTCTCTAACCACTAGGCTACCTGTCTCTCTAACCACTAGGCTACCTGTCTCTCTAACCACTAGGCTACCTGCCTCTAACCACTAGGCTAACCACTGTTACCTGTCGCTCTAAACACTAGGCTACCTGTCTCTCTAACCACTAGGCTACCTGTCTCTCTAACCACTAGGCTACCTGTCTCTCTAACCACTAGGCTACCTGTCTCTCTAACCACTAGGCTACCTGTCTCTCTAACCACTAGGCTACCTGCCTCCTCTAACCACTAGGCTACCTGCCTCCTCTAACCACTAGACTACCTGCCTCCTCTAACCACTAGGCTCTAACCACTGACTACCTGCCTCCTCTAACCTACTCTAAGGCTACCTGTCTCCTCTAACCACTAGGCTACCTGCCTCCTCTAACCACTAGGCTACCTGCCTCCTCTAACCACTAGGCTACCTGTCTCTCTAACCACTAGGCTACCTGTCTCTCTAACCACTAGGCTACCTGTCTCTCTAACCACTAGGCTACCTGCCTCTAACCACTAGGCTACCTGTCTCTAACCACTAGGCTACATGTCTCTCTAACCACTAGGCTACCTGTCTCTCTAACCACTAGGCTACCTGTCTCTCTAACCACTAGGCTACCTGCCTCTAACCACTAGGCTACCTGTCTCTAACCACTAGGCTACCTGTCTCTCTAACCACTAGGCTACCTGTCTCTCTAACCACTAGGCTACCTGTCTCTCTAACCACTAGGCTACCTGTCTCTCTAACCACTAGGCTACCTGCCTCTAACCACTAGGCTACCTGTCTCTAACCACTAGGCTACCTGTCTCTCTAACCACTAGGCTACCTGTCTCTCTAACCACTAGGCCACCTGTCTCTCTAACCACTAGGCTACCTGCCTCTAACCACTAGGCTACCTGTCTCTAACCACTAGGCTACCTGTCTCTCTAACCACTAGGCTACCTGTCTCTAACCACTAGGCTACCTGTCTCTCTAACCACTAGGCTACCTGCCTCTAACCACTAGGCTACCTGTCTCTCTAACCACTAGGCTACCTGTCTCTCTAACCACTAGGCTACCTGTCTCTCTAACCACTAGGCTACCTGTCTCTCTAACCACTAGGCTACCTGCCTCTAACCACTAGGCTACCTGTCTCTAACCAACTATGCTACCTGCCTCCTCTAACCACTAGGCTACCTGTCTCCTCTAACCACTAGGCTACCTGTCTCTCTAACCACTAGGCTACCTGCCTCTAACCAACTATGCTACCTGCCTCCTCTAACCACTAGACTACCTGCCTCCTCTAACCACTAGGCTACCTGCCTCCTCTAACCACTAGGCTACCTGCCTCTAACCACTAGGCTACCTGCCTCTCTAACCACTATGCTACCTGCCTCTAACCACTAGGCTACCTGTCTCTCTAACCACTATGCTACCTGCCTCTAACCACTAGGCTACCTGCCTCCTCTAACCACTAGGATACCTGCCTCCTCTAACCACTAGGCTACCTGCCACCTCTAACCACTAGGCTACCTGCCTCCTCTAACCACTAGGCTACCTGCCTCCTCTAACCACTAGGCTACCTGCCTCCTCTAACCACTAGGATACCTGCCTCCTCTAACCACTAGGCTACCTGCCTCTAACCACTAGGTAGTCTAGTGACCAGGGGCCAATAGGGATCTGGTCAAAAATAGGGCACCAAATAGGAAATAGGGCACCATTTGTGACAGTGCCAGGGTACTAATAGCTACCGGTGATCGTGCGGTAGTTGTTAAAAACAAAACTCGCATCAGAGAGACAGAGGTTCATCATGTTCAGTAGCTCAGTTGGTAGAGCATGGCGCTTGTAACGCCAGGGTAGTGGGTTCGATCCCCGGGACCACCCATACGTAGAATGTATGCACACATGACTGTAAGTCGCTTTGGATAAAAGCGTCTGCTAAATGGCATATATTATATATTATTATTATATTATGTTCAGAATGAAAAAATGCAATCAGGAACTAGCTGAGATGAATCTATTTTATGAGTGCTTTCAGATTCATATTTTTAAATGTAGAAGCAACACCACTTTGTTCCCATTTAGCCAATCACAACTACTCTGTTTAGCAATGACACAGAGAGCAAGAAGTGGAATGTTAGCTAAAACAGACTGGTGGTCCAGGCTATCACAACCTAGTGGGTGATGAAATAGTGTAAGCTAGTAATACCGTATGGTACATTGTAGTATACAGTTACAGAATAAAGACCAGAATGGAGGGATGTTCCATAGGAGGTAGAGTTAACAGGCAAGAACTACAAATACCAGAATGTTATGTATCTGAGGAGGAATGTTCCCTAGGAGGTAGAGTTAACAGGCAAGAACTACAAATACCAGAATGTTATGTATCTGAGGAGGAATGTTCCCCAGGAAGTAGAGTTAACAGGCAAGAACTACAAATACCAGAATGTTATGTATCTGAGGAGGAATGTTCCCTAGGAAGTAGAGCTTACAGGCAAGAACTACAAATACCAGAATGTTATGTATCTGAGGAGGAATGTTCCCCAGGAAGTAGAGCTTACAGGCAAGAACTACAAATACCAGAATGGGATATCTCTGAGGAGGAATGTTCCCTAGGAGGTAGAGCAAACAGGCAAGAACTACAAATACCAGAATGGGATATCTCTGAGGAGGAATGTTCCCTAGGAGGTAGAGCAAACAGGCAAGAACTACAAATACCAGAATGTTATGTATCTGAGGAGGAATGTTCCCTAGGAAGTAGAGCTTACAGGCAAGAACTACAAATACCAGAATGTTATGTATCTGAGGAGGAATGTTCCCCAGGAAGTAGAGCTTACAGGCAAGAACTACAAATACCAGAATGGGATATCTCTGAGGAGGAATGTTCCCTAGGAGGTAGAGCAAACAGGCAAGAACTACAAATACCAGAATGGGATATCTCTGAGGAGGAATGTTCCCTAGGAGGTAGAGCAAACAGGCAAGAACTACAAATACCAGAATGTTATGTATCTGAGGAGGAATGTTCCCTAGGAGGTAGAGCAAACAGGCAAGAACTACAAATACCAGAATGGGATATCTCTGAGGAGGAATGTTCCCTAGGAGGTAGAGCAAACAGGCAAGAACTACAAATACCAGAATGGGATATCTCTGAGGAGGAATGTTCCCTAGGAGGTAGAGCAAACAGGCAAGAACTACAAATACCAGAATGTTATGTATCTGAGGAGGAATGTTCCCTAGGAGGTAGAGTTAACAGGCAAGAACTACAAATACCAGAATGTTATGTATCTGAGGAGGAATGTTCCCTAGGAGGTAGAGCAAACAGGCAAGAACTACAAATACCAGAATGTTATGTATCTGAGGAGGAATGTTCCCTAGGAGGTAGAGCAAACAGGCAAGAACTACAAATACCAGAATGTTATGTATCTGAGGAGGAATGTTCCCTAGGAAGTAGAGTTAACAGGCAAGAACTACAAATACCAGAATGTTATGTATCTGAGGAGGAATGTTCCCTAGGAGGTAGAGCAAACAGGCAAGAACTACAAATACCAGAATGCTATGTATCTGAGGAGGAATGTTCCCTAGGAAGTAGAGCAAACAGGCAAGAACTACACACAGCGAGTCATTATCACTACATTATGACTTATTTGAAAGGTAATTACAACATAATTAAAAGGTAAATAATTGACAGTGATCCCCCAAAACAGGGGATCCTGTCATGTTTGGCTACACAGAAAACTTGACAAGAGCTAGACCCTGATGCTGACCATCACCTGAAGGCCATGAAGAGAGGGAAGGAGATATATATACACACACACACTCAGTGGCCAGTTTATTAGGTACACAAACTTGACAAGAGCTAGACCCTGATGCTGACCATCATCTGAAGGCCATGAAGAGAGGGAAGGAGATATATATATATATATACACACACACACACTCAGTGGCCAGTTTATTAGGTACACAACCCTGTTCTTGAAAATGGATCGCTCCTACAGACAGTGAGTCACGTGGCCGTGGCTTGTTATATAAAGCAGGCAGACAGGCATCGAGGCATTCAGTTACTGTTCGACCGAAACGTAACTGAATGCCAAAACGAGTGACCGTTTTTGACCGTTCAACAGAGGTTGAAGGAGAATGGTTTGACAAACAAAACACATCCAGTGAGCTTCAGTCCTGTGGACTAAAAACACCTAAAAAAACAGAGGTTGAAGGAGAATGGTAAGAATCGTGCAAGCTAACAGGCGGGCCACAAACAGACAAATAATGTGACAAGGTCCTTCTGTAGCTCAGTTGGTAGAGCATGGCGCTTGTAACGCCAGGGTAGTGGGTTCGATCCCCGGGACCACCCATACGTAGAATGTATGCACACATGACTGTAAGTCGCTTTGGATAAAAGCGTCTGCTAAATGGCATATATTATTTTTTATATATATTAACTCGGCCACAAACAGACAAACGGATGGGCAAACAGACAGGCGGTTCTTGTCACGGATGGGCAACAGAACAACCGGGTTCCACATCTATCAGAACGAAGAGGAAGTGGCTCCAGGAAGAGGAAGTGGCTCCAGTGGGAAGGCTATCACCAACACTGGATAATTGAGGAGTGGAAAAACATTGCCTGGTCCAACGAATCCCAGTACCTGTAGTGTCGAGCTGATGACAGAGTCAGGATTTGGTGAGTCTGTGGTCCCATCCAGCCTGGTGTCAACGGTACAGGTGGCAGTGGTCTAATGGTGTGGGGGAAGTTTTTCTGGCACACGTTAGATGACTTGATACTGATTGAACAACGTTTCCATGCCCCAAAGAATTCTGGTTCTTATGGAGGCAAAGAGTGGGTCCGGCCCGATGGGTGTACCTAATAAACTGGCCAATGAGTGGATATATATATATATATATATCTCTCAGACAGACAGAGAGAGAGAGGGAGGGTTACAGAGAGAGAGAGAGAGGAGGGAGGGAGAGAGAGAGAGAGAGGCAGGGTTACAGAGAGAGAGAGAGAGAGAGAGAGAGAGAGAGAGAGAGAGAGAGAGAGAGAGAGAGAGAGAGAGAGAGAGAGAGAGAGGGAGGGTTAGAGAGAGAGAGAGAGAGAGAGAGAGAGAGAGAGAGAGAGAGGGATGGTTACAGAGAGAGAGAGAGAGAGAGGGAGGGTTACAGAGAGAGAGAGAGAGAGAGAGAGAGAGAGAGAGAGAGAGAGAGAGAGAGAGAGAGAGAGAGAGAGAGAGGGAGGGTTACAGAGAGAGAGAGAGAGAGAGAGAGAGAGAGAGAGAGGGAGGGTTACAGAGAGAGAGAGAGAGAGAGAGAGAGAGAGAGAGAGAGAGGGAGGGAGGGTTACAGAGAGAGAGAGAGATAGAGAGGGAGGGTTACAGAGAGAGAGAGAGAGAGAGGGAGGGTTACAGAGAGAGAGAGAGAGGAAGGGTTACAGAGAGAGAGAGAGAGAGAGAGGGAGGGTTACAGAGAGAGAGAGAGAGAGAGAGAGAGAGAGAGAGAGAGAGAGAGAGAGAGAGAGAGAGGGAGGGTTACAGAGAGAGAGAGGGAGGGTTACAGAGAGAGAGAGAGAGAGAGAGAGAGAGAGAGAGAGAGAGGGAGGGTTACAGAGAGAGAGAGAGAGAGAGAGGGTTACAGAGAGAGAGAGGGAGGGGTTAGAGAGAGAGAGAGGGAGGGTTACAGAGAGAGAGAGAGAGAGAGAGAGAGAGAGAGAGGGAGGGTTACAGAGAGAGAGAGAGAGAGAGAGAGAGAGAGGGATGGTTACAGAGAGAGAGAGAGAGAGCCATGTGTTCTGTCAATAATCAAGTAGCAGGTCATTTTCTGCCTGTGACACATCTACTGTGTCACAGTACAGTGAGCTCTATAGCAGTACAGTGAGCTCTATACAATCCGTAATGCTGAAGAACCGATTTATACTGTAGCACGATTGACAATTAACGGTAATGTTTCTCCGCTGTCGTGGAGACTTCATTCGTGGTAAACGTTGCACACGTCGACTCAATCGGGGAAAAATACCTTTACATTTTTTACCTCAACGCTTTGGTCGATACGCCTTTATAACCCTCTGTAGACTAAGGTGATCGATTCCTGCTTGTTGCAGCAGGACAATGGAATTAACAGAACAACATACTATAGGTAAAGCTTTTGCTACTGCCATTGTGGGTGCATTCATATTTCTACCTGAGTGTGTAGGTTGTTAAAAGATAAAAACATAGCCGGCAGGGTAGCCTAGTGGTTAGAGCATTCGACAAACCCCCGAGCTGACAAGGTACAAATCTGTCGTTCTGCCCCTGAACAGGCAGTTAACCCACTGTTCCCAGGCCGTCATTGAAAATAAGAATTTGTTCTTAACTGACTTGCCTGGTTAAATAAAGGTAAAATAAAAAATAAATAAATAAAAAACAAAATGTACAATGTTCTACATTGACTGGGATTGATGCTCTGCAGTTGTGTCCTTTGCAAGTCCAATCCTGTCCAGTGAAAACGATGACTGAGAAATGCAATTCATCTCAACACCTAATAGCGTTGCAGAGAGTAATGTGATTGTCAAGGTGAGCATCTGATAAATGATGTACTGGTCTGTCCATTTCAACAGTCCCCAGGATCAATGAAATCAATAGCCAGGTACCAGAGCCAAACAGCAGATCAGCCACAGACACCAGGGGCAGACCGGGATCAGAAATCGGCCCTGGCATTTCTAACACACTCGCATATTTTTTTTCTTTGAGGCTCCCATTATTAGCCAGATATTTATCATTTTGCACAAAAAGTCATACTGGCCCGAAATTCCGTCATTGAAAATAAGAATTTGTTCTTAACTGACTTGCCTAGTTAAATAAAGGTAAAAAAAAAAAAAAAAAAAAATGACCAGTCCGCCCCTGCAGACCACTGTCTTCTGAATACAATTCCTGGAATATTCTAGCTCATAGCAGTGACATCCCTACTTGGGCATATAGAGATAAGGACTCCTTTAAAGGCCTATCCATGACTAAACTAACTAGGTAAACTAGCTGGTGATGCTAATCCCTCCCTCATCTATTCTAATTCATGTCTCGCCATGTCCTCTCACACACACACACACACACACACACACACACACACACACACACACACACACACACACACACACACACACACACACACACACACACACACACACACACACACACACACACACACACACACACACACACACACACACACACACACACACACACACACACACACAGAAATCCGTACATTGGACTGCCACATCATATTTAGCTTACGTAGTGTGTGTGTGTGTGTGTGTGTGTGTGTGTGTGTGTGTGTGTGTGTGTGTGTGTGTGTGTGCGTGCGTGCGTGCGTGCGTGCGTGCGTGCGTGCGTGCGTGCGTGCGTGCGTGCGTGCGTGCGTGCGTGCGTGCGTGCGTGCGTGCGTGTGTGTGTGTGTGTGTGTGTGTGTATGTGTGAGTGTGTGAGAGTGGAATATGATGTGGCAGTCCAATGTACAGATTGTTTTTGGTATCTTTTAGTTGTCATTGTATAAGACTAAGTAAAACTGAAAAGATGATGTTGAAATGTTGCTGGAATAGTGGAGGCAGAGCCTGTTTTCATTGCGACTTGCAGTAACTCTCCTGTGTTCTAAATCAATAGTTGTTTAGTAGTCTGAAAATGTAGGAAACATTAACCTTGTTTGACCATGCAACTATTTGTTACATGCAATATGCTTTGTGGATATGCTTCACCAGACAGATGTTGCTCTCCGGTTTTGTGATGAAACAAAGGTGTGGTTGAATTTATAAGAAGTTATTGTCTCAGCCTTTAGTCCTACAGTATATATCACTGTGTCTTCTTATTGTCTCAGCCTTTAGGCCTCTATATCACTGTGTCTTCTTATTGTCTCAGCCTTTAGGCCTCTATATCACTGTGTCTTCTTATTGTCTCTGCATTTAGGCCTCTATATCACTGTGTCTTCTTATTGTCTGTGCCTTTAGGCCTACAGTATATATCACTGTCTCTTCTTATTGTCTCAGCCTTTAGGCCTACAGTATATATCACTGTGTCTTCTTATTGTCTCAGCCTTTAGGCCTACAGTATATATCACTGTGTCTTCTTATTGTCTCAGCCTTTAGGCCTACAGTATATATCACTTTGTCTTCTTATTGTCTCTGCCTTTAGGCCTACAGTATATATCACTTTGTCTTCTTATTGTCTCAGCCTTTAGGCCTCTATATCACTGTATCTTCTTATTGTCTCTGCCTTTAGGCCTCTATATCACTGTGTCTTCTTATTGTCTCAGCCTTTAGGTCTATATATCACTGTCTCTTCTTATTGTCTCTGTCATGTTTGTCATTTATTATCATGTCTTGTCCCTGTGCTCCCCATTCTATTCGTTTCCCTCTGCTGGTCTTATTAGGTTCTTTCCCTCTTTCTATCCCTCTCTCTCCCCCTCCCTCTCTCACTCTCTCGCTCTCTCTTCTCTCTATCGTTCCGTTCCTGCTCCCAGCTGTTCCTATTCCCCTAATCATCATTTAGTCTTCCCACACCTGTTCCCGATCCTTTCCCCTGATTAGAGTCCCTATTTCTTCCTTTGTGTTCCGTTCCTGTCCTGTCGGTTCCTTGTTTAGAATTCACCGTGCTGTGATTGTGTATCGCCCTGTCCTGTCGTGTTTTTGCCTTCATCAGATGCTGCGTGTGAGCAGGTGTCTCTGTCAGCTACGGCCTGCGCCTACCCGGGCGACCTGCAGTCTGTGGCCGCTTCTCCTGTTATTCCCCTCTACAGACTAGAGGATTTCTGTTATTCCCTGTTTGGACATTTCCTGTTAAGGATTCAGGATTTGTCGTTTTCTGTTTGGACTTGAATAAACTCTGTTTCTGTTAAGTCGCTTTTGGGTCCTCTTTCACCTGCATGACAGAAGGAACCGACCAAGGAATGGACCCAGCGACTTCAGACGCTCGTTACACTGCCGTCGAGATCCAAGGAGCCATGCTCGGCAGACACGAGCAGGAATTGTCTGCTGCTCGCCATGCCGTGGAGAACCTGGCCGCTCAGGTTTCCGACCTCTCTGGACAGTTCCAGAGTCTACGTCTCGTGCCACCTGTTACTTCCTGGCCTGCCGAGCCTCCAGAACCTAGGGTTAATAACCCACCTTGCTACTCCGGGCAGCCCACTGAGTGCCGCTCCTTTCTCACGCAGTGTGAGATTGTGTTCTCTCTCCAACCCAACACATACTCTAGAGAGAGAGCTCGGGTTGCTTACGTCATTTCACTCCTTATTGGCCGGGCTTGAGAATGGGGCACAGCTATCTGGGAGGCAAGGGCTGATTGCTCTAACAAGTTCCAGAACTTTAAAGAGGAGATGATTCGGGTTTTTGACCGTTCAGTTTTTGGTGGGGAGGCTTCTAGGGCCCTGGCTTCCTTATGCCAAGGTGAACGGTCCATAACGGATTATTCTATTGAGTTTCGCACTCTTGCTGCCTCTAGTGAGTGGAACGAGCCGGCGCTGCTCGCTCGTTTTCTGGAGGGACTCCACGCAGTGGTTAAGGATGAGATTCTCTCCCGGGAGGTTCCTTCAGATGTGGACTCTTTGATTGCTCTCGCCATCCGCATAGAACGACGGGTAGATCTTCGTCACCGGGCTCGTGGAAGAGAGCTCGCATCAACGGTGTTTCCCTGCTCCGCATCGCAACCATCTCCCTCCTCTGGCTTTGAGACTGAGCCCATGCAGCTGGGAGGGATTCGCATCTCGACTAAGGAGAGGGAACGGAGGATCACCAACCGCCTGTGCCTCTATTGCGGAGTAGCTGGACATTTTGTTAATTCATGTCCAGTAAAAGCCAGAGCTCATCTGTAAGCGGAGGGCTACAGGTGAGCGCAACTACTCAAGTCTCTCCATCAAGATCCTGTACTACTTTGTCGGTCCATCTACGCTGGACCGGTTCGGGTGCTACATGTAGTGCCTTGATAGACTCTGGGGCTGAGGGTTGTTTCATGGACGAAGCATGGGTTCGGAAACATGACATTCCTTTCAGAGAGTTAGAGAAGCCTACGCCCATGTTCGCCTTAGATGGTAGTCATCTTCCCAGTATCAGATTTGAGACACTACCTTTAACCCTCACAGTATCTGGTAACCACAGTGAGACTATTTCTTTTTTGATTTTCCGTTCACCGTTTACACCTGTTGTTTTGGGTCATCCCTGGCTAGTATGTCATAATCCTTCTATTAATTGGTCTAGTAATTCTATCCTATCCTGGAACGTTTCTTGTCATGTGAAGTGTTTAATGTCTGCCATCCCTCCCGTTTCTTCTGTCCCTACTTCTCAGGAGGAACCTGGCGATTTGACAGGAGTGCCGGAGGAATATCATGATCTGCGCACGGTCTTCAGTCGGTCCCGAGCCAACTCCCTTCCTCCTCACCGGTCGTATGATTGTAGTATTGATCTCCTTCCGGGGACCACTCCTCCTCGAGGTAGACTATACTCTCTGTCGGCTCCCGAACGTAAGGCTCTCGAGGATTATTTGTCTGTGTCTCTTGACGCCGGTACCATAGTGCCTTCTTCTTCTCCGGCCGGGGCGGGGTTCTTTTTGTTAAGAAGAAGGACGGTACTCTGCGCCCCTGCGTGGATTATCGAGGGCTGAATGACATAACGGTTAAGAATCGTTATCCGCTTCCCCTTATGTCATCAGCCTTCGAGATTCTGCAGGGAGCCAGGTGCTTTACTAAGTTGGACCTTCGTAACGCTTACCATCTCGTGCGCATCAGAGAGGGGGACGAGTGGAAAACGGCGTTTAACACTCCGTTAGGGCATTTTGAGTACCGGGTTCTGCCGTTCGGTCTCGCCAATGCGCCAGCTGTTTTTCAGGCATTAGTTAATGATGTTCTGAGAGACATGCTGAACATTTTTGTTTTTGTCTATCTTGACGATATCCTGATTTTTTCTCCGTCACTCGAGATTCATGTTCAGCACGTTCGACGTGTTCTACAGCGCCTTTTAGAGAATTGTCTCTACGTAAAGGCTGAGAAGTGCTCTTTTCATGTCTCCTCCGTTACTTTTCTCGGTTCCGTTATTTCCGCTGAAGGCATTCAGATGGATTCCGCTAAGGTCCAAGCTGTCAGTGATTGGCCCGTTCCAAGGTCACGTGTCGAGTTGCAGCGCTTTTTAGGTTTCGCTAATTTCTATCGGCGTTTCATTCGTAATTTCGGTCAAGTTGCTGCCCCTCTCACAGCTCTTACTTCTGTCAAGACGTGTTTTAAGTGGTCCGGTTCCGCCCAGGGAGCTTTTGATCTTCTTAAAGAACGTTTTACGTCCGCTCCTATCCTCGTTACTCCTGACGTCACTAGACAATTCATTGTCGAGGTTGACGCTTCAGAGGTAGGCGTGGGAGCCATTCTATCCCAGCGCTTCCAGTCTGACGATAAGGTTCATCCTTGCGCTTATTTTTCTCATCGCCTGTCGCCATCTGAGCGCAACTATGATGTGGGTAACCGTGAACTGCTCGCCATCCGCTTAGCCCTAGGCGAATGGCGACAGTGGTTGGAGGGGGCGACCGTTCCTTTTGTCGTTTGGACAGACCATAAGAACCTTGAGTACATCCGTTCTGCCAAACGACTTAATGCCCGTCAAGCTCGTTGGGCGTTGTTTTTCGCTCGTTTCGAGTTTGTGATTTCTTACCGTCCGGGTAGCAAGAACACCAAGCCTGATGCCTTATCCCGTCTGTTTAGTTCTTCTGTGGCTTCTACTGATCCCGAGGGGATTCTTCCTTATGGGCGTGTTGTCGGGTTAACAGTCTGGGGAATTGAAAGACAGGTTAAGCAAGCACTCACGCACACTGCGTCGCCGCGCGCTTGTCCTAGTAACCTCCTTTTCGTTCCTGTTTCCACTCGTCTGGCTGTTCTTCAGTGGGCTCACTCTGCCAAGTTAGCTGGTCATCCCGGTGTTCGAGGCACTCTTGCGTCTATTCGCCAGCGCTTTTGGTGGCCGACTCAGGAGCGTGACACGCGCCGTTTCGTGGCTGCTTGTTCGGACTGCGCGCAGACTAAGTCGGGTAACTCTCCTCCTGCCGGTCGTCTCAGACCGCTCCCCATTCCTTCTCGACCATGGTCTCACATCGCCTTAGACTTCATTACCGGTCTGCCTTTGTCTGCGGGGAAGACTGTGATTCTTACGGTTGTCGATAGGTTCTCTAAGGCGGCACATTTCATTCCCCTCGCTAAACTTCCTTCCGCTAAGGAGACGGCACAAATCATTATTGAGAATGTATTCAGAATTCATGGCCTCCCGTTAGACGCCGTTTCAGACAGAGGCCCGCAATTCACGTCACAGTTTTGGAGGGAGTTCTGTCGTTTGATTGGTGCGTCCGTCAGTCTCTCTTCCGGGTTTCATCCCCAGTCTAACGGTCAAGCAGAGAGGGCCAATCAGACGATTGTCGCATACTACGCAGCCTTTCTTTCAGAAACCCTGCGTCTTGGGCAGAACAGCTCCCCTGGGCAGAATACGCTCACAATTCGCTTCCTTCGTCTGCTACCGGGTTATCTCCGTTTCAGAGTAGTCTGGGTTACCAGCCTCCTCTGTTCTCATCCCAGCTTGCCGAGTCCAGCGTTCCCTCCGCTCAAGCGTTTGTCCAACGTTGTGAGCGCACCTGGAGGAGGGTGAGGTCTGCACTTTGCCGTTACAGGGCACAGACGGTGAGAGCCGCCAATAAACGCAGGATTAAGAGTCCAAGGTATTGTTGCGGCCAGAGAGTGTGGCTTTCCACTCGCAACCTTCCTCTTACGACAGCTTCTCGTAAGTTGACTCCGCGGTTCATTGGTCCGTTCCGTGTCTCCCAGGTCGTCAATCCTGTCGCTGTGCGACTGCTTCTTCCGCGACATCTTCGTCGCGTCCATCCTGTCTTCCATGTCTCCTGTGTTAAGCCCTTTCTTCGCACCCCGTTCGTCTTCCCTCCCCCCTCCCGTCCTTGTCGAGAGCGCACCTATTTACAAGGTACATAAGATCATGGACATGCGTTCTCGGGGACGGGGTCACCAATACTTAGTGGATTGGGAGGGTTACGGTCCTGAGGAGAGGAGTTGGGTTCCGTCTCGGGACGTGCTGGACCGTTCACTCATCGATGATTTCCTCCGTTGCCGCCAGGATTCCTCCTCGAGTGCGCCAGGAGGCGCTCGGTGAGTGGGGGGTACTGTCATGTTTGTCATTTATTATCATGTCTTGTCCCTGTGCTCCCCATTCTATTCGTTTCCCTCTGCTGGTCTTATTAGGTTCTTTCCCTCTTTCTATCCCTCTCTCTCCCCCTCCCTCTCTCACTCTCTCGCTCTCTCTTCTCTCTATCGTTCCGTTCCTGCTCCCAGCTGTTCCTATTCCCCTAATCATCATTTAGTCTTCCCACACCTGTTCCCGATCCTTTCCCCTGATTAGAGTCCCTATTTCTTCCTTTGTGTTCCGTTCCTGTCCTGTCGGTTCCTTGTTTAGAATTCACCGTGCTGTGATTGTGTATCGCCCTGTCCTGTCGTGTTTTTGCCTTCATCAGATGCTGCGTGTGAGCAGGTGTCTCTGTCAGCTACGGCCTGCGCCTACCCGAAGCGACCTGCAGTCTGTGGCCGCTTCTCCTGTTATTCCCCTCTACAGACTAGAGGATTTCTGTTATTCCCTGTTTGGACATTTCCTGTTAAGGATTCAGGATTTGTCGTTTTCTGTTTGGACTTGAATAAACTCTGTTTCTGTTAAGTCGCTTTTGGGTCCTCTTTCACCTGCATGACAGTCTCAGCCTTTAGGCCTCTATATCACTGTGTCTTCTTATTGTCTCAGCCTTTAGGCCTACAGTATATATCACTGTGTCTTCTTATTGTCTCAGCCTTTAGGCCTACAGTATATATCACTGTGTCTTCTTATTGTCTCTGCCTTTAGGCCTCTATATCACTGTGTCTTCTTATTGTCTCAGCCTTTAGGTCTATATATCACTGTCTCTTCTTATTGTCTCTGCCTTTAGGCCTCTATATCACTGTGTCTTCTTATTGTCTCAGCCTTTAGGTCTATATATCACTGTCTCTTCTTATTGTCTCAGCCTTTAGTCCTACAGTATATATCACTGTGTCTTCTTATTGTCTCAGCCTTTAGTCCTACAGTATATATCACTGTGTCTTCTTATTGTCTCTGGCTTTAGGCCTACAGTATATATCACTGTGTCTTCTTATTGTCTCAGCCTTTAGGCCTACAGTATATAACACTGTGTCTTCTTATTGTCTCTGCCTTTAGGCCTCTATATCACTGTGTCTTCTTAATGTCTCATCCTTTAGTCCTACAGTATATATCACTGTGTCTTCTTATTGTCTCAACCTTTAGTCCTACAGTATATATCACTGTGTCTTCTTATTGTCTCAGCCTTTAGTCCTACAGTATATATCACTGTGTCTTCTTATTGTCTCTGGCTTTAGGCCTACAGTATATATCACTGTGTCTTCTTATTGTCTCAGCCTTTAGGCCTACAGTATATAACACTGTGTCTTCTTATTGTCTCTGCCTTTAGGCCTACAGTATATATCACTGTGTCTTCTTATTGTCTCAGCCTTTAGGCCTACAGTATATATCACTGTGTCTTCTTATTGTCTCAGCCTTTAGGCCTACAGTATATATCACTGTGTCTTCTTATTGTCTCAGCCTTTAGGCCTCTATATCACTGTGTCTTCTTATTGTCTCAGCCTTTAGGCCTCTATATCACTGTGTCTTCTTATTGTCTCTGCCTTTAGGCCTCTATATCACTGTGTCTTCTTATTGTCTCAGCCTTTAGGTCTATATATCACTGTCTCTTCTTATTGTCTCTGCCTTTAGGCCTCTATATCACTGTGTCTTCTTATTGTCTCAGCCTTTAGGTCTATATATCACTGTCTCTTCTTATTGTCTCAGCCTTTAGTCCTACAGTATATATCACTGTCTCTTCTTATTGTCTCAGCCTTTAGTCCTACAGCATATATCACTGTGTCTTCTTATTGTCTCTGGCTTTAGTCCTACAGTATATATCACTGTGTCTTCTTATTGTCTCAGCCTTTAGTCCTACAGTATATATCACTGTCTCTTCTTATTGTCTCTGGCTTTGGGCCTACAGTATATATCACTGTGTCTTCTTATTGTCTCTGGCTTTGGGCCTACAGTATATATCACTGTGTCTTCTTATTGTCTCAGCCTTTAGTCCTACAGTATATATCACTGTGTCTTCTTATTGTCTCTGGCTTTGGGCCTACAGTATATATCACTGTGTCTTCTTATTGTCTCAGCCTTTAGGCTTACAGTATATATCACTGTGTCTTCTTATTGTCTCAGCCTTTAGGCCTACAGTATATATCACTGTGTCTTCTTATTGTCTCAGCCTTTAGGCTTACAGTATATATCACTGTGTCTTCTTATTGTCTCTGGCTTTGGGCCTACAGTATATATCACTGTGTCTTCTTATTGTCTCTGGCTTTAGGCCTACAGTATATATCACTGTGTCTTCTTATTGTCTCAGCCTTTAGGCCTACAGTATATAACACTGTGTCTTCTTATTGTCTCTGCCTTTAGGCCTCTATATCACTGTGTCTTCTTAATGTCTCATCCTTTAGTCCTACAGTATATATCACTGTGTCTTCTTATTGTCTCAACCTTTAGTCCTACAGTATATATCACTGTGTCTTCTTATTGTCTCAGCCTTTAGTCCTACAGTATATATCACTGTGTCTTCTTATTGTCTCTGGCTTTAGGCCTACAGTATATATCACTGTGTCTTCTTATTGTCTCAGCCTTTAGGCCTACAGTATATAACACTGTGTCTTCTTATTGTCTCTGCCTTTAGGCCTACAGTATATATCACTGTGTCTTCTTATTGTCTCAGCCTTTAGGCCTACAGTATATATCACTGTGTCTTCTTATTGTCTCAGCCTTTAGGCCTACAGTATATATCACTGTGTCTTCTTATTGTCTCAGCCTTTAGGCCTCTATATCACTGTGTCTTCTTATTGTCTCAGCCTTTAGGCCTCTATATCACTGTGTCTTCTTATTGTCTCTGCCTTTAGGCCTCTATATCACTGTGTCTTCTTATTGTCTCAGCCTTTAGGTCTATATATCACTGTCTCTTCTTATTGTCTCTGCCTTTAGGCCTCTATATCACTGTGTCTTCTTATTGTCTCAGCCTTTAGGTCTATATATCACTGTCTCTTCTTATTGTCTCAGCCTTTAGTCCTACAGTATATATCACTGTCTCTTCTTATTGTCTCAGCCTTTAGTCCTACAGCATATATCACTGTGTCTTCTTATTGTCTCTGGCTTTAGTCCTACAGTATATATCACTGTGTCTTCTTATTGTCTCAGCCTTTAGTCCTACAGTATATATCACTGTCTCTTCTTATTGTCTCTGGCTTTGGGCCTACAGTATATATCACTGTGTCTTCTTATTGTCTCAGCCTTTAGGCTTACAGTATATATCACTGTGTCTTCTTATTGTCTCAGCCTTTAGGCCTACAGTATATATCACTGTGTCTTCTTATTGTCTCAGCCTTTAGGCTTACAGTATATATCACTGTGTCTTCTTATTGTCTCTGGCTTTGGGCCTACAGTATATATCACTGTGTCTTCTTATTGTCTCAGCCTTTAGGCCCACAGCATATATCACTGTGTCTTCTTATTGTCTCAGCCTTTAGGCTTACAGTATATATCACCGTGTCTTCTTATTGTCTCTGGCTTTGGGCCTACAGTATATATCACTGTGTCTTCTTATTGTCTCAGCCTTTAGGCCCACAGCATATATCACTGTGTCTTCTTATTGTCTCAGCCTTTAGGCTTACAGTATATATCACTGTGTCTTCTTATTGTCTCTGCCTTTAGGCCTCTATATCACTGTGTCTTCTTAATGTCTCAGCCTTTAGGCCTACAGTATATATCACTGTGTCTTCTTATTGTCTCAGCCTTTAGTCCTACAGTATATATAACTGTCTCTTCCTATTGTCTCAGCCTTTAGGCCTCTATATCACTGTGTCTTCTTATTGTCTCAGCCGTTAGGCCTCTATATCACTGTGTCTTCTTATTGTCTCAGCCTTTAGACCTCTATATCACTGTGTCTTCTTATTGTCTCAGCCTTTAGGCCTACAGTATATATCACTGTGTCTTCTTATTGTCTCAGCCTTTAGGCCTACAGTATATATCACTGTGTCTTCTTATTGTCTCAGCCTTTAGGCCTCTATATCACTGTGTCTTCTTATTGTCTCTGCCTTTAGGCCTCTATATCACTGTGTCTTCTTATTGTCTCAGCCTTTAGGCCTCTATATCACTGTGTCTTCTCATTGTCTCAGCCTTTAGGCCTACAGTATATATCACTGTGTCTTCTTATTGTCTCAGCCTTTAGGCCTACAGTATATATCACTGTGTCTTCTTATTGTCTCTGCCTTTAGGCCTCTATATCACTGTGTCTTCTTATTGTATCAGCCTTTAGGCCTACAGTATATATCACTGTGTCTGTCTTCTTAATGTCTCAGCCTTTAGGCCTCTATATCACTGTGTCTTCTTATTGTCTCAGCCTTTAGGCCTATAAAGGCTGAGAGGGGGAGGGGGGGGACTTGGCTTCCCCGGTATATTTTACCTCTACTGCTCACATACACATCTATTCCTAATTCATGTCTGGCCATGTCCTCTCTACTCTACTCACTTACTCACTCACTCCCCCTCATGTTCCTTCAAGGTGTCTTGGAAAGAGAACAGCTGGAGAGTATCATGAGACTGTCATGTACAAGCAGCTCCAGGTGCCAGGAATCGGCCCATTTGTCTTCATTAACACCAGGCATATCTTTTTAGGAGCGACACCTTATAATGTCTTTTTAAAAACCCTCTAAAGGTAAAACTTCAAAAGGGTAAATCTGCAGTTTAAACTATAACAAAAGCTGACACCCCACCACTGTTTTGGTAAAACGGTGAGGGAGGGACGGGAGAAATGTAACCACTCTCAAGTTCATAGATGTAGATATGGTTGCAAGGAAGTTTTCTGTAGATTGGTCTGGCCATGACAGGGTCTTGATCTGGTGGTCCTCCATCCACACCTTGATTGACCTGGCTGTGTGGCATGGAGCATTGTCCTGCTGGAAAAAACAATCCTCAGAGTTGTACGTGGCTTGATTCATGCGTCCTTCACAAAGACAAATGTCCCAGATTCCAGCCAGCACTAGAGGGATATCTTCAAATCACCAACTTAATACCCTGAGACAAGGCTGAGTACAGCCCATGAAGAACCTCATCCACAGCTCGAGCCCGAGGGTGCGCAATCCCGGACAGATCACACCAGTGACTCAACACAGTATAGTTGAGCATAGCTAAAAATGCCTGCCACGACGTGACGTACGCCTCCTAGGGACGACATGATAATAAAAGCCTGGCACTGGTAATAAGACCCGTAATAGGATCAGAGAGTCCCAGTGGAGAGAGGGGAGCTGGCCAGGCAGAGACAGAGGCAGAGACAGCAAGGGCAGTTTGTCACTCCAGTGCCTTGCCTTTCACCTTCGCACCCCTGGGCCAGACTACACTCAATCAGAGGACCCACTGAAGAGATGAGTCTTCAGTAAAGACTTAAAGGTTAAGGCTGAGTCTGTGTCTCTCACATGGCTAGGCAGACCATTCCATAAAAATGGAGCTCTATAGGAGAAAGCCGTGCCCCCAGATGGAGGATTGCGTCTTGTGACCGTAGTGTACGTGTAGGTATGCACGACAGGACCAAATCGGAGAGATAGGTAGGAGCAAGCCCATTTCAACATCTTGGCCATGATCTGTTATAATCTCCAACCGGCACAGCCAGAAGAGGACTGGCCACCCCACATAGCCTGGTTCCTCTCTAGGTTTCTTCCTAGGTTTTGGCTTTTCTAGGGAGTTTTTCCTAGCCACCGTGCTTCTACACCTGCATTGCTTGCTGTTTGGGGTTTTAGGCTGGGTTTCTGTACAGCACTTTGAGATATCAGCTGATGTACGAAGGGCTATATAAATACATTTGATTTGATTTTGATTTGATTTTATGTAATGGTTTGTAGGTTAGCAGTAAAACCTTGAAATCAGCCCTTGTCTTAACAGGAAGTGAGTGTAGAGAGGCCAGCACTGGAGTTTTTCTGCATCATTATTTGACAAAAAAATGCTGATTTTTGCAACATTTACAAAGAAGGAAAAAAGCTGCGCTTTAAATATTCTTGATATGCTTGTCAAAAGAAAGATCAGGGTCCAGAGTAATGCAGAGGTCCTTTACAGTTTTATTTGAGACGACTGTACAACCATCAAGATGAATTGTCAAATCAAACAGCAGATCTCTTTATTTCTTTGGACCTAGAACTAGCATCTATGTCTTCTCTGAGTTTAAAGTAAACAAATTGTCGCCATCCACTTCCTTATGTCTGAAACACAGGCTTCCCGGGTAGGCAATTTTGGGGCTTCAGCATGTTTCATCGAAATGTACAGCTGTGTGTCGTCCGCATAGCAGTGAAAGTTGACATTGTGTTTCCGAATGACATCACCAAGAGTTAGAATATATATATAGTGAAAACAATAGTGGTCCTAAAACGGAACCCTGAGGAACACCGAAACGTACAATTGATTTGTCGTAGGACAAATCAGCGACAGAGACAAATTGATGTCTTTATGACATATAATACCTTAACCGGGCACAAACTAGTCCATTAAAGACCAATTAGAGTTTAAAATCTGTCCAAAAGAATGTGGTGATTCGATGGTGTCAAAAGCAGCACTAAGGTCTAGGAGCAACGAGGACAGATGCAGAGCACTTGTTCTGACGCCATTAAAAGATAATTTACCACCTTTACGAGTGCAGTCTAAGTGCTATGATGGGGTCTAAAACCAGACTGGAGCGTTTCATATACATAAATTGTCTGCAGGACAGCAGTGAGTTAAAAAAATCCAGGTCAAGGTTTGGCTTTTTCAGGAGAGGCTTTATCACGGCCACTTTTAGTGAGTTTGGAGCCGTTTATTACAATATATACACAAAAAATATCTGGACACCCCTTCAAATTAGTGAGCATTGCCAAGCGTCGGCTGGAGTATTGTAAAACTCGCCGCCATTGGGCTCTGGAGCAGTGGAAACACGTTCTCTGGAGTGATGAATCATGTTTCACCGTCTGGCAGTCCGACGGACTAATCTGGGTTTGGCTTATGCCAGGAGAACTCTACCTGACAATGCATAGTGACAACTGTAAAATTTGGTGGAGGAGGAATAATCGTCTGGGGCTGTTTTTCATGATACGGGCTAGGCCCCTTCGTTTCAGGGAAGGGAGATCTTAACGCTACAGCATACAATGACATTCTAGATGATTCTGTGCTTCCTATTTTGTGACAACAGTTTGGGGAAGACCCATTCCTATTTCAGCATGACAAATGTCCCCGTGGCACAAAGCGAGGTCCATACAGAAATGGTTTGTCAAGCTTGATGTGGAAGAACTTGACTGGCCTGCACAGGGCCCTGACCTCAACCCCATCGAACACCTTTGGAATTAATTGGAACGCCAACTGCGTTCCTTACTAATACTCTTGTGGCTGAACGGAAGCAGGTCCCCGCAGCAATGTTTCAAAAATCTAGTGGAAAGCCTTCCCAGAAGAGTGGAGGCTCTTATAGTAGCAAAGGGGGGGAGGACAAACTCAGTATTAATGCCCATGACATTGGAATGAGATGTTCAACAGGTTGTCCACATACTTTTGGTCATGCAGTGTAAGAGGACCAATCACAGGTTGTAGCTCTTTCAGTAGTTTAGTTGAAATAGGGTCCATGATTATTTTGTCATGCAGGTGAAAGAGGACCCAAAAGCGACTTAACAGAAACAGAGTTTATTTAAGTCCAAAACGGAATAACAGAAATCCTCTAGACTTGTAGAGGGGAAACAACTGGAGAAGCGGCCACAGACTGCAGGTCGCTTCGGGTAGGCGCAGGCCGTAGTCGACAGAGACACCTGCTCACACGCAGCATCTGATGAAGGCAAAAAAACACGACAGGACAGGGCGATACACAATCACGGCAAAAACACGACAGGACAGGGCGAAACGCAATCACAGCATGGTGAATACAATACAAGGAACCGACGGGACAGGAACGGATCACAAAGGAATAAATAGGGACTCTAATCAGGGGAAAGGATCGGGAACAGGTGTGGGAAGACTAAATGATGATTAGGGGAATAGGAACAGCTGGGAGCAGGAACGGAACGATAGAGAGAAGAGAGAGCGAGAGAGTGAGAGAGGGAGGAGGAGAGAGAGGGATAGAAGGAGGGAAAGAACCAAATAAGACCAGCAGAGGGAAACGAATAGCATGGGGAGCACAGGGACAAGACATGATAATAAATGACAAACATGACAGTACCCCCACTCACCGAGCGCCTCCTGGCGCACTCGAGGAGGAATCCTGGCGGCAACGGAGGAAATCATCGATGAGTGAACGGTCCAGCACGTCCCGAGACGGAACCCAACTCCTCTCCTCAGGACCGTAACCCTCCCAATCCACTAGGTATTGGTGACCCCGTCCCCGAGAACGCATGTCCATGATCTTATGTACCTTGTAAATAGGTGCGCTCTCGACAAGGACGGGAGGGGGGGGAAGACGAACGGGGGTGCGAAGAAAGGGCTTAACACAGGAGACATGGAAGACAGGATGGACGCGACGAAGATGTCGCGGAAGAAGCAGTCGCACAGCGACAGGATTGACGACCTGGGAGACACGGAACGGACCAATGAACCGCGGAGTCAACTTACGAGAAGCTGTCGTAAGAGGAAGGTTGCGAGTGGAAAGCCACACTCTCTGGCCGCAACAATACCTTGGACTCTTAATCCTGCGTTTATTGGCGGCTCTCACCGTCTGTGCCCTGTAACGGCAAAGTGCAGACCTCACCCTCCTCCAGGTGCGCTCACAACGTTGGACAAACGCTTGAGCGGAGGGAACGCTGGACTCGGCAAGCTGGGATGAGAACAGAGGAGGCTGGTAACCCAGACTACTCTGAAACGGAGATAACCCGGTAGCAGACGAAGGAAGCGAATTGTGAGCGTATTCTGCCCAGGGGAGCTGTTCTGCCCAAGACGCAGGGTTTCTGAAAGAAAGGCTGCGTAGTATGCGACCAATCGTCTGATTGGCCCTCTCTGCTTGACCGTTAGACTGGGGATGAAACCCGGAAGAGAGACTGACGGACGCACCAATCAAACGACAGAACTCCCTCCAAAACTGTGACGTGAATTGCGGACCTCTGTCTGAAACGGCGTCTAACGGGAGGCCATGAATTCTGAATACATTCTCAATAATGATTTGTGCCGTCTCCTTAGCGGAAGGAAGTTTAGCGAGGGGAATGAAATGTGCCGCCTTAGAGAACCTATCGACAACCGTCAGAATCACAGTCTTCCCCGCAGACAAAGGCAGACCGGTAATGAAGTCTAAGGCAATGTGAGACCATGGTCGAGAAGGAATGGGGAGCGGTCTGAGACGACCGGCAGGAGGAGAGTTACCCGACTTAGTCTGCGCGCAGTCCGAACAAGCAGCCACGAAACGGCGCGTGTCACGCTCCTGAGTCGGCCACCAAAAGCGCTGGCGAATAGACGCAAGAGTGCCTCGAACACCGGGATGACCAGCTAACTTGGCAGAGTGAGCCCACTGAAGAACAGCCAGACGAGTGGAAACAGGAACGAAAAGGAGGTTACTAGGACAAGCGCGGCGACGCAGTGTGCGTGAGTGCTTGCTTAACCTGTCTTTCAATTCCCCAGACTGTTAACCCGACAACACGCCCATAAGGAAGAATCCCCTCGGGATCAGTAGAAGCCACAGAAGAACTAAACAGACGGGATAAGGCATCAGGCTTGGTGTTCTTGCTACCCGGACGGTAAGAAATCACAAACTCGAAACGAGCGAAAAACAACGCCCAACGAGCTTGACGGGCATTAAGTCGTTTGGCAGAACGGATGTACTCAAGGTTCTTATGGTCTGTCCAAACGACAAAAGGAACGGTCGCCCCCTCCAACCACTGTCGCCATTCGCCTAGGGCTAAGCGGATGGCGAGCAGTTCACGGTTACCCACATCATAGTTGCGCTCAGATGGCGACAGGCGATGAGAAAAATAAGCGCAAGGATGAACCTTATCGTCAGACTGGAAGCGCTGGGATAGAATGGCTCCCACGCCTACCTCTGAAGCGTCAACCTCGACAATGAATTGTCTAGTGACGTCAGGAGTAACGAGGATAGGAGCGGACGTAAAACGTTCTTTAAGAAGATCAAAAGCTCCCTGGGCGGAACCGGACCACTTAAAACACGTCTTGACAGAAGTAAGAGCTGTGAGAGGGGCAGCAACTTGACCGAAATTACGAATGAAACGCCGATAGAAATTAGCGAAACCTAAAAAGCGCTGCAACTCGACACGTGACCTTGGAACGGGCCAATCACTGACAGCTTGGACCTTAGCGGAATCCATCTGAATGCCTTCAGCGGAAATAACGGAACCGAGAAAAGTAACGGAGGAGACATGAAAAGAGCACTTCTCAGCCTTTACGTAGAGACAATTCTCTAAAAGGCGCTGTAGAACACGTCGAACGTGCTGAACATGAATCTCGAGTGACGGAGAAAAAATCAGGATATCGTCAAGATAGACAAAAACAAAAATGTTCAGCATGTCTCTCAGAACATCATTAACTAATGCCTGAAAAACAGCTGGCGCATTGGCGAGACCGAACGGCAGAACCCGGTACTCAAAATGCCCTAACGGAGTGTTAAACGCCGTTTTCCACTCGTCCCCCTCTCTGATGCGCACGAGATGGTAAGCGTTACGAAGGTCCAACTTAGTAAAGCACCTGGCTCCCTGCAGAATCTCGAAGGCTGATGACATAAGGGGAAGCGGATAACGATTCTTAACCGTTATGTCATTCAGCCCTCGATAATCCACGCAGGGGCGCAGAGTACCGTCCTTCTTCTTAACAAAAAAGAACCCCAC
This sequence comes from Oncorhynchus gorbuscha, assembly GCF_021184085.1. NCBI lineage: Eukaryota > Metazoa > Chordata > Actinopteri > Salmoniformes > Salmonidae > Oncorhynchus > Oncorhynchus gorbuscha. The sequence continues at coordinate 79,795,545 of NC_060186.1, read as the reverse complement.
CCCGGCCGGAGAAGAAGAAGGCACTATGGTACCGGCGTCAAGAGACACAGACAAATAATCCTCGAGAGCCTTACGTTCGGGAGCCGACAGAGAGTATAGTCTACCTCGAGGAGGAGTGGTCCCCGGAAGGAGATCAATACTACAATCATACGACCGGTGAGGAGGAAGGGAGTTGGCTCGGGACCGACTGAAGACCGTGCGCAGATCATGATATTCCTCCGGCACTCCTGTCAAATCGCCAGGTTCCTCCTGAGAAGTAGGGACAGAAGAAACGGGAGGGATGGCAGACATTAAACACTTCACATGACAAGAAACGTTCCAGGATAGGATAGAATTACTAGACCAATTAATAGAAGGATTATGACATACTAGCCAGGGATGACCCAAAACAACAGGTGTAAACGGTGAACGGAAAATCAAAAAAGAAATAGTCTCACTGTGGTTACCAGATACTGTGAGGGTTAAAGGTAGTGTCTCAAATCTGATACTGGGAAGATGACTACCATCTAAGGCGAACATGGGCGTAGGCTTATCTAACTCTCTGAAAGGAATGTCATGTTTCCGAACCCATGCTTCGTCCATGAAACAACCCTCAGCCCCAGAGTCTATCAAGGCACTACATGTAGCACCCGAACCGGTCCAGCGTAGGTGGACCGACAAAGTAGTACAGGACCTTGATGGAGAGACTTGAGTAGTTGCGCTCACCTGTAGCCCTCCGCTTACAGATGAGCTCTGGCTTTTACTGGACATGAATTAACAAAATGTCCAGCAACTCCGCAATAGAGGCACAGGCGGTTGGTGATCCTCCGTTCCCTCTCCTTATTCGAGATGCGAATCCCTCCCAGCTGCATGGGCTCAGTCTCAAAGCCAGAGGAGGGAGATGGTTGCGATGCGGAGCAGGGAAACACCGTTGATGCGAGCTCTCTTCCACGAGCCCGGTGACGAAGATCTACCCGTCGTTCTATGCGGATGGCGAGAGCAATCAAAGAGTCCACATCTGAAGGAACCTCCCGGGAGAGAATCTCATCCTTAACCACTGCGTGGAGTCCCTCCAGAAAACGAGCGAGCAGCGCCGGCTCGTTCCACTCACTAGAGGCAGCAAGAGTGCGAAACTCAATGGAATAATCCGTTATGGACCGTTCACCTTGGCATAAGGAAGCCAGGGCCCTAGAAGCCTCCCCACCAAAAACTGAACGGTCAAAAACCCGAATCATCTCCTCTTTAAAGTTCTGGAATTTGTTAGAGCAATCAGCCCTTGCCTCCCAGATAGCTGTGCCCCATTCTCGAGCCCGGCCAGTAAGGAGTGAAATGACGTAAGCAACCCGAGCTCTCTCTCTAGAGTATGTGTGGGGTTGGAGAGAGAACACAATCTCACACTGCGTGAGAAAGGAGCGGCACTCAGTGGGCTGCCCGGAGTAGCAAGGTGGGTTATTAACCCTAGGTTCTGGAGGCTCGGCAGGCCAGGAAGTAACAGGTGGCACGAGACGTAGACTCTGGAACTGTCCAGAGAGGTCGGAAACCTGAGCGGCCAGGTTCTCCACGGCATGGCGAGCAGCGGACAATTCCTGCTCGTGTCTGCCGAGCATGGCTCCTTGGATCTCGACGGCAGTGTAACGAGCGTCTGAAGTCGCTGGGTCCATTCCTTGGTCGGTTCCTTCTGTCATGCAGGTGAAAGAGGACCCAAAAGCGACTTAACAGAAACAGAGTTTATTTAAGTCCAAAACGGAATAACAGAAATCCTCTAGACTTGTAGAGGGGAAACAACTGGAGAAGCGGCCACAGACTGCAGGTCGCTTCGGGTAGGCGCAGGCCGTAGTCGACAGAGACACCTGCTCACACGCAGCATCTGATGAAGGCAAAAACACGACAGGACAGGGCGATACACAATCACGGCAAAAACACGACAGGACAGGGCGAAACGCAATCACAGCATGGTGAATACAATACAAGGAACCGACGGGACAGGAACGGATCACAAAGGAATAAATAGGGACTCTAATCAGGGGAAAGGATCGGGAACAGGTGTGGGAAGACTAAATGATGATTAGGGGAATAGGAACAGCTGGGAGCAGGAACGGAACGATAGAGAGAAGAGAGAGCGAGAGAGTGAGAGAGGGAGGAGGAGAGAGAGGGATAGAAGGAGGGAAAGAACCAAATAAGACCAGCAGAGGGAAACGAATAGCATGGGGAGCACAGGGACAAGACATGATAATAAATGACAAACATGACATATTTTTGTGAATGTGTCAAGAGATACATGATTTAAAAAAACGAGTGTCTCCATTGATCCTTGGTCCTGGCAGTTCTGTGCAGACTCAGGACAAGTTTTGGAGAAATACGCAGAGAATTTATAGCGCTGATTTTAATCATCCTTGGTTGGGGTCTGAGCAGATTATTTGTTGTGATTGAAAACGTAATAAAGCGGTTGTACGATTATGAGTAAAAAACATTAAGATCCACAACATTTATTCCACGGGACAAAACTAGATCCAGGGTATGATTGTGACAGTACGTAGGTGTGGAGACATGTTGGACAAAACTAGATCCAGGGTATGATTGTGACAGTACGTAGGTGTGGAGACATGTTGGACAAAACTAGATCCAGGGTATGATTGTGACAGTACGTAGGTGTGGAGACATGTTGGACAAAACTAGATCCAGGGTATGATTGTGACAGTACGTAGGTGTGGAGACATGTTGGACAAAACTAGATCCAGGGTATGATTGTGACAGTACGTAGGTGTGGAGACATGTTGGACAAAACTAGATCCAGGGTATGATTGTGACAGTACATAGGTGTGGAGACATGTTGGACAAAACTAGATCCAGGGTATGATTGTGACAGTACGTAGGTGTGGAGACATGTTGGACAAAACCCACTTAGTCGATGATGGCTCAAAAGCCTTATGGAGTGGGTCTGTGGACTTTTACATGTGAATATTAACTGCCATGACTACAAGGTCCGATAGGAATTCAGGGAACTCAGTGAGGAACGCAGTATAGGACCCTGGAGGCCTGTAAACAGTAGCTATAAAAAGTGATTGAGTAGGCTGCATAGATTTAATGACTAGAAGCTCAAAAGGCGAAAACGCAGTAATTGTTTTTTTTTCTTTCATTTGCTGTCGTAAATGTTAGCAACACCTTCGCCTTTGCAATATGGTCACTCGTGTAATCAGGAGGAGAGGCCTCATTTAACACAGTGAATTCATCAGGCTTGAGCCATGTTTCAGTCAGGCCAATCACATCAATATTATGATCCATGATCAGTCATTGACTATGACTGCCTTGGAAGTGAGGGATCTAACATTAATTGTCCTGTTTTGATATGTGAGATGTTATCAAAATCTCATTCAATAATGACTGGAATGGAGGAGGTGTTTATTCCAATGAGATTGCGAAGGCGAACACCGCCGTGTTTAGTTTTGCCCGATCTAGATCGAGGCACAGACACGGTCTCAATGGGGAAAGCTGAGCTGACAACACTGACTGTGCTACTGGCAGACTCCACTAAGCTGTCAGGCTGGCTAACAGCCTGCACCCTGGCATGCAGCCTATCTCACTGTGAAGCCAGAGGAGTTAGAGCCCTGTCTATGTTCATAAATAAGATGAGAGCACCCCTCCAGCTTGGATGGAGTCTGTCACTCCTGAGCAGGCCAGGCTTGGTCCTGTTTGTGGGGGAGTCAGTTGCGCCAGTCTGCTGTAGAGCTCATCACTCCGCCTAACTGGGAGGGGGGGCAGAGATATTTACTCGATGCCAACACGTCTCTCATTTACATTTACATTTAAGTCATTTAGCAGACGCTCTTATCTACACGCTAGATGATTACTGCGGGTAATGGAGTAGCCAATGACTACACTAATTAAAGTGGATTTAACAGGTGACATCAACAAGGGATCATATCTTTCATCTGGATTCACCTGGTCAGTCAACGTCATGGAATGACGAGGTGTTCATAATGTTTTGAACACTCAGTGTTTTATAATACGATTTTTTTTAGATTGAGAAAATTAGCCAAACTCAACCGTTATGTTTATCCTTCACCCCGTTTAGTAATGAATCATTTCTGGAGTCACCCCGCAGAGTAATGAATCATTTCTGGAGTCACCCTGCAGAGTAATGAATCATTTCTGGAGTCACCCCGCAGAGTAATGAATCATTTCTGGAGTCACCCCGCAGAGTAAAAAATAATTTCTGGAGTCACCCCGCAGAGTAATGAATCATTTGTGGAGTCACCCCGCAGAGTAATGAATCATTTCTGGAGTCACCCCGCAGAGTAATGAATCATTTCTGGAGTCACCCCGCAGAGTAATGAATCATTTCTGGAGTCACCCCGCAGAGTAATGAATCATTTCTGGAGTCACCCCGCAGAGTAATGAATCATTGCTGGAGTCACCCCGCAGAGTAATGAATCATTTGTGGAGTCACCCCGCAGAGTAATGAATCATTTCTGGAGTCACCCCGCAGAGTAATGAATCATTTCTGGAGTCACCCCGCAGAGTAATGAATCATTTCTGGAGTCACCCCGCAGAGTAATGAATCATTTCTGGAGTCACCCCGCAGAGTAATGAATCATTTCTGGAGTCACTCCGCAGAGTAATGAATCATTTCTGGAGTCACCCCGCAGAGTAATGAATCATTTCTGGAGTCACCCCGCAGAGTAATGAATCATTTCTGGAGTCCCCCCGAGGAGTAATGAATCATTTCTGGAGTCACCCCGAGGAGTAATGAATCATTTCTGGAGTCCCCCCGAGGAGTAATGAATCATTTCTGGAGTCACCCCGGGGAGTAATGAATCATTTCTGGAGTCACCCCGCAGAGTAATGAATCATTTCTGGAGTCACCCCGCAGAGTAATGAATCATTTCTGGAGTCCCCCCGAGGAGTAATGAATCATTTCTGGAGTCACCCCGAGGAGTAATGAATAATTTCTGGAGTCCCCCCGAGGAGTAATGAATCATTTCTGGAGTCACCCCGGGGAGTAATGAATCATTTCTGGAGTCACCCTGCAGAGTAATGAATCATTTCTGGAGTCCCCCCGAGGAGTAATGAATCATTTATGGAGTCACCCCGCAGAATAATGAATCATTTCTGGAGTCACCCCGCAGAGTAATAAATCATCAATCATCTCCTGACCCCTCCTGTCTCAGCCTCCAGTATTTATGCTGCAGTAGTTTATGTGTCGGGTGGCTAGGGTCAGTTTGTTATATCTGGAGGACTTCTCCTGTCTTATTCGGTGTACTGTGTGAATTTAAGTATGCTCTCTCTAATTCTCTCTTTCTCTCTCTCTTTCTTTCTTCTTCTCGGAGGACCTGAGCCCTAGGACCATGCCTCAGGACTACCTGACATGATGACTCCTTGCTGTCCCCGGTCTACCTGGCCGTGCTGCTGCTCCAGTTTCAACTGTTCTGCCTGCGGCTATGGAACCCTGACCTGTTCACCGGACGTGATACCTCTCCCAGACCTGCTGTTTTCAACTCGCTAGAGACAGCAGGAGTGATACTCTTAATGATCGGCTATGAAAAGCCAACTGACATTTACTCCTGAGGTGCTGACTTGCTGCACCCTCGACAACTACTGTGATTATTATAATTTGACCATGCTGGTCATTTATGAACGTTTGAACATCTTGGCCATGTTCTGTTATAATCTCCACCCGGCACAGCCAGAAGAGGACTGGCCACCCCACATAGCCTGGTTCCTCTCTAGGTTTCTTCCTAGGTTTTGGCCTTTCTAGGGAGTTTTAGGCTGGTTTTCTGTGCACCACTTTGAGATATCAGCTGATGTACGAAGGGCTATATAAATACATTTAATTTGATTTGACACAGACAGACAGACAGACAGACAGACAGACAGACAGACAGACAGACAGACAGACAGACAGACAGACAGACAGACAGACAGACAGACAGACAGACAGACAGACAGACAGACAGACAGACAGACAGACAGACAGACAGACAGACAGACAGACAGACAGACAGACAGACAGACAGACAGACAGACAGACAGACAGACAGACAGACAGACAGACAGACAGACAGACAGCACCTCAGTTTTTTTCTGAGAGGAAGACAATGATAGTTAATTCCTCTCCAACTTTTAAGTAGGGCTGTAGCAGAGATCTCTATGCTTGGGGCTTTGTGTTGTAAAGCTGTTTTGAAACACCATTGATTCAGACGGACTGCCTGATAAACATGCTAGCAGGGATTATTGGTGCAGTTTGATCTATAGCTTCTAGTAAAGCCTCTGTCTGTGAGGAATATTTTTTGACATTGTGTTGAAATGGCTTTCCAAGGATGGGCCTGAGGGAGGTAGTGGTGTGAATAGAAGGGAAAGCTGTACTTTGTTTTTGTTTTTGTTTGGTTTGTAAAATTAGGTCATGGATTTGGAAAGTTACCACAATTAACTTTGTTGTTGTGTAAATCTGAAAATGTGTTCATCATAGCTGTTGAAAATAATGAATTCAAAATATATAGTACACATATTATATGTATTGTGTGTCCACAAAGCATGAATACAGGGCTACCATGGGGCTCTGATATACTCTATGATATACACTACATTAACAATAAGTATGTGGACACCTACTTGTTGAACATCTCGTTCCAAAATCATGGGCATTAATATGGGGTTGGTCCCCCCTTTGCTGCTATAACAGCCTCCACTCTTCTGGGAAGGCTTTCCACTAGAAAATCTTAGGCCTCTTTTAAATTCAGTCACAAGAGCTTCAGTGAAGTCGGGCTCTGATGTTGGACAATTAGGCCTGGCTCGCAGTCGATGTTCTAATTCAGATGTTCGATGGGGTTGAGGTCAGGGCTCTGTGCAGGCCAGTCAAGTTCTTTCACACCGATCTCAACAAACCATTTCTGTATGGACCTCGCTTTGTGCACAGAGGGCATTATCATGCTGAAACAGGAAAGGGCCTTCCCCAAACTGTTGCAAAAAGAGTTGGAAGCACAGAATTCAAGTTGTTCTGATGAATTTATGAATGTTTTTCTGATGAATTAATAACTGTTGCTCTGATAAATTAAAACATGTATTTCAGGTCCATCAAATTGGGATTTGAACCCAGCACACTATCCACAATCCCAAGACACTTAACTCCTTTGAAAGTGCTTGTAACAAACTCATCCAGGCTCGCTAGAATATCTCCACCATGAGCTTAGTGCCGAACAGCATGAATGCATTCATTATTTCCGTCACTATAGTCTATCAAGGCGATGGAACATCACTTCATTTCTCCATCCCTCCATCCCTCCATCCCTCCATCCCTCCATTCCTCCATTCCTCCATTTCTCCATTTCTCCACCCCTCCATTCCTCCATTTCTCCACCCCTCCATTCCGCCATTTCTCCATCCCTCCATTCCTCCATTTCTCCATCCCTCCATTCCTCCATTTCTCCATCCCTCCATTTCTCCATCCCTCCATTCCTCCATTTCTCCATTCCTCCATTCCTCCATTTCTCCATCCCTCCATACCTCCATCCCTCCATCCCTCCATCCCTCCATTTCTCCATTTCTCCATTTCTCCATCCCTCCATCCCTCCATCCCTCCATCCCTCCATCCCTCCATCCCTCTATCCCTCTATCCCTCTATCCCTCCATCTCTCCATCCCTCCATCCCTCCATTCCTCTATCCCTCTATCCCTCTATCCCTCTATCCATACATACCTCCACCCCTCCATTCCTCCATCTCTCCATTTCTCCACCCCTCCATTCCTCCATTTCTCCACCCCTCCATTCCTCCATTTCTCCACCCCTCCATTCCTCCATCCCACCATCCCTCCATTTCTCCATTTCTCCATTTCTCCATCCCTCCATTCCTCCATCCCTCCATCCCTCCATCCCTCCACCCCTCCATTCCTCCATCCCTCCACCCCTCCATTCCTCCATTTCTCCACCCCTCCATCCCTCCATCCCTCCATCCCTCCATCCCTCCATTCCTCCACCCCTCCATTCCTCCATCCCTCCACCCCTCCATTCCTCCATTTCTCCACCCCTCCATCCCTCCATCCCTCCATTCCTCCATCCCTCCATCCCTCCATCCCTCCATCCCTCCATCCCTCCATTCCTCCATCCCTCCATCCCTCCATCCCTCCATCCCTCCATTCCTCCATCCCTCCACCCCTCCATTCCTCCATTCCCATTGATCACTTTTCCACCAACATGTTGGCACAGCCAGTATTATCCAACATCCTGCAAAGACAGTATTTAGCAGATACCTCGCCCCCTAGAGTCGATGTCCACGGACATCTAACTACAACACAAAAAAGACACATATAAAGACATTCTGTCTGTGGAAACGGGACACTGATATGATTATAATATGAGTGAAATTTCTAGACATTTTATTAGTCTTTTGTTGTAATGAATTTGTAATGTGGTGTATAGACTATGAATAAATAAATAATGGATCCATGATAATAGTGTGTGTGTGAGTGAGAGTGAGAGTGAGAGTGAGAGTGAGAGTGAGAGTGAGAGTGAGAGTGAGAGTGAGAGTGAGAGTGAGAGTGAGAGTGTGAGTGAGAGTGTGAGATGTAAGCATGCCAGTATTTAGGGATAAATGAGTTGAGAAAAAGGCCACGGCTGCTTTCATCTCCGAACAGAAAGCCGGTGGCCTTTCTCAGTCAGGCAGCTAATGAGCTATAGGCTTCATCAGTGATTCAGTTCCTGTCCTATAGTAGTGTCCCTCTTACAGTATTACAGGGGTCTAGTTCCTGTCCTATAGTAGTGTCCCTCTTACAGTATTACAGGGGTCTAGTTCCTGTACTATAGTAGTGTCCCTCTTACAGTATTACAGGGGTCTAGTTCCTGTACTATAGTAGTGTCCCTCATACAGTAATACAGTGGTCTAGTTCCTGTACTATAGTAGTGTCCCTCATACAGTGGTCTAGTTCCTGTACTATAGTAGTGTCCCTCATACAGTAATACAGTGGTCTAGTTCCTGTACTATAGTAGTGTCCCTCATACAGTGGTCTAGTTCCTGTACTATAGTAGTGTCCCTCATACAGTAATACAGTGGTCTAGTTCCTGTACTATAGTAGTGTCCCTCATACAGTAATACAGTGGTCTAGTTCCTGTACTATAGTAGTGTCCCTCATACAGTGGTCTAGTTCCTGTACTATAGTAGTGTCCCTCATACAGTATTACAGTGGTCTAGTTCCTGTACTATAGTAGTGTCCCTCATACAGTATTACAGTGGTCTAGTTCCTGTACTATAGTAGTGTCCCTCATACAGTGGTCTAGTTCCTATACTATAGTAGTGTCCCTCATACAGTATTACAGGGGTCTAGTTCCTGTACTATAGTAGTGTCCCTCATACAGTAATACAGTGGTCTAGTTCCTGTACTATAGTAGTGTCCCTCATACAGTAATACAGTGGTCTAGTTCCTGTACTATAGTAGTGTCCCTCATACATGGGTCTAGTTCCTGTACTATAGTAGTGTCCCTCATACAGTATTACAGGGGTCTAGTTCCTATACTATAGTAGTGTCCCTCATACAGTAATACAGTGGTCTAGTTCCTGTACTATAGTAGTGTCCCTCATACAGTAATACAGGGGTCTAGTTCCTGTACTATAGTAGTATCCCTCATACAGTGGTCTAGTTCCTGTACTATAGTAGTGTCCCTCATACAGTGGTCTAGTTCCTGTACTATAGTAGTGTCCCTCATACAGGGGTCTAGTTCCTGTACTATAGTAGTGTCCCTCATACAGTATTACAGGGGTCTAGTTCCTGTACTATAGTAGTGTCCCTCATACAGTAATACAGTGGTCTAGTTCCTGTACTATAGTAGTGTCCCTCATACAGTAATACAGTGGTCTAGTTCCTGTACTATAGTAGTGTCCCTCATACATGGGTCTAGTTCCTGTACTATAGTAGTGTCCCTCATACAGTAATACAGGGGTCTAGTTCCTGTACTATAGTAGTGTCCCTCATACAGGGGTCTAGTTCCTGTACTATAGTAGTGTCCCTCATACAGTGGTCTAGTTCCTGTACTATAGTAGTGTCCCTCATACAGTATTACAGGGGTCTAGTTCCTGTACTATAGTAGTGTCCCTCATACAGTAATACAGTGGTCTAGTTCCTGTACTATAGTAGTGTCCCTCATACAGTGGTCTAGTTCCTGTCCTATAGTAGTGTCCCTCATACAGTAATACAGGGGTCTAGTTCCTATACTATAGTAGTGTCCCTCATACAGTAATACAGTGGTCTAGTTCCTGTCCTATAGTAGTGTCCCTCATACAGTAATACAGGGGTCTAGTTCCTGTACTATAGTAGTGTCCCTCATACAGTAATACACTGGTCTAGTTCCTATACTATAGTAGTGTCCCTCTCACAGGGGTCCAGTTCGCATGTTATAGTACCGGTAGTGTATTAAAAGACACAGGCTGACACCCAAAAATGTTTTGTAGAGGTGCTGACTAACGGAGAGTAAACTATAAAAATAAGGAAATGTCCCACACTCTAATTTTGCTCCCAAACATTTCATGGGAAAAGCAACCAACATTTGATCACCCTGAAGAAGGCACTGCGTGTTGAAACCTCGGTTGTTATACCCATGAAATGTTCGGGAGCATAATTAGAGTGTGGGACTTTTGTTTCTATAGCACCGGTTGTGTACAGTACTGAATACCTCATACATTTAGATGAATCAACATACTCTTCAGTTGCATCCTTATTCCTTTCCTCTTCTCCTTTCCTTCATGGTATATGAAAGGACTTGAATGGTGAAAGGACTTTAATGGTGGAACTATCACAGGAATACCTTGGGAGTAAGGTGGGTATATAGTGGAACTATCACATTAACATCATGGGAGTAAGGTGGGTATATAGTGGAACTATCACATTAACATCATGGGAGTAAGGTGGGTATATAGTGGAACTATCACAGGAATACCTTGGGAGTAAGGTGGGTATATAGTGGAACTATCACATAACATCATGGGAGTAAGGTGGGTATATAGTGGAACTATCACATAACATCATGGGAGTAAGGTGGGTATATAGTGGAACTATCACATTAACATCATGGGAGTAAGGTGGGTATATAGTGGAACTATCACATAACATCATGGGAGTAAGGTGGGTATATAGTGGAACTATCACATTAACATCATGGGAGTAAGGTGGGTATATAGTGGAACTATCACATAACATCATGGGAGTAAGGTGGGTATATAGTGGAACTATCACAGGAATACCTTGGGAGTAAGGTGGGTATATAGTGGAACTATCACAGGAATACCTTGGGAGTAAGGTGGGTATATAGTGGAACTATCACATTAACATCATGGGAGTAAGGTGGGTATATAGTGGAACTATCACAGGAATACCTTGGGAGTAAGGTGGGTATATAGTGGAACTATCACATTAACATCATGGGAGTATGGTGGGTATATAGTGGAACTATCACACCATACTCACTATCACACCACACACCTGGTTTCCATCCCATTCATTACCTGTTGTGTATTTAACCCTCTGTTTCCCCTCATGTCTTTGTCAGAGATTGTTTTATGGTTGTATAGGTGCCCGGCGGGTCCTCGTACCCATGTTCGTTTATGTATGTACATACAGTATTTAGTGTTTGGAGCATGTTAAGACTTATTTTAAAACACTCCATTTACACTCCGTTTGACTCTCCTGCGCCTGACTTCCCTGCCACCTATACACACGACTCTGACAGAAGCACCTTTAGCAGTGATTATAGCCTCACGTCTTCTTGGCTATGATGCTACAGGATTGGCAAACCTGTATTTGGGGAGTTTCTTCCATTTCTCTCTGCAGATCCTCTCAATCTCTGTCAGGTTGGATGGGGAGTGTTGCTGCACAGCTATTTGCGGGTCTCTCCAGAGTGTGCAAATCTGTCATCAAAGCTGTCATCAAAGCAAAGGGTGGCTACTTTGAAGAATCTCAAATCTCAAATATATTTTGATGTATTTTTTAACACTTGTTTGGCTAATACATGATTCCATATGTGTTATTTCATGGTTTTAATGTATTCACTATTATTATACAATGTAGAAAATGGTACAAATAAAGAAGAAACTCTTGAATGAGTATGTGTGTCCAAACCTTTGACTGGTACTGTACAGTAACTTAAGGAACAATGGAGGGGAAACATATGGACCTTCCAGGTAAACCTACCTGATAGTTTCCTGATGATCCAAGCTCTCCAGAAGGCAGTGTCTTTCTGTTACCAAGGTCAGCAGAATGGCTGAATGGTTCTCCCTCCATCACCTCAATTTACAGCCAGTCTAAATCAGGAAGCTTCTGGCTCTTAAGTTATTTACCTGTGGAGCTATTTTACTGGCCCATCGCTGGTGCTCTGTGTATCTTCTGTGCGTCTCCAACCTCCCATCTCTGGCTGAGAAGACCAGGAGGCCAGCAGCTCGCCTCATGGCTAATTAAACAAGATTGGACTGAGAGTACGGTGTCCATTTTAGGATACCCTCACACCTTACTCTTCCTTCAGGTTTGAAGAGGAACATTTCCTAAAAAAATGTACACCATATAAAAGGACCAGCCAGATTCCCAACCATTGCCGCATCATTAACCGACCCCTACCACAACAACCACTACCACCATCTATGAAGGGGCCTGGAAGAGAGGACCCTCCCCAGCTGAGTGCACCCCAGCCTGGGGTAGTTCTGGACCTTCTCAGCTTCCTGACAGCTACGTCCAAATCCTCCATCCCTAAAGAGGCAGGAGAGTGGATTGACTTCCCAACACCCTGGACAGACTGCTAAACCCTGTGGATTGACTTCCCATCACCCTGGACAGACTGCTAAACCCTGTGGATTGACTTCCCAACATCCTGGACAGACTACTAAACCCTGTGGATTGACTTCCCAACACCCTGGACAGACTGCTAAACCCTGTGGATTGACTTCCCATCACCCTGGACAGACTGTTAAACCCTGTGGATTGACTTCCCATCACCCTGGACAGACTGCTAAACCCTGTGGATTGACTTCCCAACACCCTGGACAGACTGTTAAACCCTGTGGATTGACTTCCCATCACCCTGGACAGACTGTTAAACCCTGTGGATTGACTTCCCAACACCCTGGACAGACTGTTAAACCCTGTGGATTGACTTGACTTCCCATCACCCTGGACAGACTGCTAAACCCTGTGGATTGACTTCCCAACACCCTGGACAGACTGCTAAACCCTGTGGATTGACTTCCCAACACCCTGGACAGACTGCTAAACCCTGTGGATTGACTTCCCAACACCCTGGACAGACTGCTAAACCCTGTGGATTGACTTCCCAACACCCTGGACAGACTGCTAAACCCTGTGGATTGACTTCCCAACACCCTGGACAGACTGCTAAACCCTGTGGATTGACTTCCCATCACCCTGGACAGACTGCTAAACCCTGTGGATTGACTTCCCAACACCCTGGACAGACTACTAAACCCTGTGGATTGACTTCCCAACACCCTGGACAGACTGCTAAACCCTGTGGATTGACTTCCCATCACCCTGGACAGACTGTTAAACCCTGTGGATTGACTTCCCATCACCCTGGACAGACTACTAAACCCTGTGGCTTGACTTCCCATCACCCTGGACAGACTGCTAAACCCTGTGGATTGACTTCCCATCACCCTGGACAGACTGCTAAACCCTGTGGATTGACTTGACTTCCCAACACCCTGGACAGACTGCTAAACCCTGTGGATTGAGTTCCCATCACCCTGGACAGACTGTTAAACCCTGTGGATTGACTTCCCATCACCCTGGACAGACTGCTAAACCCTGTGGATTGACTTGACTTCCCAACACCCTGGACAGACTGCTAAACCCTGTGGATTGACTTGACTTCCCAACACCCTGGACAGACTGCTAAACCCTGTGGATTGACTTCCCATCACCCTGGACAGACTGTTAAACCCTGTGGATTGACTTCCCAACACCCTGGACAGACTGCTAAACCCTGTGGATTGACTTCCCATCACCCTGGACAGACTGTTAAACCCTGTGGATTGACTTCCCAACACCCTGGACAGACTGCTAAACCCTGTGGATTGACTTCCCATCACCCTGGACAGACTGCTAAACCCTGTGGATTGACTTCCCAACACCCTGGACAGACTGATAAACCCTGTGGATTGACTTCCCATCACCCTGGACAGACTGATAAACCCTGTGGATTGACTTCCCAACACCCTGGACAGACTGCTAAACCCTTTGTTTGATCAGAAGAGCTAGGAGGAGAACACTGAGAACACTGAGTGAACAAACGATGAATATCCACAAATTCTTTGCACCCTATTCCCTATATAGTGCACTACTTTAGACCAGAGCTCTATGGCACCCTATTCCCTATATAGTGCACTACTTTAGACCAGGGCTCTATGGCACCCTATTTCCTATATAGTGCACTGCTTTAGACCAGGGCTCTATGGCACCCTATTCCCTATATAGTGCACTGCTTTAGACCAGGGCTCTATGGCACCCTATTCCCTATATAGTGCACTGCTTTTGACAGGGGCTCTCATTTCATATAACTGATGACAGCATTTTCTGCCCATCATCCTTGTATTTGTTGCATGCTTCGTAAACAACAGGTGTAGACCAACAGGGAAATGCTTACTGACGGTCAGGAGACTGTATGATGGCAGCTTTTCCATTTACACTCCGTTTGACTCTCCTGCACCTGACTTCCCTGCCACCTATACACACGACTCTGACAGAAGCACCTTTAGCAGTGATTATAGCCTCACGTATTCTTGGCTATGATGCTACAGGATTGGCAAACCTGTATTTGGGGAGTTTCTTCCATTTCTCTCTGCAGATCCTCTCAATCTCTGTCATCTTGACCATCATTGAGTGAACTGGTCCAGAATCACTCAAAGTTCCCTACATAGTGGAGTTAATGTTTAAGAGGTTTTAATTGGGTCTAGGTGGAGGAAGGAAATGGTTTAACACACATCCAAATTAGCACAGGAGCTAATTTTATTTTCAAATTAACTAGGCAAGTGATTTTTTATTTTATTTACAAGAACAGCCTAGGTACAGTGGGTAACTGCCTTGTTCAGGAACAGAACAACAGATTATTACCTTGTCAGCTCAGGGATTCGATCAAGCAACCTTTCAGTTACTGGCCAGTCGCCCTGACCACTAGGCTACCCGTAGCCCTGACCACTAGGCTACCCGTAGCCCTGACCACTAGGCTACCCGTAGCCCTGACCAATTGGCTACCTGCCTCCTCTAACCACTAGGCTACCCGCCTCCTCTAACCACTAGGCTACCCGCCTCCTCTAACCACTAGGCTACCCGCCTCCTCTAACCACTAGGCTACCCGCCTCCTCTAACCACTAGGTTACCCGCCTCCTCTAACCACTAGGCTACCTCCCTCCTCTAACCACTAGGCTACCTGCCTCCTCTAACCACTAGGCTACCTGCCTCCTCTAACCACTAGGCTACCTCCCTCCTCTAACCACTAGGCTACCTGCCTCCTCTAACCACTAGGCTACCCGCCTCCTCTAACCACTAGGCTACCCGCCTCCTCTAACCACTAGGCAACCCGCCTCCTCTAACCACTAGGCTACCCGCCTCCTCTAACCACTAGGCTACCCGCCTCCTCTAACCACTAGGCTACCCGCCTCCTATAACCACTAGGCTACCCGCCTCCTCCAACCACTAGGCTACCCGCCTCCTCCAACCACTAGGCTACCCGCCTCCTCTAACCACTAGGCTACCCGCCTCCTCTAACCACGAGGCTACCCGCCTCCTCTAACCGCTAGGCTACCCGCCTCCTCTGGATATGAACAAGGGACTGCAGAGACACCTCTTAAGGCACTGAGATGCAGTGCCTTAGACTGCTGAGCCACTCGGGAGCCCTGTAGAAACGTACCTCCGGCTATTTTAAAGTTCAAATGTTATATTTCTTTCACTTTTAAATATCTATTAATTTCTTCCTATTTCAAAACAACTTGAATAACAACTTCATAATGTTATACAAACAATGGGTCCTCAACATTTCATTAATATTAATGAATTGAAATTTAATGAGTAATATTGTAGCACCGATAAACAATGAGCTCAAATATACCTTAATTGAACTGAGTAAGAGATACTGTAAAATAGAGTATATACACAGGTACCTGCTTACTGTGAGGTGTTATTCAGTATGTTTCAGATGTCTTGGAGAGCAAGGACCAGGGAGTAGCCATGACCCCTGAGCAAGGACCAGGGAGTAGCCATGACCCCTGAGCAAGGATCAAAAGGTACAGCATCTCATGCACCAATTAGTGTGTCCAGTGCTAAAACACAGTGTTATTATGTGACAAATGGCACACTATATTGTGCACTACATTTGACTTGGACCCACAGGGCTCTGGTCACAAGTAGTACACTATGTAAGGGGTAGGGTGCCATTTGGGATCACATAAGTCCTAGGGCGCCATGCTTTGTGCAGCATGTGCTAACACGGGGCGTGGGGCGTCATGGGGCGGCAGCGTAGCCTCGTGGTTAGAGCGTTGGACTAGTAACCGGAAGGTAGCGAGTTTAAACCCCCGAGCTGACAAGGTACAAATCTGTCATTCTGCCCTTGAACAGGCAGTTAACCCACTGTTCCCAGGCCGTCATTGAAAATAATAATGTGTTCTTAACTGACTTGCCTGGTTAAATAAAGGTAAAAAAATATATAAATAAAAACACACAGAGTGTAGATTCAATGTTAAAAAGCAGAGCACATATCAATGCAAGACTGGATATGGACAGACGGTGGAGAGACAGTGTCTAGTAAACCCAGTTAATTATTAGTGTAGTACCATCCAGTAATGGACCACTATGCCACTGGATGTAGCCTCAGTGAGCTGTTGTGTACCGTACACAACATCTCGTGGAGTATAGATGGGATTCAGGGCCTTTCAAAAATGAAAAAAAAAGGCACAGATTCTACAATGTTTACCAAGACAAGCAACCCATTCAAAATTACAATATTTTGGAGATGATTTCCTTTTCAAACAACCAAAAGTGAGCAGTTGTAATCTGAATAAAGAGAAAAAGGCCATTCTCGAACATGGGGTGAGACATTCCTACCAATTAATTAGAGAATCAGTTTGGATTTAAGTATAACTTTTGTATGACTGATGCCTTTAGTGATTGGTCTAATGCTTTAATATTTAATCATTTCTGCCCTCCAAATTCATATTGGTTATATAAATAGGCCCTTTTAATTTTGTCTGGCTTGCCATTTCAAATAAAAGAGAATATTTTTTGTTCGTATAACTTAAAAAGCAGGTCACTAGGTGTAAGCAAAACCATAAGCTGTGATATGACTAAAGAGTTAATCAGGGTAATTTTACCACAAATAGACAGGTATTTTATTTTCCATGGTAGCAGGATCTTATCTATTTTTGCTAACTTTCTAAAAAAATTGGAGTGAGATCATTTCTTTCTTTTGGGATTTGTATACCAGGTATGTCCACATCTCTGTCAGACCATTTAATTGGTAAACTACACGGTAATGTAAAGTTTGCATTTTTTTAGTGATCCATTACGTAATATAGTACACTTATCATAATTTGGTTTTAATCCAGAGAAGTTAGAAAAATTATCTAGATCCTCTATGAGGCCGTG
This sequence comes from Oncorhynchus gorbuscha, assembly GCF_021184085.1. Taxonomy (NCBI): domain Eukaryota; kingdom Metazoa; phylum Chordata; class Actinopteri; order Salmoniformes; family Salmonidae; genus Oncorhynchus; species Oncorhynchus gorbuscha. The sequence continues at coordinate 79,777,942 of NC_060186.1, read as the reverse complement.
GGGGGATTCTAATTACGGTTTTAAAGGAAAACATGAATCATCAGCGTACAATGACACCTTTGTTTTTAAGCCACGGATTTCTAATCCCTTAATATTATTGTTGGATCTAATTTTAACAGCTAACATTTTGATGACAATAATAAATATATATGCCGATAGTGGACAACCTTGTTTTACTCCTCTAGATTGTTTAACTTCTTGGTGACAGGGGGTAGTATTTTCACATCCGGATGAAATGCACGCCCAAATTCAACTGCCTGCTACTCATCCACAGAAGTTAAGATATGCATGTTATTAGTAGAGCTGGATAGAAAACACTCTGAAATTTCCAAAACTGTTTGAATCATGTCTACGAGTATAACAGAACTTATTTAGCAGGCGAAACCCCGAGGACAAACCATTCAGATTTTTTTGTTTTGAGGTCACTCTTTTTTCAATGAGTTTTCATTGGGAATACAGATTTCTACCTTCTACCTTTCTGCGAGAAGGTAGAATACAGATTTCTACCTTCTCGCAGTTCCTATCGCTTCCAATGGATGTCAACAGTCTTTAGAAATTGGTTGAGGTTATTCCTTTGTGTAATGAACAAGTACCGACATCTTGAACAAGGAATCACTTGAAGTGTATTGTTAGATAGAGGCGCGTGACCAGAAAGCTAGCTACAGTTTGTTTTCCTCCTGTATTGAACACAGATCATCCCTTCTTCAATTTTATTGATTATTTACGTAAAAAATACCTAAAGTTGTATTACAAAAGTAGTTTGAAATGTTTTGGCAAAGTTTACAGGTAACTTTTGAGAAATTTTGTAGTCACATTGCGCAAGTTGGAAAGTTGAATTATATTTTTATTTCTGTGTTTTGTGTCGTGCCTGCAGGGTTGAAATATGGTTTCTCTCTTTGTTCACGGAGGTGCTATCCTCAGATTATAGCATTGTTTGCTTTCCTCAAAAAGCCTTTTTGAAATCTGAAATTTGGCTGGATTCACAAGTGTAGCTTTAATTTGCTATCTTGCATGTGTGATTTAATGACAGTTTGATTTGTATAATAATTTATTTGAATTTGGCGCTCTGCATTTTCCATGACTTTTGGCCAGGCCTGGTGTCCCCGATATTTTATAGTATTCTATTGTATCCAGTATGTGTCTTATATTATCTCCAATGTATCTGATTAGGATGAATAGTATCTGACAATACTTTTTTAATTCTATGCGCCAAGCATTTAGCTAGGATTTTTGCATCACAACACTGAAGTGTAAGAGGCCTCCATTTTTTTAAATGGACTGGATCTTTGTATATACCACTTGTGTCCTGTTTCAGTAAAAATTATATCAGACCTTCTTGTTTTGCGTGTCCAATAATCTACCATTTATATAGGAGTGGTATATTAGGTATATTATGCTAATAATGGTCTTCTAAGTATGTCAAAAAATGTTTGGTATACTTCCACTGGTATGCCATCCAGCCCTGGAGTTTTCCGAGCCTTATTAAAGGCTTTATATGCATCAAACAATTCCTCCTATGTAATTCGGCCTTCACATGAGTCTTTCTGTACAAATGTTGATTTTACATTTTTATTAAGAAAAAAATCCATACAATTAGCTTCAGTCAGCTTCGGGTCAGTGGAATTCGATTGCCTACAATTCTCAGAACGCAGCCCTCCCTCCTGCCCCTTTCATCATTTATTTTATTCTCCAAAGTTTGCACGTTTGCTAGCAGAATGGAAGGAAGTCGGGGTTCATTCGATCGCCTACGAATTCTCCGAAGGAAGCCCGCCCTCCAGCCCCTTTTTTCTCCATCTCCTATTCATGCAAATCACGGGTATCTGGGCCTATTCCTGAGAAAGCAGTATAACGTTCGCTTCGGACTCGTCAAACTCATAAAAAAAAGGGATTCTGCCAGTCCGTGATGAGTAATCGCAGTCCTGATGTCCAGAAGTTATTTTTGATCATAAGAGACGGTAGTGGCAACATTTATGTACAAAATAAATAACGCAAAAAAACAATCGGTTGGGGACGCTTAAAACATCTGCCTTCTTCTTCGGCGCCAGTTTAAACCCCATAGACTTCCCATAGAAACCTTTTGGTATCCCCGGCATATGCACGCAATACAACTCAACACCAGGCCTGAGATATTTTGTCCTTTAATTTGTGTACTGCGTGACCTGTGACAGCTCCCAAATAAAGCATTACCTTTAACATCAAAGACAGTCAATGAGAAAGGCGACAACAGACAACCTTGACTATAGCCACAAAAACGCATGTTCTATCTAATACAGGTATTCATTATTAAATAGACAAAAATAAATGCTGGGGCAAGACGGTGTGTGTAAGACGGTGTCTGTTTGTGTGTGTGTGTGGGTGTGTTTGACGCAAATCTCTAGAGGAAAGGAACAATGAAAACACAATGACACAGTATCAAAAGTGGATTACTAAGCCATGACGTGCCTTTTAGAGACAATACCATCTTACTGATGAATGACAGGAAACAACAATAACAACAAGCTACATTCAGTATGCCTATCACACCTCCCATGACCCCTCCCATGGCCCCTCCTATGACCCCCTCCTATGACCCCACTGATGACCCCTCCCATGACTCCGCTGATGACCCCTCCTATGACCCCTCCTATGATGCCTCCGATGACCCCTCCTATGACCCCGCTGATGACCCCTCTTAGGACCCCGCTGATCACTCATCCTGTGGCCCCTCCTATGACCCCTCCTATGACCCCGCTGATGACACATCCTATGGCCCCTCCTATGACCCATTCCATGTATCCTCCCATGACCCTTCCTATGACCCCTCCCATAACCCCTCCCATAACCCCTCCTATGAACCCTCCCATGACCCCTCCTATGAACCCTCCCATGACCCCAACCTATGACTCCGCTGATGACCCCTCCTATGACCCCTCCCATAACCCTTCCCATAACCCCTCCTATGAACCCTCCCATGACTCCTCCTATGACCCATCCTATGACACCTCCGATGACCCCTTCTATGACCCCTCTGATGACACATCCTATGACCCCTCCTATGACCCCGCTGATGACACATCCTATGGCCCCTCCTATGACCCCTTCCATGTATCCTCCCATGACCCTTCCTATGACCCCTCCCATAACCCCTCCCATAACCCCTCCTATGAACCCTCCTTTGACCCCTCCTATGAACCCTCCCATGACCCCAACCTATGACTCCACTGATGACCCCTCCTATGACCCCTCCCATAACCCCTCCTATGAACCCTCCCATGACTCCTCCTTTGACCCCTCCTATGAACCCTCCCATGACCCCAACCTATGACTCCGCTGATGACCCCTCCTATGACCCCTCTGATGACCCATCCTATGGCCCCTCCCATGACCCCTTCCATGTATCCTCCCATGACCCCTTCCATGTATCCTCCCATAACCACTCCCATAACCCCTCCTATGACCCCTCCTATGAACCCTCCCATGACCCCTTCTTTGCCCCCTCCTATGAACCCTCCCATGACCCCTCCTTTGACCCCTCCCTGTTGGCCTCATCACCAGGTACAAACACAGACCAGATTCATTGCGAATCTGTTGGTCACGCCTAAGTGATTTTATGGAAACATTTGGCTTGGTGCTTGGTGCTTCAACTGTAATGCACAGCAGTTGTATTTATGCATAGTAGTATTTTGTTTCTTATGGTTTGGAATAGCTCGCTGAATTGAGTTTCTAAATCACTTCACTGAGAGGCCAACTTCCCTCAAATTTGTCACATTCTATTACACAATTTTATTAGAAAATATGGTGATTGATCTTATAAGTCAAAGCCAATCTAAAAACAATACTTCATCCTATTCCATCATTAGGATTCAGTCTTGTAATGTAGAAGAGTTCAAACACACTGTTATATGATTGACCATACTGGCCGGTAGGTCGATTGGCAGCAAGTGAGATGGGAGAGAGAGTGTGTGTGTGATGGTAGGACCGTATGGAGTTGGTCCTCAACAGATGGTAATTATCTTATAGGTTCTGCTCTATGAGGGTGGAGCCAACACACACACACACACACACACACACACACACACACACACACACACACACACACACACACACACACACACACACACACACACACACACACACACACACACACACACACACACACACACACACACACACACACACACACACACACACACACACACACACAATACACACTGGTGCTGAAGCCAATGGAGCTTGTTGCATGAACATCTGGCTCGGTCATTAAGTTATATACATGTAAATCGTCACACCGAGGCTTAGAGGATGTTCACTGCCAAACAGTATCCTGACAAAGTGTTTTAATTCAATCAAACACAGAGTCATCATGTCTCCCTATGGGACAAACACACTTACTTTAGCTTCATAATCTATGGGACAAACACAACTATGCTAGCTTCATAATCTATGAGACAAACACAGCTATGCTAGCTTCATAATCTATGAGACAAACACAGCTATGCTAGCTTCATAATCTATGAGACAAACACAGCTATGCTAGCTTCATAATCTATGAGACAAACACAGCTATGCTAGCTTCATAATCTATGAGACAAACACAGCTATGCTAGCTTCATAATCTATGAGACAAACACAGCTATGCTAGCTTCATAATCTATGAGACAAACACAGCTATGCTAGCTTCATAATCTATGAGACAAACACAGCTATGCTAGCTTCATAATCTCCCAAAGGGACAAACACAACTACCTTAGCTTCACAATCTCTTTATGGGACAAACACAACTACCTTAGCTTCATAATCTTTCTAATGGGACAAACACAACTATGCTAGCTTCATAATCTCCCTATGGGACAACTTTTGGTTGAGTTTGGTGCCAATTCTGGCGATCCCAACTCACAATAACATTGTCTAAATCTACTTTAAAAAGTCCAAGCTCCGGCTGTGGCTGTCCTCTGTGCATCACAAATTCTGGTCTTGGTGAATGCATTTGAGAGGGGAGAGAAAAGGAGATGAATGGAACAGGTTATGCACACTGGCTGCCTGCGTGACATCACAAATAGAACCGTGTTATTTCCTGTAACAAGGTCACCACTCTGGAGACATCATTTAACATGCAAGCCAATCCTGACACACCGTGACAGCACCTGTCATGTCCCGGCCAATCAGCATGTGACAGGCTCTATAAACAATGTGGATGGGGACAGGAAGCCTTTCAGTCGCCCAGGCAGTAGATGATTAGTAATGACATTTCAGGAAACTGTTTTTCCATCAGGATCCATTAGGGCTCAAAGCTAACTGGAAACAGGCCCTTCCATCAGGCTCCATTACGTCTAAAAGCTAACTGAATGCTATCCCTTTCGTCACGCTCAAATATAGCTCAAAGCTAATTGGAAACAGGCCCTTCCATCAAGCTCCATTAGGGCTCAAAGCTAACTGGAAACAGGCCCTTCCATCAAGCTCCATTAGGGCTCAAAGCTAACACAAAACTGGCTTTCCAAATCAGATTACATTGGGGCTGAACGCTAACTCGAAACTCATCCTTCCGTCAGGCTCAATTAGGGACACAAAACTGTCTGGAAACTGGCCCTTCAGAATGCTTTAAATGCCAGGATGCTTTAAATGCCAGGATGTTATACTAATTTAGGCTTTTCATCTAGTGGAATCCGCTGCACACTATCTGGACATTTCACAGTCACAATGCTTTGGAAGATGAGGCTACAAAGTATTGACAGCTAGTTCTCTCCAAATAAACTGCTTTACATGTTCTCAACTGGCCTACCTGATTAAATAAAGGTGACATAAATTAATTAATTAAAAATGAAAAAACAACAAAACAATTTGGGAGATGGCGAAAATCGAAGCTTCTGCTCTGGTATTCAAATGTAGTTAGCGAAGTAGTGTTTGTTGGGCGTGCAAAATTATTCAGCCCCTTTACTTTCAGTGCAGCAAACTCTCTCCAGAAGTTCAGTGAGGATCTCTGAATGATCCAATGTTGACCTAAATGACCCATGATGATAAATACAATCCACCTGTGTGTAATAGAGTCTCCGTATAAATGCATCTGCACTGTGATAGTCTCAGAGGTCCGTTAAAAGCGCAGAGAGCATCATGAAGAACAAGGAACACACCAGGCAGGTCCGAGATACTGTTGTGAAGAAGTTTAAAGCCGGATTTGGATACAAAAATATTTACCAAGCTTTAAACATCCCAAGGAGCACTGTGCAAGCGATAATATTGAAATGGAAGGAGTATCAGACCACTGCAAATCTACCAAGACCTGGCCGTCCCTCTAAACTTTCAGCTCATACAAGGAGAAGACTGATCAGAGATGCAGCCAAGAGGCCCATGATCACTCTGCATGAACTGCAGAGATCTACAGCTGAGGTGGGAGACTCTGTCCATAGGACAACAATCAGTCGTATATTGCACAAATCTGGCCTTTATGAAAGAGTAGCAAGAAGAAAGCCATTTCTTAAAGATATCCGTAAAAAGTGTTGTTTAAAGTTTGCCACAAGCCACCTGGGAGACACACCAAACATGTGGAAGAAGGTGCTCTGGTCAGATGAAACCAACATTGAACTTTTTGGCAACAATGCAAAATGTTATGTTTGGCGTAAAAGCAACACAGCTCATCACCCTGAACACGCCATCCCCACTGTCAAACATGGTGGTGGCAGCATCATGGTTTGCGCCTGCTTTTCTTCAGCAGGGACAGGGAAGATGGTTACAATTGATGGGAAGATGGATGGAGCCAAATACAGGACCATTCTGGAAGAAAACCTGATGGAGTCTGCAAAAGACCTGAGACTGGGACAGAGATTTGTCTTCCAACAAGACAATGATCCAAAACATAAAGCAAAATCTACAATGGAATGGTTAAAAAATAAACATATCCAGGTGTTAGAATGGCCAAGTCAAACTCCAGACCTGAATCCAATCGAGAATCTGTGGAAAGAACTGAAAACTGCTGTTCACAAATGCTCTCCATCCAACCTCATTGAGCTCGAGCTGTTTTGCAAGGAGGAATGGGAAAAAATGTCAGTCTCTCGATGTGCAAAACTGACAGAGACATACCCCAAGCGACTTACAGCTGTAATCGCAGCAAAAGGTGACGCTACAAAGTATTAACTTAAGGGGGCTGAATAATTTTGCACGCCCAATTTTTCAGTTTTTGATTTGTTAGAAAAGTTTGAAATATCCAATAAATGTCGCTCCACTTCATGATTGTGTCCCACTTGTTGTTGATTCTTCACAAAAATACAGTTTTATATCTTTATGTTTGAAGCCTGAAATGTGGCAAAAGGTCTCAAAGTTCAAGGGGGCCGAATACTTTCGCAAGGCACTGTATAATAAATGCTAATTGATTAAATGTCTGTGGCACTTTTCAATGCGCATCAACAGCAATAAATAAGAAATATATCACCATGAGTAGCCTAGCTATAGTTAGCTAGTTCAACCAATATATCACCATGAATAGTCTAGCTATAGTTAGTGAGGTCAACCAATACATCATGAATAGCCTAGCTATATTTAGCCAGCTCAACCAATACATCATCAGTAGCCTAGCTATAGCTGGCTAGGTCAACCAATACATCACCATGAATAGTGTAACCGATGTGAAATGGCTAGCTAGTTAGCGGTGGTGCGCGCTAATAGCGTTTCAATCGGTGACATCACTCTGAGACCTTGAAGTAGTGGTTCCACTTGCTCTGCAAGGGCCGTGGCTTTTGTGGAGCGATGGGTATCACCATGGGTGTCTAGTTGTTGTCTGTGTGCAGAGGGTCATCCTGGTTAGCCCCGGATATGGGCGAGGGCTCAACCAGTTATACTGTTACATTGGTGCCGTGACCCGGATCACTGGTTGCTGCGGAAAAGGAGGAGGTCAAAAGGGGGGTGAGTGTAACGAATGTGAAACGGCTAGCTAGTTAGCAGTGGTGCGCGCTTATAGCGTTTCAATCGGTGACATCACTCGCTCTGAGACCTTGAAGTAGTGGTTCCCCTTGCTCTGCAAGGGCCGCAGGGATGGGTAACGATTCTTCGTGGGTGACTGTTGTCTGTGTGCAGAGGGAGCCTGGGTAGGGGTGAGGGGATGAACTAAAGTTAAACTGTTACAGTAGCCAAGCTAAATTTGGCCAGGTCAACCAAATGTAATGTTCCAAACGCTAGCTATTTAGCTAACGCTAGCTATTTAGCTAACGTTAGCTGAAAACTACAACACTCCGGTACTCTGGTCTATTGAAAGGTCACACACACACAACATCCTATTTTCCATAACCTAAACCTAATTCTAACCCTATTTGTAACCTCTAAGCCTAAAATAGTATTTTTATATCCCCACAAGGATAGTAAAGCAAAAAAAACAACACACACACACACACAGACACAATATGTACACACACACACACACACACACACACACACACACACACACACACACACACACACACACACACACACACACACACACACACACACACAACACACACACACACACAATATTCTTCGTGGGTGACTGTTGGTACACACACACACACACACACACACACACACACACACACACACACTGTGTGCACACACACACCACACACACACACACAGGGGATGAACACACACACACACACACATGTTACATGTACACACACACAACATTTGGCCAGGTCAACCAAATGTAATGTTCCACACACACAGCTACACAGCACACACGCTAGCTATTTACACACACACACACACACACAAACACACACACACACACACACACACTCACACACTACACACACACACACACACACACACACACACACACACACAACACACACACACACACACACACACACACACACACACACACACACACACACACACACACACACACACACACACATGTACACATACACATGTACACACACACAACACACACACACACACACACACACACTAACACACACACACACACACACACACACACACACACACACACACACACACACACACACACACACACACACACACACACACAATATGTACACACACACACACAATATTTTACACACACACACACACACACACACACACACACACACACACACACACACACACACACACACACACACACACACACACACACACACACACACACACACACACACACACACAATATGTACACACACACACAATATGTACACACACACACACACACACAATATGTACACGCACGCACGCACGCACGCACGCACACACACACACACACACACACACACACAATATGTACACACACACACACACAATATGTACACACACACACACAATATGTACACACACACACACACACACACACACACACACACACACACACACACACACACACACACACACACACACACACACACACACACACACACACACACACACACACAATATGTACACACACACACAATATGTACACACACACACACACACACAATATGTACACGCACGCACGCACGCACGCACGCACGCACGCACACACACACACACAATATGTACACACACACACACACGTACACACACACACACAATATGTACACACACACACACACACACACGTACACACACACACACACACATGTACACACACACACACACACACATGTACACACACACACACACACACACAATATGTACACCCACACACACACGTACACACACACACACACACATGTCCACAACCACACGTGACATTACGGTGGTCCATCGTATGTGCAATGATGAATTCTGTGACTGTAGAGTCCAATCTGAGATCTATAAACTTTATTGCAGGTGGGGCATCCTCCAGGTCTGTGTTGGCGGGGGCAGGCATGGTTGTCTGTCTCCTCATCCTCTGGTGGTCCTTCTGTAGCTCAGTTGGTAGAGCATGGCGCTTGTAACGCCAGGGTAGTGGGTTCGATCCCCGGGACCACCCATACGTAGAATGTATGCACACATGACTGTAAGTCGCTTTGGATAAAAGCGTCTGCTAAATGGCATATATTATTATTATTATTATTATGTCCACCGCTCTGGTAGAGCTCCCACCAGGTGGAACGGTCTGCAGCAGCATCCTCCAGGTCTGTGGGTTTCGTGTTGCACTTGTTCAGCGACGTTTTCAACAGGTCCTTGTAGTGCTTCATCTGCCCCCCTACAGACCGCCGACCAAGATGTAGCTGCCCCCCCCTACAGACCACCGACCAAGATGTAGCTGCCCCCCCTACAGACCACCGGCCAATATGTAGCAGGCCCCCTCTACAGACCACCGACCAAGATGTAGCTGCTCCCCCCTACAGACCACCGGCCAATATGTAGCTGGCCCCCCTACAGACCACCGGCTAAGATGTAGCTGGCCCTCCCTACAGACCACTAGCTAAGATGTAGCTGGCCCTCCCTACAGACCACCAGCTAAGATGTAGCTGGCCCCCCCTACAGACCACCAGCTAAGATGTAGCTGGCCCTCCCTACAGACCACCGGCCAAGATGTAGCTGACCCTCCCTACAGACCACCGGCCAAGATGTAGCTGGCCCTCCCTACAGACCACCGGCCAAGATGTAGCTGGCCCTCCCTACAGACCACCAGCTAAGATGTAGCTGGCCCTCCCTACAGACCACCGGCCAAGATGTAGCTGGCCCTCCCTACAGACCACCGGCCAAGATGTAGCTGGCCCTCCCTACAGACCACCGGCCAAGATGTAGCTGCCCCACCCCCCTACAGACCACCGGCTAAGATGTAGCTGCCCCCCCCCCTACAGACCGCCGACCAAGATGTAGCTGCCCCCCTACAGACCCCCCTACCCCCTACAGACCACCGGCCAATATGTAGCTGGCCACCCTACAGACCACCGGCTAAGATGTAGCTGCCCCCCTACCCCCTGCAGACCGCTGGCCAAGATGTTGCTGCCCCCCAAATCATTAATGAATAAGAAAAGGCAATCAACTTTCATGAGTTTTTCAAGTCCAAAATTCCTGAAAAATACAGTGAATCAATCCTGAAAAATTCAGTGAATCAATCCTGAAAAATTCAGTGAATCAATCCTGAAAAATACAGTGAATCAATCCTGAAAAATACAGTGAATCAATCCTGAAAAATACAGTGAATCAATCCTGAAAAATACAGTGAATCAATCCCGAAAAATACAGTGAATCAATCCTGAAAAATACAGTGAATCAACCCTGAAAAATACAGTGAATCAATCCTGAAAAATACAGTGAATCAATCCTGAAAAATACAGTGAATCAACCCTGAAAAATACAGTGAATCAATCCTGAAAAATACAGTGAATCAACCCTGAAAAATACAGTGAATCAATCCTGAAAAATACAGTGAATCAATCCCGAAAAATACAGTGAATCAATCCTGAAAAATACAGTGAATCAACCCTGAAAAATACAGTGAATCAATCCTGAAAAATACAGTGAATCAATCCTGAAAAATACAGTGAATCAATCCTGAAACGAGCCAGAGAGCTGTCAGCGGCAGGTGAGAGGAGTGAGAAGCAAACTGCTGCTGATGGCGATGCCTTAGCTAGTAGCACTGCTTATCTCACCGGTACAGCATCACCACCGGCGACTCCATTCGTAGGCCTACTAGCAAATCAGACTCAGCGGGAGAGGTGAAATGCTTACTCACAAGCCCTTTACCAACAATGCAGTTCAAGAAATAGAGTTAAGAAAATATTTACTCAATAAAACAAAGTTAAAAATAAATAAAAAGTGACATAATAAATTAACAATAGTGAGGCTATAAACAGGTGGTACCAGTACCGAGTCAATGTGCGGGGGTACGGGTTAGTAATGAGGCTATATACAGGGGGTACCGATACAGAGTCAATGTGCAGGGGTACAGGTTAGGCAAGGTAATTTGTACATGTAGGTAGGGGTAAAGTAGGTTCCAGACATGTAGGTAGGGGTAAAGTATGTTCCAGACATGTAGGTAGGGGTAAAGTATGTTCCAGACATGTAGGTAGGGGTAAAGTAGGTTCCAGACATGTAGGTAGGGGTAAATTAGGTTCCAGACATGTAGGTAGGGGTAAAGTAGGTTCCAGACATGTAGGTAGGGGTAAAGTAGGTTCCAGACATGTAGGTGGGGGTAAAGTAGGTTCCAGACATGTAGGTAGGGGTAAAGTAGGTTCCAGACATGTATGTGGGGGTAAAGTAGGTTCCAGACATGTAGGTGGGGGTAAAGTAGGTTCCAGACATGTAGGTAGGGGTAAAGTAGGTTCCAGACATGTAGGTAGGGGTAAAGTAGGTTCCAGACATGTAGGTAGGGGTAAAGTAGGTTCCAGACATGTAGGTGGGGGTAAAGTAGGTTCCAGACATGTAGGTGGGGGTAAAGTAGGTTCCAGACATGTAGGTAGGGGTAAAGTAGGCTCCAGACATGTAGGTAGGGGTAAAGTAGGTTCCAGACATGTAGGTGGGGGTAAAGTGACTATGCATTGATAATAAACAGAAAGTAGCAGCATTGTAAAAACAAAGGTGTGGTGTCAATGTAAATAGTCCTAGTGGCCATTTGATTATTGTTCAGCAGTCTAATGGTTTGGGGGTAGAAGCTGTTAAGGAAACTTGCCAATGCGGTACCGCTTTGCGTGTGGTAGTAGAGAGAACAGTCTATGACATGGATGACTGGAGTCTTCAACAACTTTTTGGGCCTTCCTCTGGCACCGCCTGGTTTATACAATAGGTTCTGGATGTCAGGAAGCTTAGACTCAGTGATGTACTGTGCTGTACCCACTACCCTCTGTAGTGCCTTACAATCGGATGCCTAGCAGTTTCCATACCAGGCGGTGATGCAACTGGTCAGGATGCTCTCGATGGTGCAGCTGTAGAACCTTTTGAGGATCTGGGGACCCATGCCAAATCTTTTCAGTCTCCTGAGAGGGAAAATACCTTGAGACTACTTTAATATCCTCTGACAAGGAGGCTAAACGTCACAGGCCCATTCATGGTTTTGACTGTTAGGAGTTACATGGACTTGACATGGGGAGAATTCTCTATTCTCTAAATGTTGCTTGCTCCAACATACAGCAACATATTTCATCCGAAATGAAAATGAATAAACGATATGAAAGAAACAGTACAGTTCTCTCGCCAAATGAGCCTTATGCTCGATGAGGCTACTAGTTTGAATAAAAAGAGTGCCTCGATTGTATACATCAGACTTTCGGCTGGCAGATATGGACTGACCAGCAAAACATTTTTGATGATCTCGTGGAACTGGAGGATTTATCTGCTGAGGGAATTGTCTGTAATCTGTTATCCGCATAAAGAGGGTATAAAGTTTACTGAGGACTTTCTCTCCAAAACCCTCATTGGAATTCCATGTGATGGAACGTCTGTCATGCTGGGACGGAAGAGCGGATTAGCAACAAGGCTCCAGGCCCTCTTCCCTAATTTAAAAGTTTGGCACTGCTTGGCACACAGACTTGAGCTCGCAGTAGGTGATCATTTAAAAATAGTGCTGGACTATATGCGCTTTACAGCCTATCCAATAAAAAGCGAATGGAGCTGAGGGAGTGCACGGAGTTTAGACATTCAGCTGTGCAGGATCTTGGACACGAGATGGGTGACATTCCGTTTTAGAACTGTAGAGTCTTGTGTGGAAAAAATTAACCGGCTCTTCATAAGCATTTCACCACAGCAGCTGAGGATGCGTCCCACGAGAGCGTGACCTGTCAGAACTATAGTGGCCTCGCCATGAGCACATCCTCGCATGCCGTTTGTTAACAATCTAGGCCTTATGTGTGATGCACTTCAAGAACTATCTGCATTGTCACTCAAGCTCCAGAAGAGTTATTACTGTACACAGGGCAGTCACCATGGAAGAGAAGGTGTTCAGTGCAATGGCAGAGCAGCCAGGCCGACACACACACACACCTCAACCAGAGATTCAGGAGAACTCTTTCCAAGGCGTCAAACTGAATGTTGGAAGACCCTGCGACAGAGTCCTCAATCAGAGGGAGCTTTTCGAGAGCTTGGCGACGAACATGGAGGCTAGAATGGTCTCTCAAGGAGGACGGGCGGTGGACAAACCAGGACACAGCCAGTTGATAGAGGACGTGCAATAGTGGCCGCAGGACGGATCTCTCTGCCAGCGGTTTGGCAGTCCGCTTACGGTCATACAGACCTACAGGCAGTACAGGGACAGTCATACAGACCTACAGGCAGTACAGGGACAGTCATACAGACCTACAGGCAGTACAGGGACACTAATTGCAATGATAAAGAAGATGGTCAACACCATCCCCATCCTCTCTGCTCTGATAGACATGATTTCCAGTGCAGAATGCGAGCGTGGATTTTCTCAAATTAATCTGATTTGCACCTCAACCCGCGCTTCTCTGCATACCAAATCAAATGTATTTGTCACATACACATGGTTAGCAGATGTTAATGCGAGTGTAGCGAAATGCTTATACCTCGACCATATCACGGCTACTCTTTCTGAACCTTGTCGGCCCACCCCTGACCCCAATTTAACCCAGCCCCCTATGTGAGGTCATGGATTACTAAAGCTCCCAGATGTGTCGCAGACACCAGGAGAAGAAACAGGAAACAGGGAGGAGAAGACGCAGGAGGAAATTGCTGTGTTTGTGTGGAGGTTTTTTGAAACTTTTTCCTTTACAAACTTGTTCTGTACGGTGACGTTAATTTGAACGCTCTTCATACTATCATATTGTTTAAATCACATATATTTAAATATGTCTTAGCTTGATTTATTTTCTTTGAAGAATATTCTGATATCAAATCAAATGATTGTGATGCGTTTGTTCTACTGCTACATTGATCTTTTTGAAAAGGATATGAAATTCCGGTCTCGGATACCCCACAGGTATGTGGGCTTCTGCATATGGCAGGTATTCTGCAGTGACGCCTAAAAATGTTGCTGTAATGTGTTGAAAATTATGTTTATAAGAAATGTAGACTTGTAAACCCCACAGTTATACTGGAGTATGTGGGCATAGTATATATTTGAGACCAAAGTGTGTGTGGCCAACACGCGACGGTGGCTGTATGTCTCATATAACTAGAATGAGATTCACTTTCTATGCTTTCTCTCTCCCTCTCTGCTCTGATAGACATGAGCCCAAACTCTCCTCTCTGAAGGGTTGCACTTCATCATTTATTTAGACTCTATGGTGGAACAAACTCCCTATGCAGGACAGCGGAGTCAAAATCCGGAGTTGAAACCCCATCTTTAAGGAATACCTAGGATAAATAATCCCTCTCACCCCACCCCCCCTAAGTTTTAGATGCACTATTGTTAAGTGACTGTCCCACTGGATGTCATAAGGTGAATGCACCAATTTGTAAGTCGCTCTGGATAAGAGCGTCTGCTAAATGACTTAAATGTAATGTATGCCACCAAAATAGTTGATCATCTTACAAATAATGCTTTACAGGAGAGAGAGAGACAGAGTTTTGGCACCATCACATCGGCCATCACCAGCTTGTGATCTGCGCATCATTGGGTGAGTCAGTGAAACTGGAAAGCATTTATAGGACTATAAATGTCCTCCTCATATCGTAGCCTACAATATGTCTCTACAGACCGAGGCCTAATCTCCGATTCTCCGTTTGTAGCCTGCCATGTGGATCATTTGTGTGCTGTTAATTAACAAGAGATTCTGCCAAAGTCATGTAAAATGATGTAGAATTGCATGAAATGCAATTTATAAGACGGACAACATTTTCCTGGACATTATGCTACAAAAATGTACTTCATGTGTGTAACTTCTGTAAGTTCCTCCATTCTACTGCCACTACACAAATGCAATGGTTTGAATGCAATGTTTTACTATAAAAGGAGATTTGTTTGTTTTTCTCCATTCATCCCAGGAACCTCAGAAATCCCCAGGTCACCCAACTCTCCTGCTCACTGTTTGTTCCCGGCACCTCCCGATTTACAAATTAAGCACTGGTCTTAGCAAGTATTTCTGTGTGGGGCACACTGTTCCACCAAGTGATTCCCAGGATGCACTGCAGGCGTCTTATGTGGAATCCCTCGAGCCGCTCGTTGTGGCGACTGTAAGTGACCCAGGCTTCACAGCTGTAAAGAAGTGTGGTGATGCAGGCAGCTTGATAGACGGTGACTTTGGTGTGGAGGTGGAGATCCCTGTTGTGGAAGACCTGAGTTTCCTGAGTTTCCCGAAGGCAGCTGATGCTCGATCCTATTTTGAATTTTGAGGTCGATGCTGCAGTCCTTCTACCCAGGAATTTTAAGGACGGAACTATTGCCAGTGATTTGTGTTCAATGGTGAAGACAGGCATGGTGGGTGGAGGGCTGGATCTCCATTGGCAGACCACCTCTGTCTTGGTGGTGTTGATAGACAGTCCCATCCTGCTATAGACCCTCACATTCTCACAGACCCTCACGGACTGAAGGTCTTCCGGAGTGTGGGCCACAAGAGCACAGTCATCAGCTTACTGCAGCTCAAGAATCCTCTTCGTTGAAACCTGGGTGGTCGCTTGGAACCTCCTGATGTTGAATTCGTTTCCATGCAGCCTGAAGTCCACTGCAACTCCGATGCAGCCTTCAAGCTCCTTGTGGAGAACCTGGAGGACACCTAGGAGGAAGATGTTAAAGAGTACCAGTGCCAGCACACACCCCTGCCTCACACCCATGCTTACTCCAAACGGCACTGACTCCTGCCCTCCTATGTCCACCTAAACCATCATCCCATCATGGAACTGGCAAAGGATGTTGACAAATGTGTCTAGACAGACACATTGAAGTAGAATGACACATAGTAGTTCCCTGTTCACGGTGTCGAAGGCCTTGGAGAGGTCGACAAATGCCATGAAATGTGTTCTGCAGAGCACACAAGGTTGTCTGCACTTCCTTGTGTGATGCACACCATTGCTTGTGGAGGGTAGTAGATGTGGGGCTGTTGAGAGTAGCCCCTGTGCGCTTTGTGCATATTGTCCAGTAAGGTTGTGAGGGTGTCAGAGTTCTCATGGAACCAGTCGTGATGTTTCCTACCTCTGTAGCCAATGGAGTGGGTCACTGCCTAATAGAGCACTGAGCTAATAGATGCCCACTTCTGGTCCGTGGGATCCTCTGCGCTCAGAAGAGGCTCAGTCTTCTGTTCCAAGGGGTCCTCTGCCTGACAGAGCACTGAGCTGATGTATTGTATGTATTTATATAGCCCTTCGTACATCAGCTGATATCTCAAAGTGCTGTACAGAAACCCAGCCTGAAAACCCAAACAGCAAGCAATGCAGGTGTAGAAGCACGGTGGCTAGGAAAAACTCCCTAGAAAGGCCAAAACCTAGGAAGACACCTAGAGAGGAACCAGGCTATGTGGGGTGGCCAGTCCTCTTCTGGCTGTGCCGGGTGGAGATTTTAACAGAACATGGCCAAGATGTTCAGATGTTCATAAATGACCAGCATGGTCCAATAATAATAAGGCAGAACAGTTGAAACTGGAGCAGCAGCACGGCCAGGTGGACTGGGGACAGGAAGGAGTCATCATGTCAGGTAGTCCTGAGGCATGGTCCTAGGGCTCAGGTCCTCCGAGAGAAAAAGAAAGAGAGAAAGAGAGAATTAGAGAGAGCACACTTAAATTCACACAGGACACCGAATAGAACAGGAGAAGTTCTCCAGATATAGCAAACTGACCCTAGCCCCCCGACACATAAACTACTGCAGCATAAATACTGGAGGCTGAGACAGGAGGGGTCAGGAGACACCGTGGCCCCATCCAAGGACACCCCCGGACAGGGCCAAACAGGAAGGATATAACCCCACTCACTTTGCCAAAGCACAGCCCCCACACCACTAGAGGGATATCTTCAACCACCAACTTACCATCCTAAGACAAGGCCGAGTATAGCCCACAAAGATCTCCGCCACGGCACAACCCAAGAGGGGGGCGCCAACCCAGACAGGAAGATCAAATCAGTGACTCAACCCACTCAAGTGACGTACCCCTCCCAGGGACGGTATGAAAGGGCCCCAGTAAGCCAGTGACTCAGCCCCTGTAATAGGGTTAGAGGCAGAGAATCCCAGTGGAAAGAGGGGAACCGGCCAGGCAGAGACAGCAAGGGCGGTTCGTTGCTCCAGAGCCTTTCCGTTCACCTTCCCACTCCTGGGCTAGACTACACTCAATCATATGACCCACTGAAGAGTTGAGTCTTCAGTAAAGACTTAAAGGTTGAGACCGAGTTTGCATCTCTTACATGGGTAGGCAGACTGTTACGAATCCCTTTTGGCCCGACAGTCTAGGGCGGGATGGTAATGAGACCTGTAACATAACTCATGCAATTTATAATAGTGACAAAGTAAAAGTGAGAATAACCACGACAACTGAAATCTACCGTCAAACACACGTTAATGGGAGGAGCAGGAAAAGGGGCTGAGCTGGACCCAAGGAAAGAAACAAGCATCCAAAACACCCCTAAGCTAGACTAGCCTACTTTAACAACAGCTAACTAACTAACCAAAAATACAGTGGGTGGTCTGCCCAGTTCTAACTAGATTTTTTAACAAAGTTTACCTACGGGTAGTGTATGCCCATGGGCAATTTGTCTTGTTTCCCCCTTTTCCCACCAGCAAACAAACACCATAACCAAAAACAATACTCACAGGTGAGGACAAACTGATATGGAGGTGCTCAAACAAATGAGAGGTCAATAAATAAAGAGAGAGTGAAACACAGAGACCTACAGACATGGCATTTACATAGAGATTGAGCTCTAGAGCAAACAACTGATAGCGTTTTTTAAACCAAGGGAAAGGAACTGTGATTGGGTAGGAAACAGGAGGAGGTGTGTCTTCTGATTGTTTGGTGACTGATTGGGGAGTGATGATTTTCACCTGTGAGGGGAGAAGGAGAGAATAGAACACAGGATACACACACACACACACCCACACAGGATACCTGTATCCGTAACACAGACCATTCCATAAAAATGGAGCTCTATAGGAGAAAGCCCTGCCTCCAGCTGTTTGCTTAGAAATTCTAGGGACAATAGCGTACTGCCTGTACAGATGCATCTCTGGGGCCCACTGGTGCTCTGAGATCCCCTGCCTGTACAGACACATCTCTGGTGCCCACTGCTGCTCTGAGATCTCCTGCCTGTACAGACACATCTCTGGGGCCCACTGGTGCTCTGAGATCCCCTGCCTGTACAAATGCATCTCTGGGGCCCACTGCTGCTCTGAGATCCCCTGCCTGTACAGACGCATCTCTGTGCCCACTGCTGCTCTGAGATCCCCTGCCTGTACAGATGCATCTCTGTGCCCACTGCTGCTCTGAGATCCCCTGTCTGTACAGATTCATCTCTGGGGCCCACTGCTGCTCTGAGATCCCCTGCCTGTACAGATTAATCTCTGGGGCCCACTGCTGCTCTGAGATCCCCTGCCTGTACAGATGCATCTCTGTGCCCACTGCTGCTCTGAGATCCCCTGTCTGTACAGACGTATATCTGGGGCCCACTGCTGCTCTGAGATCCCCTGCCTGTACAGATGCATCTCTGGGTCCCACTGGTGCTCTGAGATCCCCTGCCTGTACAGATTCATCTCTGGGGCCCACTGCTGCTCTGAGATCCCCTGCCTGTACAGATTAATCTCTGGGTCCCACTGGTGCTCTGAGATCCCCTGCCTGTACAGATTCATCTCTGGGGCCCACTGCTGCTCTGAGATCCCCTGCCTGTACAGATTCATCTCTGGGGCCCACTGCTGCTCTGAGATCCCCTGCCTGTAGAGATTCATCTCTGTGCCCACTGCTGCTCTGAGATCCCCTGCCTGTACAGACGCATCTCTGGGGCCCACTGCTGCTCTGAGATCCCCTGCCTGTACAGACACATCTCTGGGGGCCCACTGCTGCTCTGAGATCCCCTGCCTGTAGAGATTCATCTCTGTGCCCACTGCTGCTCTGAGATCCCCTGCCTGTAGAGATTCATCTCTGTGCCCACTGCTGCTCTGAGATCCCCTGCCTGTACAGACGCATCTCTGGGGCCCACTGCTGCTCTGAGATCCCCTGCCTGTTAGCCTGGAGTTTTAAAATAATGTCTGTAGGTATAACAGAACTGATATGGCAGACGAAAGGACCCGAGGACAAACCATACCCCCTAAAAAATGTTCAGGCTACCACTGTTTTCAATGGCTGGCACTTTTATTGTAAGGCGAAATCCTCCCCGGTTGCAGTTCCTAGGGCTTCCACTAGATGACAACAGTCTCTAGAAAGAGTTTCAGGCTGTTTTTTTGAAAAATGAGCAAGAAATTGTAGTTTTTCTAGGTGGCTCCCATTTTGGCTGTAGTGTTTCCATGCGCATGGACGAGAGAGCGCGTTCTTTTTGTTTATCTCCGGTAAAGACAATAACATTTACATTTACATTTAAGTCATTTAGCAGACGCTCTTATCCAGAGCGACTATTCTCCGTCTTAAATTGTATTGTCTATTTGCATATTACGGTACGGAAGGTTTGATTATAAACGTTGATTGACTTGTTTGGATAAGTTTATTGGTAACGTTTGGGATTCATTTTGAAGGAGGAAACCGAGTGGATGATTGACTGGAGCACGCCAGCTAAACTGAGTTTTTATGGATATAAAGAAGAACTTTATCGAACAAAAGGAACATTTGTGATGTACCTGGGACCTTTTGGAGTGCCAACAGAAGAAGATCGTCAAAGGTAAGGCATGAATTATATTGCTATTTTTTTACTTTCGTGTCGCAACTGCATGGTTAAAAATGATTTGTCATGCATTTGTATGCGGGGCGTTGTCCTCAGATTTGGTTTGCTTTAAAGCCTTTTTGAAATCTGACACGGTGGCTGGATTAACAAGAAGATAATCTTTATTTTGATGTATGACACGTGATTTTATGAAAATATTAAACATTTATAATACTAATACTGTAGTTGGAATTTGATGCTCTGCAATTTCATCGGATGTTGTTGAGGTGTGCCGCTAGCGGGACGCCTAGCCGTAACAGGTTTTAAGACAACCAGTTAACGTGTTTCGCCTCGAGGAGAGCGGACAGCAGTCTACGTCATGGAGAGGCTTTGTACCAGCAGGGGGAGACTGTTCCCCAATTCACCACAAGGGCTGGCGACAGCGAGCAGTGAGCTTGAGTGTGCAGCTTACATCTACTTAGGCACTACTGCACTAGACACCTCACATACACCCTGCGGTTGCCTGCCGACACACACACACGCAACACACACACACACACACACACACACACACACACACACACACACACACACACACACACACACACACACACACACACACACACACACACACACACACACACACACACACACACACACACACACACACACACACACACACACACATGGTTGATATTGATTAGCATGCGTGTCAGCAGAGGGACATCACAGTAGTCAGCGAGATAGATGCCTGGTGTCACAGCAACACATCAACCCCCCCCCCCCCAATGATCTCAAGGTTGTTAAAAGATACTGCTGCTGCTGGCAGTCTGATACCGCAGCCCAACTAGCACCCTTATATAGCGCCCATAGGGCTCTGGTACAAAGTAGTGAATTATGTAGGGAATAGGATGCCAGTTGTGAAGCTGCCTGTCTCTGTGCTGAGGTGGAGGTAGGTGACACATTACCTGTCATACGGCAAGCGCTGACAAGGAGAATGACGTTCACACAGGAACATTTACAGACTGACCCTCACCTCACCTCCTCTTCGCTTCTCCTCTCCATTCCTCCTCTCTTCATCATCTCCTCTTGTCCTCTCCCCCTCTCCTCTTCATTTCTCCTCTCTTCTCATCTCGTTTCCTCTCCTCTCTTTTCCTTTCGATTCCTCCTCTCTTCTCTTCTCGTCTCGTTTCCTCTCCTCTCTTCTCCATACCTCCTCATCTCTTTCTCTCCTTCTATTCTTCGCCCCTTGACCCCCCTGTCTTAGACGACTCTGACGACGACACTGTCATTATGGTCTGTTTTGTTGGTCAACAGCAATAGGGCTGTCTAGAGAAATACTGCTGTGACACGGGAAAGTCTGATAATAATTATGTGAAAGAAGTTAAGAAGACATGTTTTTCATTTTTACTGTGGACATTATGAAAGGGCATGAATGGGAAAAACAACATGACTTTCAAAAGCTTCCTATGACAACACTCAGTTCAAAAACTTTTTCTCTCTCTCTCTCTCTCTCTCTCTCTCTCTCTCTCTCTCTCTCTCTCTCTCTCTCTCTCTCTCTCTCTCTCTCTCTCTCTCTCTCCCTCTCTGTCTCTCCCTCTCTAGTTCTCTTTCTCTCTCTAGTTCTCTCTCACGTTCTATATCTTTCTTTAATCCCATCTTTCTCTAGCTGAATCCAAAGAAAAACACATCTTATTATTGATTGCCATCAGTGCCCCTGTGTGACACCGGCTGGCTGTATTCCCTATGGGCCCTGGACAAAAAGTAGTAAACAGGGAACATTGGTATCATTTGGGATGCTAACCAGCTCTAGCGGGAGAAGAAAGACATTTGGAATGCTACCCAGCTCTAGCGGGAGAAGAAAGACATTTGGGATGCTACCCAGCTCTAGCGGGAGAAGAAAGACATTTGGGATGCTACCCAGCTCTAGCGGGAGAAGAAAGACATTTGGGATGCTACCCAGCTCTAGCGGGAGAAGAAAGACATTTGGGATGCTAACCAGCTCTAGCGACAGAAGAAAGACATTTGGGATGCTAACCAGCTCTAGCGACAGAAGAAAGACATTTGGAATGCTACCCAGCTCTAGCGGGAGAAGAAAGACATGTGGAATGCTACTCAGCTCTAGCGACAGAAGAATGACATTTGGAATGCTACCCAGCTCTAGCGGGAGAAGAAAGACATTTGGGATGCTACCCAGCTCTAGCGACAGAAGAAATACATTTGAGATGCTACCCAGCTCTAGCGACAGAAGAAAGACATTTGGAATGCTAACCAGCTCTAGCGGGAGAAGAAAGACATTTGGAATGAAGTGTAATTAATACCATAATGAGTTAATATGTGAGATACTGCTGGATTAGACCCACCTGTTGTATAAACTGCAGAGAGACACTACTGTATTAGACCTGTTGTATGTTGTAATCCAGTATCCAGTAATCCAGTTAGACCTGTTGTATGTTCTAATCCAGTATGAACTGGATTAGACCCACCTGTTATATGACCTGAATTAGACCCACCTGTTGTATGGACTGGATTAGACCCACCTGTTGTATAAACTGGATTAGACCCACCTGTTGTATAAACTGGATTAGACCCACCTGTTGTATAAACTGGATTAGACCCACCTGTAGTATAAACTGGATTAGACCCACCTGTTGTATAAACTGCAGAGAGACTCTACTGGATTAGACCCACCTGTTGTATAAACTGCAGGGAGACACTACTGGATTAGAAACACCTGTTGTATGAACTGGATTAGACCCACCTGTTGTATAAACTGCAGAGAGACACTACTGGATTAGACCCACCTGTTGTATAAACTGGATTAGACCCACCTGTTGTATAAACTGGATTAGACCCACCTGTTGTTTAAACTGCAGAGAGACTCTACTGGATTAGACCCACCTGTTGTATAAACTGGATTAGACCCACATGTTGTTTACACTGGATTAGACCCACCTGTTGTTTAAACTGCAGAGAGACTCTACTGGATTAGACCCACCTGTTGTATAAACTAGATTAGACCCACCTGTTGTATAAACTGGATTAGACCCACCTGTTGTATAAACTGCAGAGAGACTTTACTGGATTAGACCCACCTGTTGTATGAACTGGATTAGACCCACATGTTGTTTAAACTGGATTAGACCCACATGTTGTTTAAACTGGATTAGACGCACATGTTGTATAAACTGGATTAGACCCACATGTTGTTTAAACTGGATTAGACCCACCTGTTGTATAAACTGGACTGGACCCACCTGTTGTTTAAACTGGATTAGACCCACCTGTTGTATAAACTGCAGAGAGACACTGCTGGATTAGACCCACCTGTTGTATAAACTGGATTGGACCCACCTGTTGTTTAAACTGGATTAGACCCACCTGTTGTATAAACTGCAGAGAGACACTGCTGGATTAGACCCACCTGTTGTATAAACTGGATTAGACCCACATGTTGTTTGAACTGGATTAGACCCACCTGTAGTATAAACTGGATTAGACCCACCTGTTGTATAAACTGGATTAGACCCACCTGTTGTATAAACTGGATTGGACCCACCTGTTGTTTAAACTGGATTAGACCCACCTGTTGTATAAACTGGATTAGACCCACCTGTTGTATAAACTGGATTGGACCCACCTGTTGTATAAACTGGATTAGACCCACCTGTTGTTTAAACTGGATTAGACCCACCTGTTGTATAAACTGCAGAGAGACACTACTGGATTAGACCCACCTGTTGTATAAACTGCAGAGAGACACTGCTGGATTAGACCCACCTGTTGTATAAACTGCAGAGAGACACTACTGGATTAGACCCACCTGTTGTATAAACTGCAGAGAGACACTGCTGGATTAGACCCACCTGTTGTATAACTGGATTAGACCCACCTGTTGTATAAACTGCAGAGAGACACTACTGCAGAGAGACACTAAACTGGATTAGACCCACCTGTTGTATAAACTGCAGAGAGACACTACTGGATTAGACCCACCTGTTGTATAAACTGCAGAGAGACACTGCTGGATTAGACCCACCTGTTGTATAAACTGCAGAGAGACACTACTGGATTAGACCCACCTGTTGTATAAACTGCAGAGAGACACTGCTGGATTAGACCCACCTGTTGTATAAACTGCAGATTAGACACTGTTGTTTACTGGATTAGACCCACCTGTTGTATAAACTGCAGAGAGACACTACTGGATTAGACCCACCTGTTGTATAAACTGCAGAGAGACTCTGCTGGGGAAACAATTGGGTCATCTGCTGTCTGCATGAACATGTGTCTTTTTCTAATGCGTGGTGAAATACTGGTTTACACTTCAGATGATGACTCATACTGAATTTAATTCCCCTGCTCTGCTCTATCTATCGATCCATTCAGTCAGACTGCCATCCCAGAAGTCCTTTCTCCTGATCCATTCAGTCAGACTGCCATCCCAGAAGTCCTTTCTCCTGATCCAGTCAGTCAGACTGCCATCCCAGAAGTCCTTTCTGCTGATCCATTCAGTCAGACTGCCATCCCAGAAGGCCTTTCTCCTGATCCATTGACTGCCATCCCAGAAGTCCTTTCTCCTGATGTCAAAGTGAGCGATTGGATCGTCTCTAACCAATCAGAATATATAAAAGCCAATGAGTATTTTTGAAATTCCGCTTTACCCACATGTGTTCGTGCTCTGTTCTGCTCATCATTTATTGGGACCAATCAGAACAGTTTGAATGTGTTTGCAGTAGAGATGTCGTCGGGGAGAAACCTTAGTGGGCGTGGCATTTGGCAGGGGCTTAGTGGATGGGTAACCGGGTTAACCTAATTTATAAGCAGTACATTAGCATTTCGTATGTCAGTAAGTATTTCATGAACGCATATGTCAACATCTGCGAATTGATATTTGTGTTATGTTTTGCGATAGTTGACGTAAGCATGTGCAGTATGTGACCAATTATCAAAGAGAGATTAGCACTGGTCAAAAGATTATGTACACAGAGGGTTCTAAAACTGCTTCCTCTGGTGGGGCGTATTGTGTTCTCTTCTATTTGGTTTTAGAAGAGGGAAATTGCTGCTCTAACATTATTATCAGAGGCAGCAGCTCTTTTGTATATATTGTATCAATAAAACGAAAGCTGTTTGTGATTGAATAAATTAGAGGCATGGATTCATACTGTGATAAATAGTAAACAACCAACAGCGCATTCGTAAAGTATTCAGACCCCTTAATCTTTTCCACATTTTGTTACGTTGCAGCCTTATTCTAAAATGGATTAAAAATATATATTTGTACTCATCAATCTACACACAATAAATCCCATCATGACAAAGCAACAAGAGTTTTTAGAAATGTTTGCAAATAATACCAAAAAAAAAACAGGAAATATGAGTTTAAAAAAGTATTCAGACCATTTGCTATGAGACACGAAATTGAGCTCGGGTGCATCCTGTTTCAATAGATCATCCTTGAGATGTTTCTACAACTTGATTGCAGTCCACCTGTGGTAAATTTAAATGAAAGGCACACACCAATGTCTTCCGGTCCCACAAATGCAGTGTTTGGTTTTCGGCAGGCATAATGAGACCCATGTCATCCAAAAAGTTATATTTTTAACTCATCTGTCCATAGAACATTCGTCCAGGAGTCATTTACATTTACATTTAAGTCATTTAGCAGACGCTCTTATCCAGAGCGACTTACAAATATGATGATCATCCAGGTGTTTCCAGGTGCTTTCTGGAAAACTTGAGTCAACTTTTTGGATGAGATGAGACCCGTTATGTCTGATGAAAACCACACACTGCATTCCACAGTAAGAAACTCATACCAACGGTCAAGCATGGTGGTGGTTTGGGAATGCTTTGCTGCCTCAGGACCAGTATGACTTTCCTTAATAGAAGGAACCATGAATTCTGCTCTGTACAGTGCCTTGAAAAAGTATTCATCCCACTTGGCATTTTTCCTATTTTGTTGCATTACAACCTGTAATTTAAATGGATTTTTGGGGGGATTTCATGTAATGGACATACATAAAATATTCCAAATTGGAAGGAATGATGTACGGCGCTAAAAACAGGGAAATTCTTGAGGGAAACCTGTTTCAGTCTTCCAGAGATTTGAGACTGGGACTGAGGTTCACCTTCCAGCAGGACACTGACCCTAAGCATACTGCTAAAGCAAGACTTGAGTGGTTTAAGGGGAAACATTTAAATGTCTTGGAATGGCCTAGTCAAAGCCCAGACCTCAATCCAATCTGTGGTATGACTTAAAGATTGCTGTACACCTGCAGAACCCATCCAACTTGAAGGAGCTGGAGCAGTTTTGACTTGAAAACTGGGCAGAAATCCCAGTGGCTAGATGTGCCAAGTTTATAGAGGCATATCCCAAGAGACTTGCAGCTGTAATTGCTCCACAAGGTGGCTCTACAAAGTATTGACTTTGGGGAGGGGGGTGAATAGTTATGCATGTTCAAGTTCTGTTTTTTTGTCTTATTTCTTGTTTGTTTCACAATAAAAAATATTTTGCATGTTGTGTAAATCAAATGATACAAACCTCCCCAAAAAATAAATTTTAATTCCAGGTTGTAAGGCAACAAAATAGGAAAAATGCCAAGGGGAGTGAATACTTTCGTAAGCCACTGTATCTTTAAGGGCACAAGGCAAGACCCAGATGCAAACAGATGGTTTGAGTCTTTGATATTTCTTAAATCCAAAAAGGTAAAAAAGAGGTCAAGAGAGGTCAAGGCAGGCAGAATGTTCAGGCAGGCAGGTATAGAGTCCAGAAACAGGTCAAGAGGGTCAAGACCGGGAGGACTAGCAAAAAGAGAATAGAAAATGCAGGCGCACGGGAAAAACACGCTGGTAGACTTGAGCATACAAGATGAACTGGTACAGAGAGACAGGAAACACAGAGATAAATACACTGGTACAGAGAGACAGGAAACACAGAGATAAATACACTGGTACAGAGAGACAGGAAACACAGAGATAAATACACTGGTACAGAGAGACAGGAAACACAGGGATAAATACACTGGTACAGAGAGACAGGAAACACAGAGATAAATACACTGGTACAGAGAGACAGGAAACACAGAGATAAATACACTGGTACAGAGAGACAGGAAACACAGGGATAAATACACTGGTACAGAGAGACAGGAAACACAGAGAAACAGAGAGACAGAAACACAGGATAAATACACTGGTACAGAGAGACAGGAAACACAGAGATAAATACACTGGTACAGAGAGACAGGAAACACAGGGATAAATACACTGGTACAGAGAGACAGGAAACACAGAGATAAATACACAGAGAGACAGGGGAAAATAACTGGGGAAAACACCTGGAGACTTGAGCATACAAGGAACTGGTACAGAGAGAAGACAGAGATAAATAACAAGAGACAGAAAACAGATACACCAGGGAAAATCTACCTGGAGGGGGGAGAACAGTAAACAGGCCATCAGGCCATCAGTCTTTGACCTGAAGCTGAAGTGCAACTGGGTCATGCAGCAAGACAATGATCCAAAACACACAACCAAGTCTACATGAAAATGGATAAAAAGCTAAAGATTTTAAGTTTTGGAACGGCCTAGTCAAAGTCCAGACCTAATTCCAATTGAGACGGTGTGGCAGGAATTGAAATGAGCAGTTCGTGCTTGAAAACCCACAAATGTCGATGAGTTACAGCAGTTCTGCATGCACGAGTGTGTCAAAATTCCTCCCCAGCGATATGAGAGACTGATCAACAACTACAGGAAGTGTTTGGTTGCAGTCATAGCAGCTAAAGGTGGCACAACCAGTGATTGATTGTAAGGGAATTACTTTTACACACAGGGGAATTGGGAGTTACATAACTTTGTTAATTAAATAAATAAAATAAGCGTATATATGTTTTGTTATTTGTAAACTCAGGTTCCCTTTATCTAATACTAACTTTATGTTGAAGATCTGATAACATTCAGTATTAAAAATATGCAAAAAATATAGAAAATCAAAAAGGAGACAAATACTTTTTCACGTCTCTGTATTTTATTAACCAGGAAGCTCATTCACATCTGTTCCAATACAATCAGAGAAAGGAGATGGCAGACTAGTGAAGACACTGAAGTAAAACAAACCTATTTCCCTGCATTACACTGGAGAAGGAAGAAGAAGAAGAAGAAGAAGAAGAAGAAGAAGAAGAAGAAAGCATTTGGAAGCCCTCCACTCCCTTTTCCTTTGTCCAATAAAAATCTTAATGATTTGCACCATTTGCTGTTTTGATTGAGATCGGTTTCACATTCGACCAGTTTGTTGACCTGAGTCATGTTTTATTTTTCAGACATGAATGTATATATTTCATATAGATTAACAGGGTAGTATCTTCTACACTAAAAGTTTTTAAACGCGCCAAGGATAGAAGTCATACAAACACGTTCAACTCTTAAAAACTCCAATCAACACAACTATGATTATAGATCTGTTGGCCCAATACTCAGTCTGAAAGCTGTCCTCCAGAGATACAGTATTTCACCGTCATAGAGCCATACGTGTGACTGATTCAGGTCAAGGCATTTCAGATTGAAAAATAGGTGTCACGACCCGTAGACGTCTCACCGGACCACAACACACAAACAACCTATCACATAAATAACGTTGAGGTGACACGTACATTAGACTACCGCTTAGCCCAAGGTTAAAGACCAGCCTTGAGCCTCCTCTGCCAGACATCCACTTAGCCCAAGGTTAGAGACCAGCCTTGAGCCTCCTCTGCCAGACATCTGCTGGGCCCAAGGTTAGAGACCAGCCTTGAGCCTCCTCTGCCTGACATCCCCTTAGCCCAAGGTTAGAGACCAGCCTTGAGCCTCCTCTGCCAGCCATCCGCTGGGCCCAAGGTTAGAGACCAGCCTTGAGCTTCCTCTACCAGCCATTCCACTGGGCCCAAGGTTAGAGACCAGCCTTGAGCCTCCTCTGCCAGCCATCCACTGGGCCCAAGGTTAGAGACCAGCATTGAGCCTCCTCTGCCAGCCATCCACTGGGCCCAAGGTTAGAGACCAGCCTTGAGCCTCCTCTGCCAGCCATCCACTGGGCCCAAGGTTAGAGACCAGCCTTGAGCCTCCTCTGCCAGCCATCCACTGGGCCCAAGGTTAGAGACCAGCCTTGAGCCTCCTCTACCAGCCATCCACTGGGCCCAAGGTTAGAGACCAGCCTTGAGCCTCCTCTGCCAGCCATCCACTGGGCCCAAGGTTAGAGACCAGCCTTGAGCCTCCTCTGCCAGCCATCCACTTAGCCCAAGGTTAGAGACCAGCCTTGAGCCTCCTCTGCCAGCCATCCACTGGGCCCAAGGTTAGAGACCAGCCTTGAGCCTCCTCTGCCAGCCATCCACTTGGGCCCAAGGTTAGAGACCAGCCTTGAGCCTCCTCTGCCAGCCATCCACTGGGCCCAAGGTTAGAGACCAGCCTTGAGCCTCCTCTGCCAGCCATCCACTGGGCCCAAGGTTAGAGACCAGCCTTGAGCCTCCTCTGCCAGCCATCCACTGGGCCCAAGGTTAGAGACCAGCCTTGAGCCTCCTCTACCAGCCATCCACTTAGCCCAAGGTTAGAGACCAGCCTTGAGCCTCCTCTGCCAGCCATCCACTGGGCCCAAGGTTAGAGACCAGCCTTGAGCCTCCTCCACCAGCCATCCCCTTAGCCCAAGGTTAGAGACCAGCCTTGAGCCTCCTCTGCCAGCCATCCACTTAGCCCAAGGTTAGAGACCAGCCTTGAGCCTCCTCTGCCAGCCATCCACTTAGCCCAAGGTTAGAGACCAGCCTTGAGCCTCCTCTACCAGCCATCCGCTGGGCCCAAGGTTAGAGACCAGCCTTGAGCCTCCTCTGCCAGCCATCCACTGGGCCCAAGGTTAGAGACCAGCCTTGAGCCTCCTCTGCCAGCTATCCACTGGGCCCAAGGTTAGAGACCAGCCTTGAGCCTCCTCTGCCAGCCATCCACTGGGCCCAAGGTTAGAGACCAGCCTTGAGCCTCCTCTACCAGCCATCCACTGGGCCCAAGGTTAGAGACCAGCCTTGAGCCTCCTCTGCCAGCCATCCACTGGGCCCAAGGTTAGAGACCAGCCTTGAGCCTCCTCTGCCAGCCATCCACTGGGCCCAAGGTTAGAGACCAGCCTTGAGCCTCCTCTGCCAGCCATCCACTGGGCCCAAGGTTAGAGACCAGCCTTGAGCCTCCTCTGCCAGCCATCCACTGGGCCCAAGGTTAGAGACCAGCCTTGAGCCTCCTCTGCCAGCCATCCACTGGGCCCAAGGTTAGAGACCAGCCTTGAGCCTCCTCTGCCAGCCATCCACTGGGCCCAAGGTTAGAGACCAGCCTTGAGCCTCCTCTGCCAGCCATCCACTGGGCCCAAGGTTAGAGACCAGCCTTGAGCCTCCTCTGCCAGCCATCCACTGGGCCCAAGGTTAGAGACCAGCCTTGAGCCTCCTCTGCCAGCCATCCACTGGGCCCAAGGTTAGAGACCAGCCTTGAGCCTCCTCTGCCAGCCATCCACTGGGCCCAAGGTTAGAGACCAGCCTTGAGCCTCCTCTGCCAGCCATCCCCTTAGCCCAAGGTTAGAGACCAGCCTTGAGCCTCCTCTACCAGCCATCCACTGGGCCCAAGGTTAGAGACCAGCCTTGAGCCTCCTCTGCCAGCCATCCACTGGGCCCAAGGTTAGAGACCAGCATTGAGCCTCCTCTGCCAGCCATCCACTGGGCCCAAGGTTAGAGACCAGCCTTGAGCCTCCTCTGCCAGCCATCCACTGGGCCCAAGATTAGAGACCAGCCTTGAGCCTCATCTACCAGCCATCCACTGGGCCCAAGGTTAGAGACCAGCCTTGAGCCTCCTCTGCCAGCCATCCACTGGGCCCAAGGTTAGAGACCAGCCTTGAGCCTCCTCTGCCAGCCATCCACTTAGCCCAAGGTTAGAGACCAGCCTTGAGCCTCCTCTGCCAGCCATCCACTGGGCCCAAGGTTAGAGACCAGCCTTGAGCCTCCTCTGCCAGCCATCCACTGGGCCCAAGGTTAGAGACCAGCCTTGAGCCTCCTCTGCCAGCCATCCACTGGGCCCAAGGTTAGAGACCAGCCTTGAGCCTCCTCTACCAGCCATCCACTTAGCCCAAGGTTAGAGACCAGCCTTGAGCCTCCTCTGCCAGCCATCCACTGGGCCCAAGGTTAGAGACCAGCCTTGAGCCTCCTCTGCCAGCTATCCACTAACACAGGTTGCTTCCCAAATGTCACTCTGTGCCCTATATAGTGCACTACTGTTGACCAGGGCCCAATGGGAATAGACTGCTATTGGGGATGCAACAACTGATCCGTTGAAGGGCATGACTAAATAAAAATACATTGCTGTCTAATTGTATTTATTCACACACCTCTGCGACGCTGAATGATTCAACTGTAGCTGTATCTGCTGCTCCTCCATTGATCATATATTCTGAAGTCACCGTACATATCTCAACTAACATCAAATCAAATGTTTATTGGTCACATACACATGGTTAACAGTTGTTAATACGAGTGTAGCAAAATGCTTGTGCTTCTAGTTCCGACAGTGCAATAATATCTAACAAGTAAGCTAACAATTCCCCAACAACTGCTTAATACACACACAATCTAAAGGGGTGAATGATAATATGTACATATGAGTATATGGATGAGCGATGACCGAGCGGCACAGGCAAGGTGCATTAGATGGTGTAAAATACAGTATACACTTGTGATATGAGTAATGTAAACATTATTAAAGTGGCATTGTTTAAAGTGACTAGTGATCCATTTATTAAAGTGGCCAGTGATTGGGTCTCAATGTAGGCAGAAGCTTCTCTGCTTTTTCGCAGTCTGATGGCCTTGAGATAGAAGACGTTTTTCAGTCTCTCGGTCCCAGCTTTGATGCACTTGCTTTCTGGATGGTAGGGGTGTGAGCAGGCAGTGGTTCGGGTGGTTGTTGTCCTTGATGATCTTTTTGGCCTTCCTGTGACATCAGGTGCTGCAGATGTCATGGAGGGCAGGTAGTTTGCCCCCGAGGATGCGTTGTGCAGACCGCACCGCCCTCTGGAGAGCATTGTGGTTTTACGGCGGTGCAGTTGCCTTACCAGGCTGTGATACAGCCCGACAGGATGCTATCGATTATGCATCTATAAAAGTTTGTCAGGGTTTTGGGTGACAAGCCAAATTTCTTCAGCTTCCTGTTTCTTGATAGCCGTCTTGGTGTCTGCTTGAAGGGGTATGTACACAGCTGTGACTATAACTGACGAGAATTCTCTAGGCAGGTAAAATGGCTGGCATTTGATTGTAAGGAATTCTAGATCGGGTGAGCATAAGAACTTGAGTTCCTGTATGTTGTTATGATTACACTATGAGTCGTTAATCATGAAACATACACATCCGCCCTTCCTCTCCCCAGAGAGGTGTTTATCTCTGTCAGCGCAATGCATGGAGAAGTCTGGTGACTGAACCGATTCCGACAACATATCCCGAGATAGCCATGTTTCCGTGAAAGAGAATGTTACAATCACTGATGTCTCTCTGGAAGGAAACCCTTGCTCGAATTTCCTCTAACTTGTTGTCAAGAGACTAGACATTGACAAGTTGTATACTTGGGAGCAGTGAGCGAAGTGCACGTCTACGGAGCCTGACCAGGAGGCCGCTCCGTCTGCCCCTTCTGCAGCGCCGTTGTTTTGGGTCAGTTACTGGGATTAGATCCATTGTCCTGGGTGGTGGTCAGAACAGAGGATCCGCTTCGGGAAAGTCGTATTCTTGGTCGTAATGTTGGTAAGCTGACGTTGCTCTTATATCCAATAGTTCTTCCCGGCTGTAATAAGACTTCAGATTTCCTGGGGTAACAATGTCAGAAATAATACATTAATAAACAAAATAGTGCCTAGTTTCATAAGAACGCGAAGCGAGGTGACCATCTCTGTCAGTGCCATTTTGTAACAAGCCATATCTACCTTCATCACTCCACCATCTCTGCACATTGTTGATATGGTACTGACCCTGTATATAGTCACCTTACCCCTCTACATATCTACCTCCATCACTCCATTATCCCCTTACCCATCTACATATCTACCTCCATCACTCCAGTATCCCTGTACATTGTTGATATGGTACTGACCCTGTATATAGTCACCTTACCCCTCTACATATCTATCCTATCCCTGTACATTGTTGATATGGTACTCCATATAGTCACCTTACCCCTCTACATATCTACCATTCATCACCCTCCTACCATCATCACTCCAGTATCCCACATTGTTAATATGGTACTGACCCTGTATATAGTCACCTTACCCCTCTACATATCTACCTCCATCACTCCAGTATCCCCTTACCCCTATACATATCTACCTCCATCACTCCAGTATCCCTGTACATTGTTAATATGGTACTGACCCTGTATATAGTCACCTTACCCCTCTACATATCTACCTCCATCACTCCAGTATCCCTCTACATTGTTAATATGGTACTGACCCCTATACATATCTACCTCCATCACTCCAGTATCCCTGTACATTGTTGATATGGTACTGACCCTGTATATAGTCACCTTACCCCTCTACATATCTACCTCCATCACTCCAGTATCCCTGTACATTGTTGATATGGTACTGACCCTGTATATAGTCACCTTACCCCTCTACATATCTACCAGTATCCCCATATGGTACAGTAACTGACCCAGTATCCCTACAGTATCCCTACATTGTTAATATGGTACAGTAACTGACCCTGTATATAGTCACCTTACCCCTCTACATATCTACCTCCATCACTACAGTATCCCTGTACATTGTTGATATGGAACTGACCCTGTATATAGTCACCTTACCCCTATACATATCTACCTCCATCACTCCATTATCCCCTTACCCCTCTACATATCTACCTCCATCACTCCATTATCCCCTTACCCCTCTACATATCTACCTCCATCACTCCATTATCCCCTTACCCCTCTACATATCTACCTCCATCACTACAGTATCCCTGCACATTGTTAATATGGTACAGGAACTGACCCTGTATATAGTCACCTTACCCCTCTACATATCTACCTCCATCACTCCAGTATCCCTGTACATTGTTAATATGGTACTGACCCCTATACATATCTACCTCCATCACTCCAGTATCACCTTACCCCTCTACATATCTACCTCCATCACTCCAGTATCCCCATTGTTAATATGGTACTGACCCTGTATATAGTCACCTTCTACATATCTACCTCCATCAGTACTACCAGTATCCCTGTACATTGTTAATATGGTACTGACCCTGTATATAGTCACCTTACCCCTCTACATATCTACCTCCATCACTCCAGTATCCCCTTACCCCTCTACATATCTACCTCCATCACTCCAGTATCCCTGTACATTGTTAATATGGTACTGACCCTGTATATAGTCACCTTACCCCTCTACATATCTACCTCCATCACTCCAGTATCCCTGTACATTGTTAATATGGTACTGACCCTGTATATAGTCACCTTACTCCTCTACATATACCTCCATCACTCCAGTATCCCTGTACATTGTTAATATGGTACTGACCCTGTATATAGTCACCATATCTACCTCCATCACTACAGTATCCCTGTACATTGTTAATATGGTACTTTTATTCACCTTGTTATTTTTCACTCCAGTATCCCTGTACATTGATATTGACCCTTATATAGTCATTCTTACATATCTTTTACAGTATCCCTGTACATTGTTATTTTGAGTGCTATAGTATGATATTGATTACTACATTCCTGTGTGTTTTTGTTCTACCTTGTTATTTTTGGTGCTACATTGATATTGATTACTACATTCTTGTGTGTTTTTGTTCTACCTTGTTATTTTTAGTGCTACATTGATATTGATTACTACATTCTTGTGTGTTTTTGTTCTACCTTGTTATTTTTAGTGCTACATTGATATTGATTACTACATTCTTGTGTGTTTTTGTTCTACCTTGTTATTTTTAGTGCTACATTGATATTGATTACTACATTCTTGTGTGTTTTTGTTCTACCTTGTTATTTTTGGTGCTACATTGATATTGATTACTACATTGTTGGATATGGAGTTGGCAAGAAAGGCATTTCACTGTACCTGTAATCTGACCAGTTTAACACCCCTTAATTCTACTGTAATCTGACCAGTTTAACACCCCTTAATTCTACTGTAATCTGACCAGTTTAACACCCCATAATACTGTACCTGTAATCTGACCAGTTTGACATGAATACTGTACCTGTAATCTGACCAGTTTAACCACCTTAATTCAACTGTAATCTGACCAGTTTAACACCCCTTAATACAACTGTAATCTGACCAGTTTAACACCCCTTAATACTGTACCTGTAATCTGACCAGTTTAACACCCCTTAATACTGTACCTGTAATCTGACCAGTTTAACACCCCTTAATACTGTACCTGTAATCTGACCAGTTTAACACCCCTTAATTCAACTGTAATCTGACCAGTTTAACACCCCTTAATACAACTGTAATCTGACCAGTTTAACACCCCTTAATACTGTACCTGTAATCTGACCAGTTTAACACCCCTTAATTCTACTGTAATCTGACCAGTTTAACACCCCTTCAATTCTACTGTAATCTGACCAGTTTCACCCCTTAATTCAACTTAATCTGACCAGTTTAACACCCCTTAATACAACTGTAATCTGACCAGTTTAACACCCCTTAATTCAACTGTAATCTGACCAGTTTAACACCCCTTAATACAACTGTAATTAATTCTTCAACTGTAATCTGACCAGTTTAACACCCCTTAATACAACTGTAATCTGACCAGTTTAACACCCCTTAATACTGTACCTGTAATCTGACCAGTTTAACACCCCATAATACTGTACCTGTAATCTGACCAGTTTAACACCCCTTAATTCAACTGTAATCTGACCAGTTTAACACCCCTTAATTCTTAACACCCCTTAATACAACTGTAATCTGACCAGTTTAACACCCCTTAATACTGTACCTGTAATCTGACCAGTTTAACACCCCATAATACACCTGTAATCTGACCAGTTTAACACCCCTTAATTCAACTGTAATCTGACCAGTTTTAATTCTACTGTAATCTGACCAGACCCCTTAATTCAAGTTTGACCAGTTTAACACCCCTTAATACAACTGTAATCTGACCAGTTTAACACCCCTTAATACACCTGTAATCTGACCAGTTTATAAATAATCTGACCAGTTTAACATGTTAATTCAACTGTAATCTGACCAGTTTAACACCCCTTAATTCAACTGTAATCTGACCAGTTTAACACCCCTTAATTCTACTGTAATCTGACCAGTTTAACACCCCTTAATTCAACTGTAATCTGACCAGTTTTTTTCAACTGTAGTAGACTGACCAGTTTAACACCCCTTAATTCAATGTTACCAGTTTAACACCCCTAATTCAACTGTAATCTGACCATTCAAGACATAATTCAATGTTACCAGTTTAACACCCCTTAATTCAACTGTAATCTGACCAGTTTAACACCCCTTAATACAACTGTAATTAGACAGTTTAATAATACAACTGTAATCTGACCAGTTTAACACCCCTTAATTACTGTAATCTGACTATTAGACATAATGTTACTGTTGCAGTTTAACCCCCTTAATACAACTGTAATCTATTTAGTTTAACACCCCTTAATTCTATTTGACCAGTTTAACACCCCTTAATTCAACTGTAATCTGACCAGTTTAACACCCCTTAATTGTAATCTGCAGTTTAGACACTACTGTACTCTGACAGTTTAATAATGCTATGTTGCAGTTTATAATTCAACTGTAATCTGACCAGTTTATTAGACAATAATGACCAGTAATTCAACTGTAATTGCAGTTTAACACCCCTTAATATTACCCCTTAAGACTACTAGACATTAAATCATATTTATTTTGCTATTAGAGACCACCAGACATAATGTTATGCTATTGACTATTAGACATTAAATCATATTTACTATTAGACATAATCATATTTATTTTGCTATTAGAGACTATTAGACATTAAAATGTTATGTTGCTATTAGAGACTACTAGACATTAAATGTTATTTACATTTACATTTAAGTCATTTAAATCATATTTATTGTTGCTATTAGAGACTACTAGACATTAAATGCTATTTGTTGCTATTAGAGACTATTAGACATTAAATCATATTTATTTTGCTATTAGAGACTACTAGACATTAAATCATATTTATTTTGCTATTAGAGACCACCAGACATAATGTTATGTTGCTATTAGAGACTATTAGACATAATGTTATGTGGCTATTAGAGACTATTAGACATAATGTTATGTTGCTATTAGAGACTACTAGACATAATGTTATTTACATTTACATTTAAGTCATTTAGCAGTTATTAGAGACTACTAGACTATTAGAGACTACTAGACATAATGCTATGTTGCTATTAGAGACTATTAGACATAATGTTATGTTGCTATTAGAGACTACTACTAGACATAATGTTATGTTGCTATTAGAGACCACCAGACATAATGTTATGTTGCTATTAGAGACTACTAGACATAATGTTATGTTGACTACTAGACTATTAGAGACTACTAGACATAATGTTATGTTGCTACCACCAGACATAATGTTATGTTGCTATTAGAATACTAGACATAATGTTATGTTGCTATTAGAGACTACTAGACATAATGTTATGTTGCTATTAGAGACTATTAGACATAATGTTATGTTGCTATTAGAGACCACCAGACATAATGTTATGTTGCTATTAGAGACTACTAGACATAATGTTATGTTGCTATTAGAGACTACTAGACATAATGTTATGTTGCTATTAGAGACTATTAGACATAATGTTATGTTGCTATTAGAGACTACTAGACATAATGTTATGTTGCTATTAGAGACTACTAGAGACTACTAGACATAATGTTATGTTCCTGCAGAGTTAACTCATGCTGTGTGTACCACAAACGACTGTGTGTACAGTACATTATGCACATTGTAAAACACCCCTGTAGAAAATGATTTCATTTCATTTTCATTTTACCTTTACTTTACTGTGAAAATCCTGGATCATGCTTTACATGTGTCTAGTGTTTGCAGTAAACATGAATATGCTAATCAGAGACATATGTGGTTTTATTATGTGATTGGAGTTGTATTTACCACTGGTTGAAATCTTTAGTCATATCTGGGTGAGTTGGGGGTTGGAGTTGAATCTTTAGTCATATCTGGGTGAGTTGGGGGTTGGAGTTGAATCTTTAGTCATATCTGGGTGAGTTGGGGGTTGGAGTTGAATCTTTAGTCATATCTGGGTGAGTTAGGGGTCATATTGGAGTTGGGGGTTGAATCTTTAGTCATATCTGGTTGTGAGTTGGGGTTGGAGTTGAATCTTTAGTCATATCTGGGTGAGTTGGGGGTTGGAGTTGAATCTTTAGTCTTATCTGGGTGAGTTGGGGGTTGGAGTTGAATCTTTAGTCATATCTGGGTGACTTGGGGGTTGGAGTTGAATCTTTAGTCTTATCTGGGTGAGTTGGGGTTGGAGTTGAATCTTTAGTCAGTCATCTGGGTGAGTAGGGGTTGGAGTTGAATCTTTAGTCATATCTGGGTGACGTAGAGGGTTGGAGTTGAATCTTTAGTCTTATCTGGGTGAGTTGGGGGTTGGAGTTGAATCTTTAGTCTTATCTGGGTGAGTTGGGGGTTGGAGTTGAATCTTTAGTCTTATCTGGGTGAGTTGGGGGTTGGAGTTGAATCTTTAGTCTTATCTGGGTGAGTTGGGGATTGGAGTTGAATCTTTAGTCATATCTGGGTGAGTTGGGGGTTGAATCTTTAGTCATATCTGGGTGAGGTAGGGATTGGAGTTGAATCTTTAGTCTTATCTGGGTGAGTTGGGGTTGAGTTGAATCTTTAGTCATATCTGGGTGAGTTGGGGGTTGGAGTTGAATCTTTAGTCTTATCTGGGTGAGTTGGGGGT
Source organism: Oncorhynchus gorbuscha (assembly GCF_021184085.1). Classification (NCBI taxonomy): domain Eukaryota; kingdom Metazoa; phylum Chordata; class Actinopteri; order Salmoniformes; family Salmonidae; genus Oncorhynchus; species Oncorhynchus gorbuscha. The sequence goes on along the minus strand of NC_060186.1, from coordinate 79,738,327 downwards.
TGAAATCTTTAGTTGTCATATCTGGGTGAGTTGGGGTTGGAGTTGAATCTTTAGTCTTATCTGGGTGAGTTGGGGGTGAAATCTTTAGTCATATTTGGGTGAGTTGGGGGTTGGAGTTGAATCTTTAGTCTTATCTGGGTGAGTTGGGGATTGAAATCTTTAGTCTTATTTGGGTGAGTTGGGGGTTGGAGTTGAATCTTTAGTCTTATCTGGGTGAGTTGGGGATTGGAGTTGAATCTTTAGTCATCTATCTTGGGTGAGTTGGGGGTTGGAGTTGAATCTTTAGTCTTATCTGGGTGACGTAGGGGTTGGAGTTGAATCTTTAGTCATATCTGGGTGAGTAGGGATTGGAGTTGAATCTTTAGTCTTATCTGGGTGACGTAGGGGTTGGAGTTGAATCTTTAGTCATATCTGGGTGAGTTGGGGGTTGGAGTTGAATCTTTAGTCATATCTGGGTGAGTTGGGGATTGGAGTTGAATCTTTAGTCTTATCTGGGTGAGTTAGGGGTTGGAGTTGAATCTTTAGTCATATCTAGGGATTGGAGTTGAATCTTTAGTCTTATCTGGGTTAGGGATTAGAGTTGAATCTTTAGTCATATCTGGGTGACGTAGGGATTGGAGTTGAATCTTTAGTCATATCTATCTAGGGGAGTTGAATCTTTAGTCTTATCTGGGTGAGTTGGGGTTGGAGTTGAATCTTTAGTTATATCTTATAGGGATTGGGTTGAGTTATATTGGGGGTTGGAGTTGAATCTTTAGTCTTATCTGGGTGAGTTGGGGGTTGGAGTTGAATCTTTAGTCTTATCTGGGTGAGTTGGGGGTTGGAGTTGAATCTTTAGTCTTATCTGGGTGAGTTGGGGGTTGGAGTTGAATCTTTAGTCATATCTGGGTGAGTTGGGGTTGGAGTTGAATCTTTAGTCATATCTGGGTGAGTTGGGGGTTGGAGTTGAATCTTTAGTCATATCTGGGTGAGTTGGGGGTTGGAGTTGAATCTTTAGTCTTATCTGGGTGAGTTGGGGGTTGGAGTTGAATCTTTAGTCACATCTGGGTGAGTTGGGGGTTGGAGTTGAATCTTTAGTCTTATCTGGGTGAGTTGGGGGTTGGAGTTGAATCTTTAGTCATATCTGGGTGAGTTGGGGGTTGGAGTTGAATCTTTAGTCATATCTGGGTGAGTTGGGGGTTGGAGTTGAATCTTTAGTCACATCTGGGTGACTTAGGGGTTGGAGTTGAATCTTTAGTCTTATCTGGGTGAGTTGGGGGTTGGAGTTGAATCTTTAGTCTTATCTGGGTGAGTTGGGGGTTGGAGTTGAATCTTTAGTCACATCTGGGTGAGTTGGGGTTGGAGTTGAATCTTTAGTCATATCTGGGTGAGTTGGGGGTTGGAGTTGAATCTTTAGTCATATCTGGGTGAGTTGGGGGTTGGAGTTGAATCTTTAGTCATATCTGGGTGACGTAGAGGGTTGGAGTTGAATCTTTAGTCACATCTGGGTGAGTTGGGGGTTGGAGTTGAATCTTTAGTCATATCTGGGTGAGTTGGGGGTTGGAGTTGAATCTTTAGTCATATCTGGGTGAGTTGGGGGTTGGAGTTGAATCTTTAGTCATATCTGGGTGAGTTGGGGGTTGGAGTTGAATCTTTAGTCATATCTGGGTGAGTTGGGGGTTGGAGTTGAATCTTTAGTCTTATCTGGGTGAGTTGGGGGTTGGAGTTGAATCTTTAGTCTTATCTGGGTGAGTTGGGGGTTGGAGTTGAATCTTTAGTCTTATCTGGGTGACGTAGGGGGTTGGAGTTGAATCTTTAGTCATATCTGGGTGACGTAGGGATTGGAGTTGAATCTTTAGTCTTATCTGGGTGACGTAGGGGGTTGGAGTTGAATCTTTAGTCATATCTGGGTGAGTTGGGGGTTGGAGTTGAATCTTTAGTCATATCTGGGTGACGTAGGGATTGGAGTTGAATCTTTAGTCTTATCTGGGTGACGTAGGGGGTTGGAGTTGAATCTTTAGTCACATCTGGGTGACGTAGGGATTGGAGTTGAATCTTTAGTCTTATCTGGGTGACGTAGGGGGTTGGAGTTGAATCTTTAGTCATATCTGGGTGACGTAGGGATTGGAGTTGAATCTTTAGTCTTATCTGGGTGACGTAGGGGGTTGGAGTTGAATCTTTAGTCATATCTGGGTGAGTTGGGGGTTGGAGTTGAATCTTTAGTCATATCTGGGTGATGTAGGGATTGGAGTTGAATCTTTAGTCTTATCTGGGTCTTTGGAGTTGAATCTTTAGTCAGTTGAATCTTTAGTCTTATCTGGGTGACGTAGGGATTAGAGTTGAATCTTTAGTCACATCTGGGTGACGTAGGGATTAGAGTTGAATCTTTAGTCATATCTGGGTGACGTAGGGATTAGAGTTGAATCTTTAGTCTTATCTGGGTGAGTTGGGGATTGGAGTTGAATCTTTAGTTATATCTGGGTGACGTAGGGATTGGAGTTGAATCTTTAGTTATATCTGGGTGACGTAGGGATTGGAGTTGAATCTTTAGTCTTATCTGGGTGAGTTGGGGTTGGAGTTGAATCTTTAGTCTTATCTGGGTGAGTTGGGGGTTGGAGTTGAATCTTTAGTCTTATCTGGGTGAGTTGGGGGTTGGAGTTGAATCTTTAGTCATATCTGGGTGACGTAGGGATTAGAGTTGAATCTTTAGTCACATCTGGGTGAGTTGGGGGTTGGAGTTGAATCTTTAGTCATATCTGGGTGAGTTGGGGGTTGGAGTTGAATCTTTAGTCACATCTGGGTGAGTTGGGGTTGAGTTGAATCTTTAGTCACATCTGGGTGACTTGGGGTTGGAGTTGAATCTTTAGTCTTATCAGTTGGGGGTTGGAGTTGAATCTTTAGTCATATCTGGGTGAGTTGGGGGTTGGAGTTGAATCTTTAGTCACATCTGGGTGAGTTGGGGGTTGGAGTTGAATCTTTAGTCACATCTGGGTGACTTGGGGGTTGGAGTTGAATCTTTAGTCTTATCTGGGTGAGTTGGGGGTTGGAGTTGAATCTTTAGTCTTATCTGGGTGAGTTGGGGGTTGGAGTTGAATCTTTAGTCACATCTGGGTGAGTTGGGGGTTGGAGTTGAATCTTTAGTCATATCTGGGTGAGTTGGGGATTGGAGTTGAATCTTTAGTCATATCTGGGTGAGTTGGGGGTTGGAGTTGAATCTTTAGTCATATCTGGGTTAGGGGTTGAGTTGAATCTTTAGTCACATCTGGGTGAGTTGGGGGTTGGAGTTGAATCTTTAGTCATATCTGGGTGAGTTGGGGGTTGGAGTTGAATCTTTAGTCATATCTGGGTGAGTTGGGGTTGGAGTTGAATCTTTAGTCATATCTGGGTGAGTTGGGGGTTGGAGTTGAATCTTTAGTCATATCTGGGTGAGTTGGGGGTTGGAGTTGAATCTTTAGTCTTATCTGGGTGAGTTGGGGGTTGGAGTTGAATCTTTAGTCATATCTGGGTGACGAGGGGTTGGAGTTGAATCTTTAGTCACATCTGGGTGACTTGGGGGTTGGAGTTGAATCTTTAGTCATATCTGGGTGAGAGGGGTTGGAGTTGAATCTTTAGTCATATCTGGGTGACGTAGGGGTTGGAGTTGAATCTTTAGTCTTATCTGGGTGAAGGGGGTTGGAGTTGAATCTTTAGTCTTATCTGGGTGACGTAGGGGTTGAGTTGAATCTTTAGTCATATCTGGGTGATGCAGGGGTTGAGTTGAATCTTTAGTCTTATCTGGGTGATGTAGGGGGTTGGAGTTGAATCTTTAGTCTTATCTGGGTGACGTAGGGGGTTGGAGTTGAATCTTTAGTCATATCTGGGTGACGTAGGGGTTGGAGTTGAATCTTTAGTCACATCTGGGTGACGTAGGGGTTGGAGTTGAATCTTTAGTCACATCTTGAATCTTTAGTCACATCTGGGTGACGTAGGGGTTGGAGTTGAATCTTTAGTCACATCTAGTTGGAATCTTTAGTCTTATCTGGGTGATGTAGGGGTTGGAGGGTATCTGGGTGACGTAGGGGTTGGAGTTGAATCTTTAGTCATATCTGGGTGACGTAGGGATTGGAGTTGAATCTTTAGTCTTATCTGGGTGACGTAGGGGGTTGGAGTTGAATCTTTAGTCATATCTGGGTGACGTAGGGATTGGAGTTGAATCTTTAGTCTTATCTGGGTGACGTAGGGGGTTGGAGTTGAATCTTTAGTCATATCTGGGTGAGTTGGGGGTTGGAGTTGAATCTTTAGTCATATCTGGGTGACGTAGGGATTGGAGTTGAATCTTTAGTCTTATCTGGGTGACGTAGGGGGTTGGAGTTGAATCTTTAGTCATCTGGGTGACGTAGGGATTGGAGTTGAATCTTTAGTCTTATCTGGGTGAGTTGGGGGTTGGAGTTGAATCTTTAGTCATATCTGGGTGACGTTGGGGATTGGAGTTGAATCTTTAGTCTTATCTGGGTGACGTAGGGGTTGGAGTTGAATCTTTAGTCATATCTGGGTGAGTTGGGGGTTGGAGTTGAATCTTTAGTCATATCTGGGTGACGTAGGGATTGGAGTTGAATCTTTAGTCTTATCTGGGTGACGTAGGGGGTTGGAGTTGAATCTTTAGTCATATCTGGGTGACATAGGGATTGGAGTTGAATCTTTAGTCTTATCTGGGTGACGTAGGGACGGTGGGTTGAATCTTTGTCTTATTAGAGTTGAATCTTTAGTCACATCTGGGTGACGTAGGGATTAGAGTTGAATCTTTAGTCATATCTGGGTGACGTAGGGATTAGAGTTGAATCTTTAGTCTTATCTGGGTGAGTTGGGGATTGGAGTTGAATCTTTAGTTATATCTGGGTGACGTAGGGATTGGAGTTGAATCTTTAGTTATATCTGGGTGACGTAGGGATTGGAGTTGAATCTTTAGTCTTATCTGGGTGAGTTGGGGGTTGGAGTTGAATCTTTAGTCTTATCTGGGTGAGTTGGGGGTTGGAGTTTAATCTTTAGTCTTATCTGGGTGAGTTGGGGGTTGGAGTTGAATCTTTAGTCATATCTGGGTGACGTAGGGATTAGAGTTGAATCTTTAGTCACATCTGGGTGAGTTGGGGGTTGGAGTTGAATCTTTAGTCATATCTGGGTGAGTTGGGGGTTGGAGTTGAATCTTTAGTCACATCTGGGTGAGTTGGGGGTTGGAGTTGAATCTTTAGTCACGTCTGGGTGACTTGGGGGTTGGAGTTGAATCTTTAGTCTTATCTGGGTGAGTTGGGGGTTGGAGTTGAATCTTTAGTCATATCTGGGTGAGTTGGGGGTTGGAGTTGAATCTTTAGTCACATCTGGGTGAGTTGGGGGTTGGAGTTGAATCTTTAGTCACATCTGGGTGACTTGGGGGTTGGAGTTGAATCTTTAGTCTTATCTGGGTGAGTTGGGGTTGGAGTTGAATCTTTAGTCTTATCTGGGTGAGTTGGGGTTGGAGTTGAATCTTTAGTCACATCTGGGTGAGTTGGGGTTGGAGTTGAATCTTTAGTCATATCTGGGTGAGTTGGGGATTGGAGTTGAATCTTTAGTCATATCTGGGTGAGTTGGGGGTTGGAGTTGAATCTTTAGTCATATCTGGGTGACGTAGGGGTTGGAGTTGAATCTTTAGTCACATCTGGGTGAGTTGGGGGTTGGAGTTGAATCTTTAGTCATATCTGGGTGAGTTGGGGGTTGGAGTTGAATCTTTAGTCATATCTGGGTGAGTTGGGGGTTGGAGTTGAATCTTTAGTCATATCTGGGTGAGTTGGGGTTGGAGTTGAATCTTTAGTCATATCTGGGTGAGTTGGGGGTTGGAGTTGAATCTTTAGTCTTATCTGGGTGAGTTGGGGGTTGGAGTTGAATCTTTAGTCTTATCTGGGTGAGTTGGGGGTTGGAGTTGAATCTTTAGTCATATCTGGGTGACGTAGGGGTTGGAGTTGAATCTTTAGTCACATCTGGGTGACTTGGGGGTTGGAGTTGAATCTTTAGTCATATCTGGGTGACGTAGGGGTTGGAGTTGAATCTTTAGTCATATCTGGGTGACGTAGGGGTTGGAGTTGAATCTTTAGTCTTATCTGGGTGACGTAGGGGGTTGGAGTTGAATCTTTAGTCTTATCTGGGTGACGTAGGGGGTTGGAGTTGAATCTTTAGTCATATCTGGGTGACGTAGGGGGTTGGAGTTGAATCTTTAGTCTTATCTGGGTGATGTAGGGGGTTGGAGTTGAATCTTTAGTCTTATCTGGGTGACGTAGGGGGTTGGAGTTGAATCTTTAGTCATATCTGGGTGACGTAGGGGTTGGAGTTGAATCTTTAGTCACATCTGGGTGACGTAGGGGTTGGAGTTGAATCTTTAGTCACATCTGGGTGACGTAGGGGTTGGAGTTGAATCTTTAGTCACATCTGGGTGACGTAGGGGTTGGAGTTGAATCTTTAGTCACATCTGGGTGACGTAGGGATTGGAGTTGAATCTTTAGTCTTATCTGGGTGACGTAGGGATTGGAATCTTTAGTCATATTTGGGTGAGTTGGGGGATGGAGTTTAATCTTTAGTCATATTTGGGTGAGTTGGGGGATGGAGTTGAATCTTTAGTCATATCTGGGTGACGTAGGGGTTGGAGTTGAATCTTTAGTCACATCTGGGTGAGTTGGGGGATGGAGTTGAATCTTTAGTCATATTTGGGTGACTTGGGGTGGAATCTTTAGTCATATATATGTTTGCCTAAGGTGAAGCCTAATGAGCTGATGACCCTGACAGCAACCAGTCGTCACCGGACAGTCAGGCTGCCACAGAGACAGCCCTCTACACATTCATCACCTGGAGATTAGAAAGGATAAACCCTGTATAGACCATGCATGGACCAGACCACGTGAGTACGGAGGTGCGCTAGCAACTGTTTCTATGGAGAGAGACAGGTTTCCTCTTTTTTAGAAATCAATGCTTTTTAAACCACTAGTTTAGCTGTTTCAGTGAGTTCATTTGTATTTTCTCATAGTTTAAAAAAATATTTTTTATAATGTCATGTCTCCTTTCCTCATTCCCTCATTCCCTCATTCCCTCATTCCTCTGACCTCATCCCTCAATGTCAAATTAAGAACACAACAGAACCTGAGCACCAGCCAGCGGTGGGTTGTTGTTGGCGAAGTAGCTCAGGTTATTTAGCACAGGAAATAGAAAATACTTGACTGGTCAGAGTGTAACGTAACGCAAACCTGCCACAGTGTGTTGGGGAATTGGTAAATAGAGGAAATTTCCACGACAAGTGTAATACGCCACAATTAAACCAGCTTTCAAGTGTCTTGGGATGCGTCCCAAACGACACCCTATTCCCTATATAGTGCACTACTATAGACCAGAGCCCTATTCCCTATATAGTGCACTACTATAGACCAGAGCCCTATTCCCTATATAGTGCACTACTATAGACCAGAGCCCTATTCCCTATATAGTGCACTACTATAGACCAGAGCCCTATTCCCTATATAGTGCACTACTATAGACCAGAGCCCTATTCCCTATATAGTGCACTACTTTAGACCAGAGCCATATTCCCTATATAGTGCACTACTATAGACCAGAGCCCTATTCCCTATATAGTGCACTACTATAGACCAGAGCCCTATTCCCTATATAGTGCACTACTTTAGACCAGAGCCATATTCCCTATATAGTACACTACTTTAGACCAGAGCCCTATTCCCTATATAGTGCACTACTTTAGACCAGAGCCCTATTCCCTATATAGTACACTACTTTAGACCAGAGCCCTATTCCCTATATAGTACACTACTTTAGACCAGAGCCCTATTCCCTATATAGTACACTACTTTAGACCTATAGGGCTCAGGCCAAAGTAGTGCACTATATAGGGAATAGGGCTCAGGTCAAAGTAGTGCACTTTATAGGAAATAGGGCTCAGGCCAAAGTAGTGCACTTTATAGGAAATAGGGCTCAGGCCAAAGTAGTGCACTTTATAGGAAATAGGGCTCAGGCCAAAGTAGTGCACTATATAGGGAATAGGGCTCAGGTCAAAAGTAGTGCACTATAAAGGGAATAGGGCTCAGGTCAAAAGTAGTGCACTATATAGGAAATAGGGCTCAGGTCTAAAGTAGTGCACTATATAGGGAATAGGGTGCCATTTTGGGTAAAACTTTGCTTTTTGTTGTTTGCACAATTTGCAACAGCTGATTATTGAGAGTGATCAATGATTGGTTGTGGCTAACTCCCTCTAAGAACCTGCTGCCTGCCCTGGTTCTTGTTAACTCCCTGTAAGACCCTGCTGCCTGCCCTGGTTCTGAATAACTCCCTCTAAGACCCTGCTGCCTGCCCTGGTTCTGGTTAACTCCCTCTAAGACCCTGCTGCCTGCCCTGGTTCTGAATAACTCCCTCTAAGACCCTGCTGCCTACCCTTGTTCTGGTTAACTCCCTCTAAGACCCTGCTGCCTGCCCTGGTTCTGAATAACTCCCTCTAAGACCCTGCTGCCTACCCTTGTTCTGGTTAACTCCCTCTAAGACCCTGCTGCCTGCCCTGGTTCTGAATAACTCCCTCTAAGACCCTGCTGCCTGCCCTGGCTTGCAACTCTGCACCTGAAGATTAAATAAATGACCACATCTGTTAAGCCTCCTCAGCAGTTAGTTATATTGGAACAGACTATGTCCCGAATAACTTTCTATTCCCTATATAGTGCACTATGGGCCCTGTTCAAAATCATGGCTCACTATCTAGGGAATGGAGTGTTATTTGTTATCTACACTGCGCACTCCCCTTAATGAGGAACAAGACCCCGTTTTAAGCTCGGCAGACTACGCCAAGTGATTTTAAGCAGGGAGTTTATGCCAACTCTTTCTGACACGGCCATCTTTTCTTATTGTCTACGAGATTTTCTGCCCAGTCCATTAATGATGATGTACTGTATTAGGATCCTGTCCATTGTAGTGTCGAGCCTCTAGTTCATGTTATTTCTTTGGCCATAAATACTTATGATACTGTTGGTTCCAATACTTTTGAGGCCAGATTTCTTCTTACTGGTCTGAAAAGATGGAACAAGCGAAAAACGTATTGGGAAGACAATAAGAAAGTATTCTAATCTAACTTGTTGATTTAGCCAGTGATTTATTATAGACAGCATCATCATTGGACTCTGTTTCACAATCACCAACCTCGTCTGTGACAATATACGTTTTGTCTGTCATGAGGTAATGTTTTGTGGAGGGCCACATGTTAACAACACCAGGAGGATAGACAGATCACAGGAAGAGAAAAGTTGGAAACAGATTAATCTTGATAGCGTAAACATAGCCGATAGCAGCTCAATATCAACATCTGGACAAAGAGAGAAGCGATGATGGAACATTGGAATACAGGGTCTTAAACAGACGCTGCCTATGGGACTGTGTTCTATGAAAGAGAGCTGGGATGGAGGGATAGAGGGATTTTCACTGAGAGGCTTATTCTCTCTCTCTGTCTCTCTCTCTCTCTCTCTCTCTCTCTCTCTCTCTCTCTCTCTCTCTCTCTCTCTCTCTCTCTCTCACTCTCTCACTCTCACTCTCACTCTCACTCTCTCTCTCTCTCTCTCTCTCTCTCTCTCTCTCTCTCTCTCTCTCTCTCTCTCTCTCTCTCTCTCTCTCTCTCTCACTCTCTCACTCTCACTCTCTCTCTCTCTCTCTCTCTCTCTCTCTCTCTCTCTCTCTCTCTCTCTCTCTCTCTCACATGCTCTCTCACACGCTCTCTCTCTCTCTCTCTCTCTCTCTCTCTCTCTCTCTCTCTCTCTCTCTCTCTCTCTCTCTCTCTCTCTCTCTCTCTCTCTCTCTCTCTCTCTCTCTCTCTCTCTCTCTCTCTCTCTCTCTCTCTCTCTCTCTCTCTCTCTCTCTCTCTCCTCTCTCTCTCTCTCTCTCTCTCTCTCTCTCTCTCTTCTCTTTCTCAATTCAATTTCAATTCAAGGGCTTTATTGGCATGGGAAACATGTGTTAACATTGCCAAAGCAAGTGAGGTAGACATACAAAGTGAATATATAAAGTGAAAAACAACAAAAATTAACAGTAAACATTACACATACAGAAGTTTAAAAAACAGTAAAGACATTACAAATGTCATATTTTATATATATATACAATGTACAAATAGTTAAATGACACAAGATAAAATGAATAAGCATAAATATGGGTTGTATTTACAATGGTGTTTGTTCTTCACTGGTTGCCCTTTTCTCGTGGGAGTTTTATTTGTTTTCGAATTCTTTGTGGATCTGTGTAATCTGGGGGAAATATGTCTCTCTAATATGGTCATACATTGGGCAGGAGGTTAGGAAGTGCAGCTCAGTTTCCACCTCATTTTGTGGGCAGTGAGCACATAGCCTGTCTTCTCTTGAGAGCCATGTCTGCCTACGGCGGCCTTTCTCAATAGCAAGGCTATGCTCACTGAGGCTGTACATAGTCAAAGCTTTCCTTAATTTTGGGTCAGTCACAGTGGTCAGGTATTCTGCCGCTGTGTACTCTCTGTGTAGGGCCAAATAGCATTCTAGTTTGCTCTGTTTTTTTGTTAATTCTTTCCAATGTGTTAAGCAATTATCTTTTTGTTTTCTCATTATTTGGTTTGTTTGTGTTTGTGAACAGAGCCCCAGGACCAGCTTGCTTAGGGGACTCTTCTCCAGGTTCATCTCTCTGTAGGTGATGGCTTTGTTATGGAAGGTTTGTGAATCGCTTCCTTTTAGGTGGTTGTAGAATTTAACGGCTCTTTTCTGGATTTTGATAATTAGTGGGTATCGGCCTAATTCTGCTCTGCATGCATTATTTGGTGTTTTACGTTGTACACGGAGGATATTTTTGCAGAATTCTGCGTGCAGAGTCTCAATTTGGTGTTTGTCCCATTTTGTGAAGTCTTGGTTGGTGAGCGGACCCCAGACCTCACAACCATAAAGGGCAATGGGCTCTATGACTCTATTTCTCTCTCTCTCTCTCTCTCTCTTACTCTATCTCTCTGTCTCTCTCTCTCTCTCTCTCTCTCTCTCTCTCTCTCTCTCTCTCTCTCTCTCTCTCTCTCTCTCTCTCTCTCTCTCTCTCTCTCTCTCTCTCACACACTCTCTGTCTCTCTCTCTCTCTCACACTCTCTCTCTCTCTCTCTCCCTCACACTGTCTCTCTCTCTCTCACACACTCTCTCACACTCTCTCTCTCTCTCTCTCTCTCTCTCTCTCTCTCTCTCTCTCTCTCTCTCTCTCTCTCTCTCTCTCACACACTCTCACACTCTCTCTCTCTCTCTCTCTCTCTCTCTCTCTCTCTCTCTCTCTCTCTCTCTCTCTCTCTCTCTCCCTCACACTCTCTCTCTCTCTCTCTCTCTCTCACACTCTCCCTCACACTCTGGTGGATTCTGTCAGTGTTATGGCTTCCGCTGCATTCTGCCATAACCCTTCTCAAGTGCTGCTTATGGAAAATTCCATTTTATTATAGTCAAACCGATAAATGTCATACTGGGAAAAGGCAGGCAATAACAACAGTTGAAGACAATGAATGAGGAGGAGTGTTCCATTGAACCCGATCTGTGAATAAATTATTATTGTATTATGTTTCATGTAAAAGCTTATAATAACTAAACTTCAACTGTCTCTACTTCAACTGTCATTACTTCAACTGTCTCTACTTCAACTGTCTCTACTTCAACTGTCTCTACAGCAACTGTCTCTACTTCAACTGTCTCTACTTCAACTGTCTCTACTTCAACTGTCTCTACTTCAACTGTCTCTACTTCAACTGTCTCTACAGCAACTGTCTCTACTTCAACTGTCTCTACTTCAACTGTCTCTACTTCAACTGTCTCTAATTCAACTGTCTCTACAGCAACTGTCTCTACTTCAACTGTCATTACTTCAACTGTCTCTACTTCAACTGTCTCTACTTCAACTGTCATTACTTCAACTGTCTCTACTTCAACTGTCTCTACTTCAACTGTCTCTACTTCAACTGTCTCGACTTCAACTGTCTCTACAGCAACTGTCTCTACAGCAACTGTCTCTACTTCAACTGTCATTACTTCAACTGTCATTACTTCAACTGTCTCTACTTCAACTGTCTCTACTTCAACTGTCTCTACTTCAACTGTCATTACTTCAACTGTCTCTACTTCAACTGTCTCTACTTTAACTGTCTACTTCAACTGTCTCTACTTCAACTGTCTCTACTTCAACTGTCTCTACAGCAACTGTCTCTACTTCAACTGTCATTACTTCAACTGTCTCTACTTCAACTGTCTCTACTTCAACTGTCTCTACTTCAACTGTCATTACTTCAACTGTCTCTACTTCAACTGTCTCTACTTCAACTGTCTCTACAGCAACTGTCTCTACAGCAACTGTCTCTACAGCAACTGTCTCTACTTCAACTGTCTCTACTTCAACTGTCAATACTTCAACTGTCTCTACTTCAACTGTCTCTACTTCAACTGTCTCTACAGCAACTGTCTCTACAGCAACCGTCTCTACTTCAACTGTCTCTACTTCAACTGTCTCGACTTCAACTGTCTCTACTTCAACTGTCTCTACTTCAACTGTCTACTTCAACTGTCTCTACTTCAACTGTCTCGACTTCAACTGTCTCTACTTCAACTGTCTCTACAGCAACTGTCTCTACTTCAACTGTCTCTACTTCAACTGTCTCTACTTCAACTGTCTCTACTTCAACTGTCATTACTTCAACTGTCTCTACTTCAACTGTCTCGACTTCAACTGTCTCTACAGCAACTGTCTCTACAGCAACTGTCTCTACTTCAACTGTCTCTACTTCAACTGTCTCGACTTCAACTGCCTCTACAGCAACTGTCTCTACAGCAACTATCTCTACTTCAACTGTCTCTACTTCAACTGTCTCTACAGCAACTGTCTCTACTTCAACTGTCTTGACTGCAATAAACTAGAATACCCCCAGTCATACCCTGACCTACTACACCATAGAGAAACAAGGGCTCTCTATGGTCAGGGCCTGACATTCTGCCCCTGAACGAGGCAGTTAACCGACTGTTCCTAGGCCGTCATTGTAAATAAGAATTTGTTCTTACCTGACTTGCCTAGTTAAATAAAACATACAATGACGACCTTGTAACGGCGTTCTTGGTTTGTAGAATGAGAGTCGGACCGAAATGCAGCGTAGTGGTTACTCATGTCTTTAATGAAAGGAAAAAGGCGATACATGAAATAACTATACAAATACGAAAACAAGAAACGGAACGTGAAACCTATTACAGCCTATCTGGTGAGACTACACAGAGACAGGAACAATCACCCACAAAATACACAGCGAAACCAGGCTACCTAAATACGGTTCCCAATCAGAGACAACGAGAATCACCTGACTCAGATTGAGAACCGCCTCAGGCAGCCAAGCCTATACAACACCCCTAATCAGCCGCGATCCCAAATACTACAAACCCCTATACGAAAATAGAATATAACAAAAACCCATGTCACACCCTGGCCTGACCAAATAATATAACGAAAACACAAAATACAATGACCAAGGCGTGACAGACCTAGAAAAAGGCCTCCTGCGGGTGGGGACAAGGGCTGGGATTAAAAATATAAATATAGGATACATCATGAGAGACAACACTACATAAAGAGATGCCTAACAAAACAACAAACAACATGGTAGCAACACATGACAACACAGCATGGTAACAACATGGCAGCAACACATGACAACACAGCATGGTAACAACATGGCAGCAACACAGCATGGCATAAACACATGACAACACAGCATGGTAACAACATGGTAGCAACACAGCATGGCATCAACACATGACAACACAGCATGGTAACAACATGGTAGCAACACAGCATGGCATCAACACATGACAACACAGCATGGTAACAACATGGCAGCAACACAGCATGGCATCAACACATGACAACACAGCATGGTAACAACATGGCAGCAACACATGACAACACAGCATGGTAACAACATGGTAGCAACACATGCCAACACAGCATGGTAACAACATGGTAGCAACACATGACAACACAGCATGGTAACAACATGGTAGCAACACATGACAACACAGCATGGTAACAACATGGTAGCAACACATGACAACACAGCATGGTAACAACATGGTAGCAACACATGACAACACAGCATGGTAACAACATGGTAGCAACACATGACAACACAGCATGGTAACAACAGGGTAGCAACACAACATGGTAGCATGACAACAACATGGTAGCAACACAACATGGTAGCAACACATGACAACACAGCATGGTAACAACATGGTAGCAACACATGCCAACACAGCATGGTAACAACATGGTAGCAACACATGACAACACAGCATGGTAACAACATGGTAGCAACACATGACAACACAGCATGGTAACAACATGGTAGCAACACATGACAACACAGCATGGTAACAACATGGTAGCAACACATGACAACACAGCATGGTAACAACATGGTAGCAACACATGACAACACAGCATGGTAACAACAGGGTAGCAACACAACATGGTAGCATGACAACAACATGGTAGCAACACAACATGGTAGCAACACATGACAACACAGCATGGTAACAACATGGTAGCAACACATGACAACACAGCATGGTAACAACATGGTAGCAACACATGACAACACAGCATGGTAACAACATGGTAGCAACACATGACAACACAGCATGGTAACAACAGGGTAGCAACACAACATGGTAGCATGACAACAACATGGTAGCAACACAACATGGTAGCAACACAACATGGTAGTAACACAGCATGACAACAACATGGTAGTAACACAGCATGGTAACAACATGGTAGTAACACAGCATGGTAACAACATGGCAGCAACACATGACAACACAGCATGGTAACAACGTGGTAGCAACACATGACAACACAGCATGGTAACAACGTGGTAGCAACACATGACAACATAGCATGGTAACAACATGGTAGCAACACATGACAACACAGCATGGTAACATCATGGTAGCAACACATGACAACACAGCATGGTAACATCATGGTAGCAGCACATGACAACACAGCATGGTAACAACGTGGTAGCAACACAACATGGTAGAATGACAACAACATGGTAGCAGCACATGACAACACAGCATGGTAACAACATGGCAGCAACACATGACAACACAGCATGGTAACATCATGGTAGCAACACATGACAACACAGCATGGTAACAACATGGTAGCAACACATGACAACACAGCATGGTAACAACATGGCAGCAACACATGACAACACAGCATGGTAACATCATGGCAGCAACACATGACAACACAGCATGGTAACAACATGGTAGCAACACATGACAACACAGCATGGTAACAACATGGCAGCAACACATGACAACACAGCATGGTAACAACATGGTAGCAACACATGACAACACAGCATGGTAACATCATGGTAGCAGCACATGACAACACAGCATGGTAACAACATGGTAGCAACACAACATGGTAACAACATGGTAGCAGCACATGACAACACAGCATGGTACCAACATGGTAGCAACACAGCATGGTAACAACATGGCAGCAACACATGACAACACAGCATAGTAACAACATGGCAGCAACACATGACAACACAGCATGGTAACAACATGGTAGCAACACATGACAACACAGCATGGTAACAACATGGTAGCAACACAACATGGTAGCAACACAACATGGTAGCAACACATGACAACACAGCATGGTAACAACATGGTAGCAACACAACATGGTAGCAACACAACATGGTAGTAACACAGCATGACAGCATCATGGTAGTAACACAGCATGGTAGCATGACAACAACATGGTAGTAACACAGCATGGCAGCAACACATGAAAACACAGCATGGTAGCATGACAACAACATGGTAGCAACATAGCATGGTAGCATGACAACAACATGGTAGCAACACAACAAGGTTAGCGTTACAAACATTATTGGTGGCAGTCACATACATAAGTGACAGAAGATTTCTTCACTAGCATATGTCTAACAGTGGGTGGTAGTGACCTGTGTACAATCCCTCCTCTTCAAATCAAATGTATTTATATAGCCCTTCGTACATCGGCTGATATCTCAAAGTGCTGTACAGAAACCCAGCCTAAAACCCCAAACAGCAAGCAATGCAGGTGTTGTCTAAATGATCCGTGTGTGTACATGTGAATATTGGATACATCAACCTACATGACCCCTCAATCAGTAGACACTAATAGGACCGTGACCTTTACACTCAGGTCATTTCATACAGTATTTGTGATGAATTGTTCTGTTTCAGTATTGATGTTTTTTTGTTTGTTTTTGTTTTTGCTTACTTTAGATGACCCAAATACGTTGGGCAAAATGTGTCCAGTTTGATTTAGAAAGTTGTTCTTCTCCTTACGTTTCCTCGGAATTCAGAACACGGAGAAACCATTTGGAACCTTCCATGTTCCAGCAGGATTCTGGAATGATAAATAAAGACATTTGAAACCCAGATGTCACCCCTCTGAGTGGAGGGAGGAAGGCGTGATCGGAATGAATTGTGGACAGACAAATGAAATGGGCATCCAAAACGGAGAGGGCTGTGATTGGATGACAGATTAGATAAAGCCGGCCAGGGTTTCCTCTGTTCTGATTGATGACAGATTAGATAAAGTCGGCCAGGGTTTCCTCTGCTCTGATTGATGACAGAAATTCTGTGTCATGCACTTGGGATTGCCCCTCTCTCCTCTCTCATATCTCTCCCTCTCTCTCTCTCTCTCTCTTCTCTCTCTCTCTCTCTCTCTCTCTCTCTCTCTCTCTCTCTCTCTCTCTCTCTCTCTCCATATCTCTCTCTCTCTCTCTCTCTCTCTCTCTCTCTCTCTCTCTCCTATCACCCCCACCTCTCTCTCTCTCTCTCTCTCTCTCTCTCTCTCTCTCTCTCTCTCCTCCACATCACCCTCTCTCTCTCTCCACATCAGCCCCACCTCTCTCTCTCTCTCTCTCTCTTCACATCACCCCCACCTCTCTCTCTCTCTCTCTCTCTCTCCACATCACCCCCACCCCTCTCTCTCCACATCACCCCCACCCCCTCTCTCTACATCACCCCATCTCTCCCCTCTCTCCTCTCTCTACATCACCTCCTCTCTCTCTCTCTCTCTCTCTCTCTCTCTCTCTCTCTCTCTCTCTCTCTCTCTTAGTTAGCTAACCAGGATATTCTCAAATGCAACGTGGTACATGCCTACCTATAATTAATTATATAACATGTATAGTTTTACATTATTTGACATCATTGTGATATGCCTTAAAAAGCTCATAATTTCCGCCTAAAATGACATACCCAAGTCTAACTACCATTTGAAAGGAAACACTTTGCAGTTTGTGTAAATGTGAATTGAATTTAGGATAATATAACACAATAGACCTGGTAGGAGAAAATACAACAGGAAAAAAAAAACGTTTTTTCTTTTTTTTTTTCTACCATAATCTTTGAAATGCAACAAAGAGGTCTCAAATCTAGCCATCAATCTGGTTGTAATTCCGATGATGTCCACAAGATGTCAGCAGTGTATGTGCAATGGTTCAGATGGATAACATGAAGTACGAGAAAACCACATGACATTTAGTGTAACATTTGATTTGATTTGAAGTCACCCAGGTACATTTGGGCAAAACTTGGAGACATTTACAATAACGTTATGTTTTTCTGCAAGAATATTGTCAAATCTGTATACCTGGACTTTGATTTCAGCTTTCCACTATTAGTAGACATATTATAAGTTCAACATTTGCAAAACACCCAGTTTTCATAACTTCATAACTCACCATATTCTTATAATTATTTGGTCCAAAAGGAAAAGGCTTGCTGTTGCACAAGGTTAGCAGCTACATTTTGTGACAGATACGGTTTCCCGATACTCCCGCAAAGCCCAGCTCATTGGCTATCTAGCTAGCTTTGTTTGACCCGGATGGGGTTCTTATTTGACAAAGTTACAGTCAATCAAGTGAAGACCGGCGTGCCATGAAGGCGTTTCTCCCTGACCAAATTTGGTGTCCTATAGGATATACTACATCCCTAATGATATAGTGAGGTCTGGTTACGTTCTAGGATCTCTGATATGGTGTCCTATAGGATATACTACATCCCTAATGATATAGTGAAGGATCTCTGATGATGGTGTCCTACAGGATATACTACATCCCTAATGATATAGTGAAGTCTGGTTACGTTCTAGGATCTCTTATATGGTGTCCTACAGGATATACTACATCCCTAATGATATAGTGAAGTCTGGTTACGTTCTAGGATCTCTGATATGGTGTCCTACAGGATATACTACATCCCTAATGATATAGTGAAGTCTGGTTACGTTCTAGGATCTCTGATATGGTGTCCTATAGGATATACTACATCCTTAATGATATAGTGGAGTCTGGTTACGTTCTAGGATCTCTGAGGAATAAGTACGAACGTGATTTGGGTTAGATTTGGGTTAGATTCTCACAGATTCCTTTCTTTGCAAATTGAATGAGTGGAAATTCTAAATCGATCGTGCAAGCTATATGGACCTTTTTAGGATATGAAAAATGATTTTATCTAACAATACAACACTTTGTGTTATCTCTGGGAGCCTTTGGATGATAAATCAGAGCAAGATTTCAGAATGTAAGTATACATTTCAACTTCAGAGGTGAATGTATCAAACCTATCTCGGTGAAAAAAGTATTGTGTTGTTAGGAGCTCTCCTCAAACAATAGCATGGTATTTTTCGCAGTAATAATAGCTACTGTGAATTGGACAGTGCAGTTAAATTAACAACAATTTAAGCTTTCAGCCGATATAAGACACTTATATATACCGACATTTGTTGTTTCTCTAAAATCTGTGATCGTGACACACGGCGCTGCATGATCTACCCAACACTATACAACATAATACTACACTATACAACATAATACTACACTATACAACATAATACTACACTATCCAACATAATACTACACTATACAACATAATACTACACTATACAACATAATACTACACTATACAACATAATACTACACTATACAACATAATACTACACTATACAACACAATACTACAATGTGATATGCAACATCACACTACACTGTACCGCACAATACTATACTACACCATACTATACTATACAATACTATACTTTGCCATACTATACTGTACTATATTATTATTATGATGTACTATACTGGACTATACTATACTATGTCATACCATACCGTGCCGCTCTACACTATGCTGCGATATACTGTGCTATACTGTACTGTGCTATACTGCACTATACTATGCTATACTGTTCTATACTACACTATGCCATGCTATACTATACTATGCTATACTATATTATGCTATACTATACTACACTATGCTGCACTGTGCTATACTATACTACACTAGGCTATACTGCGCTATACCATACTATACTGTGCTATAATATACTGTGCTGTACTATGTTATACTGTACTATGTTATACTGTACTATACAGTGCTATACCATGCTATACTATACCACACCATGCAACAGCTTACTATACTATACTGTGTTATACTGTACTATACCTCGCTATACCATGCTATACTATACTATACCACACCATGCAACAGCATACTATACTGTGCTATACCATACTATATTGTACTATACTGTGCTATACTATACTGTGCTATACTATACTATACTATACTGCGCTATGCTATACTATACCACACCATGCAACAGCATACTATACTGTGCTATACCTTGCTATACTGTACTATACTGTGCTATACTATACTGTGCTATACTATACTATACTGTGCTATGCTATACTATACCACACCATGCAACAATGTACTATACTATACTATGCAATGCTATACTATGCTATACTATACAACAACATACTATACTATACTACTCGGCACCATTGTCACGTCCTGACCTTTTTTATGTCTCTATTTTAGTTTGGTCAGGGCGTAGGTTGGGGTGGGCATTCTATGTTTTGTTCTATGTTTTTGTATTTCTGTGTTTGGCCTGGTATGGTTCCCAATCAGAGGCAGCTGTTTATCTTTGTCTCTGATTGAGAACCATACTTAGGCAGCCTGTTTTCCCCACTATGATTTGTGGGTAGTTGTTTTCTGTCTTTGTATTAGTTACCAGACGGAACTGTTTCGGTTGTTCTTGTTTGTTTACTTTGTATTGTAGTGTTCAGTTCAGTTTAATAAAATGACGAACACTTAACCACGCTGCATATTGGTCCGATCCTTCATACTCCTCCTCAGAAGAGGAGGAACACCGTTACAACTATACCATACAAGACAACACTGAACAACACTATATTACACTAAAATCTACAACACTACACTACACAACACTACACTACTATCCAACAATAACATACCAGAAGGCACTATACCATACAAGACAACACTGAACAACACTATATTACACTAAAATCTACAACACTACACTACACAACACTACACTACTATCCAACAATAACATACCAGAAGGCACTATACCATAGCATACAACACTATACAATACTATGCAACACTATACTACACTATACAACATTACACTAAACAACACTACACTATCCTATACTACACTATCCTATACACACACTACAAAACACAATACAACATCATACTACACTATACCACACAACACCATACTACACTATGATATACTACACGATACAACACTATACTACACTATACTGCAATATACTATACTATGCTACAGACAACTGTATCCTACACAATACTACACTATACCACACAACACCATACTACACTATGATATAGTACACGATACAACACTATACTACACTATACTGCAATATACTATACTATGCCTCACACAACTGTATCCTACACAATACTACACTATACCACATTATACTACAGTCGTGGCAAAAAGTTTTGAGAATGACACAAATATACATTTTAACAAAGTATGCTGCCTCAGTTTGTATGATGGAAATGTGCATATTCTCCAGAATGTTGTGAAGACTGATCAGATGAATTGCAATTAATTACAAAGTCCCTTTTTGCCATGCAAATGAACTGAATCCCCCAAAAAACATTTCCACTGCATTTCAGCTCTGCCACAAAAGGACCAGCTGACATCATGTCAGTGATTCTCTCGTTAACACAGGTGTGACGAGTGTTGACGAGGACAAGGCTGGAGATCACTCTGTCATTCTGATTGAGTTTGAATAACAGACTGGAAGCTTCAAAAGGAGCGTGGTGCTTGGAATCATTGTTCTTCCTCTGTCAATCATAGTTACCTGCAAGGAAACATGTGCCGTCATCATTGCTTGGCACAAAAAGGGCTTCACAGGCAAGCATATTGCTGCCTGTAAGATTGAACTTAAATCAACCATTTATCAGATCATCAAGAACTTCAAGGAGAGCGGTTCAATTGTTGTGAAGAAGGCACCCAATCGAGGAACCACCAGTACAGAGCTTGCTCAGGAATGGCAGCAGGCAGGTGTGAGTGCATCTGACCGCACAGTGAGGCGAAGACTTTTGGAAGATGGCCTGGTGTCAAGAAGGGCAGCAAAGAAGTCTCTTCTCTCCAGGAAAAACATCGGGGACAGACTGATATTCTGCAAAAGGTACAGGGATTGGACTGCTGAGGACTGGGGTAAAGTCATTTTCTCTGATGAATCCCCTTTCCGATTGTTTGGGGCATCCGGAAAAAGCTTGTCCGGAGAAGACAAGGTGAGCGCTACCATCAGTCCTGTGTCATGCCAACAGTAAAGCATCCTGAGACCATTCATGTGTGGGGTTGCTTCTCAGCCAAGGGAGTGGACTCACTCACAATTTTGCCTAAGAACACAGCCATGAATAAAGAATGGTACCAACACATCCTCCAAGAGCAACTTCTCCCAACCATCCAGGAACAGTTTGGTGATGAACAATACCTTTTCCAGCATGATGGAGCACCTTGCCATAAGGCAAAAGTGATAACTAAGTAGCTTGGGGAACAAAACATTGATATTTTGGGTCCATGGCCAGGAAACTCCCAGACCTTAATCCCATTGAGAACTTCAATCCTCATGAGGCGGGTGGACAAACAAAACCCCACAAATTCTGACAAACTCCAAGCAAACTCCAAGCATTGATTATGCTACACTATACGACACTACACTATATAATACTGCGCAACGCAGCACTATACTATACTGTACTATACTACAATATACAGACTTACACCATAATATACTGTTAAATCCTTATGCTACTGCATAAATCTACTATACAGTACACTACACTGTACTATACTACTCAGACTGTATTATACCATACCATACTGTACAGACCTACGCTATACTATACTATACTTACACTACACTACACTACACATACATACAGCATGCCACAAGACACAACAGTGTACTATACTACACCACGCCACATTATACTATACGGCTCCATGCAACACTATACTGCACAATACTACACGGTGATATACTACACCATACTATGCTATACTACACTACACTATACTACACTATACTGCACAATACTACACAATGATATACTACACCACACTATGCTATACTACACTACACTATACTACACTATACTGCACCAAACAACACTACATCACACTATACCATGCTATACCACACTAAACAACACTATACTACACAGTGCTATACTGCACCATACTACACTGCAACACACTATACTACACTATACCACACCACACTATACTACACTATACCACACTATACTACACTATACCACACCACACTACACTATACCACACTATACTACATTGTGCTATACTGCACCATACTACACTATACCACACTATACCACACTATACTACACTATACCACACCACACTACACTATACCACACCACGCTACACTATACCACACTATACTACACTATACCACACTATACTACACTATACCACACCACACCACACTACACTACACTACACTACACTACACTACACTACACTACATACTATACTGCACCATACCACACCATACCACACTATACTATACTACGCTACACTACACTATACCACACTATGCTACACTACACCACACTGTACTACACTATACCACGCCATACTGCACCACACTACACTATACTACACTATATCACACCATACCACACTACACTACACTACACTACAGTACACTACACTACACTACACTACACTACACTACACTACACTACACTACACTACGCTACACTACACCACACTATACCACACTATGCTACACTACACCACACCATACTACACTATACCACGCCATACTGCACCAAACTACACTATACTACACTATACCACACCATACCACACTACACTACACTACCCTACACTACACTACACTACACTACACTACACTACACTACACTACACTACACTACACTACACCATACCACACCACACCATACCACACTATACTATACTACGCTACACTACACCACACTATACCACACTATGCTACACTACACCACACTGTACTACACTATACCACGCCATACTGCACCACACTACACCATACTACACTATACCACGCCATACTGCACCACACTACACCATACTACACTATACCACACCATACCACACTATACTACACCATACTACACTATACCACGCCATACTGCACCACACTACACCATACCACACTATACCACACCATACCACACTATACTACACCATACTACACTATACCACACCATACCACACTATACTACACTACACTACACTACACCACACCACACTATACTATACTGCACCATACTACACCACACCATACCACACTATACTATACTACGCTACACTACACCACACTATACCACACTATGCTACACTACACCACACTGTACTACACTATACCACACCATACTGCACCACACTACACCATACTACACTATACCACGCCATACTGCACCACACTACACTATACTACACTATACCACACCATACTGTACTACACTACACCATACTACTCTATACCACACCATACCACACTATACTACACTACACTATACTACACAACACCACACTATACCATACTGCACCACACTACACCACACTATACTATACTGCACCACACCATACCATACTATACTACACTACACTATACTACACAACACCACACTATACCATACTGCACCACACTACACCACACTATACTACACTGCACCACACCATACCATACTATACTACACTACACTATACTACACCACACTACACCATACTACACTACACTATACTACACCACAGTACACCATACTATGCTATACCACACCATACTACACTACACTATACTACACCACACCACACTATACAACACAATACTACACTACACTACACTATACCACACTACTCTATACAGAGGCATACTACACTACACTACTCTATACAAAGCCATACTACACTACACTACACTACTCTATACAGAGCCATACTACACTACACTACACTACTCTATACAGAGCCATACTACACTACACAACACACGGCACTATATTACACTGTCCTATACAATACTACACGATATAGACTACACTACACTACACTAGTAGTATGCACTGTATTGTACCATACAATACAGACACTATACTATACTGTACAAACATATACTATACTATACTATACACTACAGACATTCACCATACTACACTACACTGCACTACATATACTACACTATACTACACTACACTGTACTATACTATAGAGATGTACACTATATTATACTATACACTGCAGATGTACACTATACTACACTACACCACACTGCACTATAATATACTGTACTATACTACACTGCACTTCACTGCACTATAATATAATGTACTATACTACACTGCACTACACAGACTTACATCATACTATACTATGCAAACGTACACTATACTACACTATAAATCCTATCAAAATACCTCAACCTGATATATTTGTGTAATTGCGTTAGCTCATTCCTGAAGAAAAGATGAGAAGGGCCGGGAGAGAAATGGAGTGCCCTACAGACCTTCGTTACAAAACACTAGAATCATCACAGTCATAATTGATGTCGTTGGGCCCAGACCAATCTGGGAGAAAGCTTCTAGTTCTCACAAAAACGTTATATTGAAAGGTCAGTGTGGATAATTATTCAATAAATACCCTAAAAGAGAATAAACTGAAAAACATCTACATTTCTTAAAAGGCAGACCATACCCAAAGACAATATCTGAACAGAATCTCTGAACAGAATCTCTGAACAGAAAATCTGAACAGAATCTCTGAACAGAATATCTGAACAGAATCTCTGAACAGAATCTCTGAACAGAATCTCTGAACAGAATATCTGAACAGAATCTCTGAACAGAATATCCCCAAATAACATTTGAATACAATATATGCAAATGTAATATATTCAAAGATGGTTTAAACCATTTAATCCACAGCACCTGTGGATTTGTATTTATTAGGAATCCACCAGGTGTTGGTTTAAGGTCGGTAGGTGCTGTGGATTTATTAGGGATCCACCCAGGTGTTGGTTTAAGGTCAGTAGGTGCTGTGGATTTATTAGGGATCCACCCAGGTGTTGGTTTAAGGTCAGTAGGTGCTGTGGATTTATTAGGGATCCATCAGGTGTTGGTTTAAGGTCGGTAGGTGTTGTGAATTAGTATTTATTAGGGATCCACCAGGTGTTGGTTTAAGGTCAGTAGGTGCTGTGGATTTATTAGGGATCCACCAGGTGTTGGTTTAAGGTCAGTAGGTGCTGTGGATTTATTAGGGATCCACCAGGTGTTGGTTTAAGGTCAGTAGGTGCTGTGGATTTATTAGGGATCCACCAGGTTTTGGTTTAAGGTCAGTAGGTGCTGTGTATTTGTATTTATTAGGGATCCACCCAGGTGTTGGTTTAAGGTCGGTAGGTGCTGTGGATTTATTAGGGATCCACCAGGTGTTGGTTTAAGGTCGGTAGGTGCTGTGGATTTATTAGGGATCCACCAGGTGTTGGTTTAAGGTCTCTAGGTGCTGTGGATTTATTAGGGATCCACCAGGTGTTGGTTTAAGGTTGGTAGGTGCTGTGGATTTATTAGGGATCCACCAGGTGTTGGTTTAAGGTCGGTACAATATCGTGTTATCCCATCGTCGTTATTGGAAAGATGAGTTCCATGTCACGATAGCTAGGAGCGGTGGGTGTGGAATCAGGTGCAGAGAGCAAAGTTTCCAAATGAGACGTATTTATTCCACGCTGGGTCAAGCCAAAACAACAGGCACAATGACAACAAAAACGGGACAGCAAACAATCCATATAGGAACAAAACACAAACGTCAACTGACAGACAGGAAATAAGCCCTCACAACAGCAGGCGGGCCATATAGTCCCCGAATTAACAACAAATAAGGTACAGGTGAAAACAATCAAGACAAAACCAACAGAAAAGGGAAAAGGGATCGATGGCAGCTAGTAGACCGGTGACGACGACCGCCGAGCGCCGCTCGAACAGGAAGAGGAGCCACCCTCGGTGGAAGTCGTGACATTCCCGGGAGACGATATATTTGTTTTATGAACTGGGTGGTTTGAGCCCTGAATGCTGATTGGATGAAATCCGTGGTATATCAGACCAATAAATAATGACTATTTACTGGTCTAATTGTGTTGGTAACCAGTTTTTAACAGGTACCTCAGGGGTTTGTGGTATAGGGCCAATACGCCACAGCTAAGGGTTGTATCCAGGCACTTTGTAATGATAAGGTGTTTAACTAGATTATTATTTTTATTTTTATTTTTTTTACAGTCTATTAGTTTTGTTGGTCTTCCATTTACGTTTTCTGAATTTCCATTTTGTCCTTGGTTGAACCACCATTTATTTTAGTGGGCTTTTTTTATTACAATGTATTAAAATATAATAATTATGTCTTAGTACGGAGGTGATGAGATTGTGACCCCTTGGTCTCCCTAAAATATATTTAATTCATGCCTGCAATTGTCAGACTGAGAGTAAACTGGAGAGTTGTGATGAGAGAAAGAGAGACAGAGACAGAGAGAGACATACAGAGAGAGAGAGCGAGACAGACAGACAGACAGACAGACAGACAGACAGACAGACAGACGGACGGACGGACGGACGGACGGACGGACGGACGGACGGACGGACGGACGGACGGACGGACGGACGGGGACGGGGGAGGGAGGGAGGGAGGGAGGGAGGGAGGGAGGAGGGAGGGAGGGAGGGAGGGAGGGAGGGAGGGAAGAGAGAGCGAGAGGTGAAAGAGAGAGACAGAGAGACAGGGAGAGACAGAGAAACAGAGAGAGAGCGAGAGAGCGAGATGGAGAGATGAAGGGGGGAAGAGAGAGAGGTGGAAGAGAGAGAGAGGGGAAGAGTGAGATAAGATATATATAGATATATATCTTCCCTCAGAAAGAGAGAGAGGAGAAAAAGAGAGAGAGAAAGAGCCAAAATTAAGAAAATATTTGACTATGTACAGATTCAGTGAGCATAGCCTTGCTATTGAGAGAGGCAGTAATAATAATTTGAAAACAAACCCAATTTTGATGAACTCCCATATCTACTGGGTGAAATACCACAGTGTTCCATCACAGCAGCAAGATTTGTGACCTGCCGCCGCAAAAAAAGGGCATCCAGTGAAGAACAAACACCATTGTAAATACAACCCATATTTATGTTTATTTATTTTCCCTTTTGTACTTTAAAACATCTAGTGACTCCCCATCCCGCATGCGGGAGTGTAATCATCGACTGACATGCATTAGCATAACGCAACTGACATAAATATTCCTAGAAAATATTCCTATTCATGAAAATCACAAGTGAAATATATTGAGATACAGCTTAGCCTTTTGTTAATCACCCTGTCATCCCAGATTTTCAAAATATGCTTTACAGCCAAAGCTAGACAAGCATTTGTGTAAGTCTATCGATAGCCTTGCATAGCATTTTGTCCAGCTAGCAGCAGGTAACTTGGTCACAAAATCAGAAAAGTAATCAAATTAAATCGTTTACCTTTGATGAGCTTCGGATGTTTTCACTCACGAGACTCCCAGTTAGATAGCCAATGTTCCCTTTTTCAAAAAATATTATTTTTGTAGACGAAATAGCTTCTGTTTGTTCTTCACGTTTGGCTGAGAAATCGCCCGGAAATTGCAGTCACGAAAACGGTGAAAAATATCGACAGAAACATGGCAAACGTTGTTTATAATCAATCCTCAAGGTGTTTTTCAAATATCTATTCGATAATATATCCACCGGGACAATTGGTTTTTCAGTAGGACTGATTGGAATAATGGCTACCTCTGTATTTTACGCGAGAATCACTCTGGGAGCCATCGGGTGACCAGTTGCGCAATGTAGCCGCTTACGGGTATTACGTCACAATGCTGTAGACACCTTGGAGAATACGGAGAAAAAAAAGTAATCTGGTTGATAGCCCATTCACTGCTCAATAGGGACGCATTGGAACGCAGAGCTTTCAAAAGATGAGTCACTTCCGGATTGGATTTTTCTCAGGCTTTCGCCTGTAATATCAGTTCTGTTATACTCACGGACAATATTTTTACAGTTTTGGAAACTTTAGAGTGTTTTCTATCCTAAGCTGTCAATTATATGCATATTCTAGCATCTAGTCCTGACAAAATATCCCATTTACTACGGGAACGTTATTTTTCCAATAATGAAGATACTGCCCCCTAGTCACAAAAGGTTTGAACTATTTGCACATCGTTACAACACTGTTTATAGACATAATATGACATTTGAACTTTTGTGAGTGTAATGTTTACTGTTCATTTTATATTGTTTATTTCAATTTTGTTTATTTTCTATTTCACTTGCTTTGGCAATGAAAAGATATGTTGCCATGCCAATAAAGCCCTTTGACTTGAATTGTGTGAGTGAGTGAGTGAGTGAGTGAGTGAGTGAGTGAGTGAGTGAGTGAGAGAAAAGTGAAAAAGATAGAAAGAGAGAGAGCGAGAAAGAGAGCAAAAGAGAGTGAGCGAGAGAGAGAGAAAGGGAGAAAGAGAGCAGGCGAGAGGGTGAGAGAAAAAGAGAAAAAGAGAGAAAGAGAGCGAAAGAGAGTGAGCGAGAGGGAGAGAGAGCGAAAGAGAGAGAAAGAGAGAAAGAGAGCGAGAGGGTGAGAGCGAGAGAGAGAGAAAGAGAGAGAAAGAGAGAAAGAGAGCGAAAGGGTGAGAGCGAGAGTTGACATATTATAATAATGTAGAATATCCCTAAAGGATGCTGACTTTAACTTTTCATGGAGTACTTAATGATTATCTATTTTTTTTAAACTTTGTTTTCTCCCATTATGATGATCTACACCCTATCCACTACTTTTAACCAGAGCCTTATGTGCACTAAATAGGTAATAGGATGTAATTTGGGATGTACCCATGGGCTCTTCACTAATGAGAAAATCCTATTTTTCCGTTTGGTCATGGAGCTTGGAGCTCAGAATTCTGTGATGTGTTCAGCATTCCAATCCGTCATGTGTTTGTTTGTTTGCTTTCTCCCGTCTTTAGTTATCAACACGTTTCGCATCATTCCCTGGGGTTTCTAATGTATAATCGTATACGGTACACATAGAAATCTATCCAACGCGGTTTGATCATCAACCTATTGCACGTTGTATGAAATACTGCGCGTATTTTTTTATTTATTTTATTAGGCAAGTCAGTTAAGAACAAATTGTTATTTTCAATGATGGCCTGGGAACAGTGGGTTAACTTCCTGTTCAGGGGCAGAACGACAGATTAGTACCTTGTCAGCTCGGGGGTTTGAACTTGCAACCTTCCTGTTACTAGTCCAACGCTCTAACCACTAGGCTACCCTGCCGCCTCTACACTCTAACCACTAGGCTACCCTGCCGCCTCTACACTCTAACCACTAGGCTACAAACTTTTGAAAATCCATTCAGTCGATAGAGAGGAAGAGAGAAAAAGGAAGACAGAGAGAGAAAGAGAGGCTGTGTGTGTGTGTGTGTGTGTGTGTGTGTGTGTGTGTGTGTGTGTGTGTGTGTGTGTGTGTGTGTGTGTGTGTGTGTGTGTGTGTGTGTGTGTGTGTGTGTGTGTGTGTGTGTGTGTGTGTGTGTGTGTGTGTGTGTGTGTGTGTGTGTGTGTGTGTGTGTGTGTGTGTGTGTGAGTGAGTGAGTGAGTGAGTGAGTGAGTGAGTGAGTGAGTGAGTGAGTGAGTGAGTGAGTGAGTGAGACTATGAATTAAAATGGGCTATTCTTAAATTCTTCAACATCATCCTCAGCTCTGGCATCTTCCCCAATATTTGGAACCAAGGTCTGATCACCCCAATCCACAAAAGTGGATACAGATTTGACCCCAATAATTACAGTGGAATCTGTGTCAACAGCAATCTCAGAAAAATCCTCTGCAGTATCATCAACAGCGGACTCCAACATTTCCTCGGTGGAAACAATGTCCTGAGCAAATGTCAAACTGTCTTCTCATCAAAATACCATACGACAAACCACATAATGTATATACCCTGCACACCCTAATTGACAAACCACATAATGTATATACCCTGCACACCCTAATTGACAAACAAAGACTTCTAATGCTTTGTTGATTTTAAAAAAAAAAACTTTTGACTCAATTTGGCATGAGGCTCTGCTATACAAATTGATGGAAAGTGGTGCTGAGGAGAAAAACACATTACATTTAAAAAAATCAATGTACAATAACAACAGGCAAGCAGATAGAATTGGCAATAAAACACACAGATTTCTTTCCTCTGGGCCGTGAGGGGAGACAGAGAGGCAGCTTGAGCCCCACCCTATTCAGCATGTATATCAATGAATTGGAGAGAGCACTAGAACAGTCTGCAGCACCTGCCCTCACCCTACAGGATTTATATCAAAGAATTGGAGAGAGCTCTAGAACAGTCTGCAGCACCTGCCCTCACCCTACAGGATTTATATCAATGAATTGGAGAGAGCACTAGAACAGTCTGCAACACCTGCCCTCACCCTACTGGATTTATATCAATGAATTGGAGAGAGCACTAGAACAGTCTGCAACACCTGCCCTCACCCTACAGGATTTATATCAATGAATTGGAGAGAGCACTAGAACAGTCTGCAGCACCTGCCCTCACCCTACAGGATTTGGAAATCAAACATCTACTGTTTGCTGATGATGGTACTTCTGTCCCTGACCAAGGATCTTCTGTACAGATTCTGACAGACCTGGGCCCTGACAGACCTGGGCCCTGACAGACCTGGGCCCTGACAGACCTTGGCCCTGACAGACCTGGGCCCTGACAGACCTGGGCCCTGACAGACCTGGGCCCTGACAGACATGGGCCCTGACAGACCTTGGCCCTGACAGACCTGGGCCCTGACAGACCTTGGCCCTGACAGACCTGGGCCCTGACAGACCTTGGCCCTGACAGACCTTTAAGTTTGAGCCTTAAGCCATCCCTTTAAATTCGGGGGGTACCTTTAAGCTTGAGCCTTAAGCCATCCCTTTAAATTCGGGGGGCACTCACTAGAATACATAGAGAAAATGGGTTCAGAATATTAGGGATCAATGACAGAAAGCCCTCTAAAAATTAATCCCTGTTTCAGCACCAACTGGTAGGTACATTTTTTAAAAAGTATTATTTAGGGTTAGGAAAGTATTTAACCCCCTAGAGCTGCTCCTCTGCCGAAATCTAGTTAGCATAATAATAATAGCTTAAGCTAGAGATGTCACTTTTTTGGGACATTGGGATGCGTCTCAATCCACCCCATCCTCCGATCTCGTACTGCCTCGTCTGCCGTGGAAGGTGACAGAGCTAGAGTGGTGTTTGACAGAACAGAATCGGCTGTAGCATCCACACGGTTTAGCCTACACTATTGTGACCCCTCTACGACCCCTACAAGTCTGTCTGTAGCCTCTGAACAGTTTGGGCTACATACCAATATGACCCCTCTACGAAAGGTGAGACTCTCATGAACACGTACAGTTGAAGTCGGAAGTTTACATACATTTAAATATGTTTTTCACAATTCCTGACATTTAATCCAAGTTAAAGTACCCTGTTTTAGGTCAGTTAGGATCACCACTTCATTTTAAGAGTGTGAAATGTCAGAATGATAGTAGAGAAAATGATTTATTTCAGCTTTTATTTCTTATCGTTTGTTGTTTTTGTATTTTCAGTTATTTCATGTACCGCATATTCTTCATTAAAAGTCATGAGTAACCTACACGCTGCATTTCGGTCTGACTCTCTTCAAACAACAGACGAAATTCATTACAGAATCACCCACCACCATTCACAGACCGAGCAGCGTGTGAACTGGCAGAATGGAAGTATGTTGTATATGGAGACAGTTTAGTTCCAAAAATAAGGGGTTAAATACATTTTTAAAATTATTATTATTTTTTTTTTATATATATATATATTTTTGTTTTTTTTCCCTTCAATCTCTCAGATATAGGACAGAAACGTCAGAACAAACTTCCTTTTCATATTTTGGGAGGGTGGACACTATCTATGTATCAAATCTGTTATTCAATGAGTTTGGCTAATAGCAGGAAGGCCAAATAAAACATGTGGGATAATGTAGGCTATGCCAACTGAAGGGAACTAACAGTATATTAAATGATAATGTAGACTGCCAACTGAAGGGAACTAACAGTATATTAAATGATAATGTAGACTATGCCAACTGAAGGGAACTAACAGTATATTAAATGATAATGTAGTCTATACCAACTGAAGGGAACTAACAGTAAATGTTGTGATAATGTAGTCTATGCCAACTGAAGGGAACTAACAGTATATTAAATGATAATGTAGACTATGCCAACTGAAGGGAACTAACAGTAAATGTAATGATAATGTAGACTATGCCAACTGAAGGGAACTAACAGTATATTAAATGATAATGTAGTCTATACCAACTGAAGGGAACTAACAGTAAATATAATGATAATGTAGGCTATGCCAACTGAAGGGAACTAACATTTTCAGTTGAACATGTGTGGTTATTAGGCCTACTGACTGTCCATACTGATAGTGGCTAATATTTAACATGATAGAAATAGGAAACAGAGAAAGTCGGGGTAGCCTACAATGAAGACATTCGAGAGTGCCCATCCCTGCAAGTTAAACGGCCTGTCCAATTTAATAATGGCACAGCATTTCATAAACTTTACTGGGGGAAAATTGATATGGTGATATGCTTCAGGTTGCTTCCAAATGTCTCCAACGATTATGAGGTCAAAAAGATTTGAAACAAGTGTCATTTATATTTACAATTCCATTATCCTTACAGATTACTCTCTTACTGTACTTATCAATAGCTCGTATCAAGTGGTCAATTACAGTGCATGGAGTATGGTGTTATTTCATTCAGAATAAAGTAGATCCTTTCCCCACCTTGGAACCGATAGGTTCCCTAGACCTTATTCATGGTGTCCTCTCGCATAAAGGTGGTGGAATTATGAGGGAATTAAGTCAAGGTCAGAATACGACATATCTGTGGACACACCTTCAATATTTAACCCTAAAGTGAGTAGCAGGGGAATAGCATGCTATTATCAGGATCAGAATACGCGTAGAGAGAAAAGTGGATAAAAATAGGATTAGGATTCCATTTACACGCGCTCCACTCGGCCTAGCCCCCCCTCCATGTCTCTCAAGAGTGTATCTCCTGGGCATTAATTCATGTATTCTAATGTAAGTTGGCCATTTACCTCGTTTTAACCCTAAACATATGTTTGAGATGTGGGTTTAGCATGTTTTTGTGTGTAACTTTCAGGAAGGACATGTAAAGTTGATATTGGAATAACAATAATGTCTGAACTACAGTTCAATTCTATTGAAAAAGAAACAGAACACAAACATTTCAAACTATCCAGATTCTCTGTTCCATTCCAAACTATCCAGATTCTCTGTTCCATTTCAAACTATCCAGATTCTCTGTTCCATTCCAAACTATCCAGATTCTCTGTTCCATTCCAAACTATCCAGATTCTCTGTTCCATTCCAAACTATCCAGATTCTCTGTTCCATTCTAAACTATCCAGATTCTCTGTTCCATTCCAAACTATCCAGATTCTCTGTTCCATTTCAAACTATCCAGATTCTCTGTTCCATTTCAAACTATCCAGATTCTCTGTTCCATTCCAAACTATCCAGATTCTCTGTTCCATTTCAAACTATCCAGATTCTCTGTTCCATTCCAAACTATCCAGATTCTCTGTTCCATTTCAAACTATCCAGATTCTCTGTTCCATTTCAAACTATCCAGATTCTCTGTTCCATTCCAAACTATCCAGATTCTCTGTTCCATTCCAAACTATCCCGATTCTCTGTTCCATTCCAAACTATCCAGATTCTCTGTTCCATTCCAAACTATCCAGATTCTCTGTTCCATTCTAAACTATCCAGATTCTCTGTTCCATTCTAAACTATCCAGATTCTCTGTTCCATTCTAAACTATCCAGATTCTCTGTTCCATTCCAAACTATCCAGATTCTCTGTTCCATTCCAAACTATCCAGATTCTCTGTTCCATTTCAAACTATCCAGAGTCTCTGTTCCATTCTAAACTATCCAGATTCTCTGTTCCATTCTAAACTATCCAGATTCTCTGTTCCATTCTAAACTATCCAGATTCTCTGTTCCATTCTAAACTATCCAGATTCTCTGTTCCATTCTAAACTATCCAGATTCTCTGTTCCATTCCAAACTATCCAGATTCTCTGTTCCATTCCAAACTATCCAGATTCTCTGTTCCATTCTAAACTATCCAGATTCTCTGTTCCATTTCAAACTATCCAGATTCTCTGTTCCATTCCAAACTATCCAGATTCTCTGTTCCATTCCAAACTATCCAGATTCTCTGTTCCATTCCAAAATATCCAGATTCTCTGTTCCATTTCAAACTATCCAGATTCTCTTGTTCAATTTAATTGTTCCAATGGGTATATTGCTATCAATATAATTTCCCTTCCTGCTGCCTGAGTGTCAGCTAAGTAATCACCCTGACTTAGAGGGCTGCAAAACCTTCTGTCATACCCTCCTGTGTGTCCTTATGGAGCGATGACATTGTTCACTCCTCCATCAACTCTCTCCATCTCTCCATCTCTCCGCTCCTCCATCTCCATCTCTCCACTTCTCCATCTCCATCTCTCCACTCCTCCATTTCCATCTCTCCATCTCTCCACTCCTCTGTCTCCATCTCCATCTCTCCGCTCCTCCATCTCCATCTCTCCGCTCCTCCATCTCCATCTCTCCACTCCTCCATCTCCATCTCTCCATCTCTCCGCTCCTCCATCTCCATCTCTCCACTTCTCCATCTCCATCTCTCCACTTCTCCTTCTCCATCTCTCCACTCCTCCATCTCCATCTCTCCACCTCTCCGCTCCTCCATCTCCATCTCCATCTCTCCACTCCTCCATCTCCATCTCTCCATCTCTCCGCTCCTCCATCTCCATCTATCCACTCCTCCGTCTCCATCTCTCCTTCTCTCCACTCCTCCATCTCCATCTCTCCATCTCTCCACTCCTCCGTCTCCATCTCTCCATCTCTCCACTCCTCCGTCTCCTCTCTCCAATCCTCCATCACCTCTCTCCATCTCTCCACTCCTCCGTCTCCATCTCTCCATCTCTCCACTCCTCCATCTCCATCTCTCCATCTCTCCACTCCTCCGTCTCCATCTCTCCATCTCTCCACTCCTCTGTCACCTCTCTCCAATCTCTCCAACTCTCCACTCCTCCATCTCCATCTCTCCATCTCTCCACTCCTCCGTCTCCATCTCTCCACTCCTCCATCTCCATCTCTCCACTCCTCCGTCTCCTCTATCCATCTCTCCACTCCTCCATCAACTCTCTCCATCTCTCCACTCCTCCATCAACTCTCTCCATCTCTCCACTCCTCCGTCTCCATCTCTCCACTCCTCCATCTCCATCTCTCCACTCCTCCATCTCCATCTCTCCACTCCTCCATCTCCATCTCTCCACTCCTCCATCTCCATCTCTCCACTCCTCCATCTCCATCTCTCCGCTCCTCCATCTCAGTCTCTCCACTCCTCCGTCTCCTCACTCCAATCCTCCATCTCCATCTCTCCGCTCCTCCATCTCCATCTCTCCATCTCTCCACTCCTCCGTCTCCTCTCTCCATCTCTCCACTCTTCCATCTCCATCTCTCCATCTATCCACTCTTCTGTCTCCATCTCTCCACTCCTCTATCAACTCTCTCCACTCCTCCATCTCCATCTCTCCAGCTCTTCACTCCTCCGTCTCCAGCTCTCCACTCCTCCATCAACTCTCTCCACTCCTCTATCAACTCTCTCCACTCCTCCGTCTCCATCTCTCCGCTCCTCCATCTCCATCTATCCACCTCTCCGCTCCTCCATCAACTCTCTCCACTCCTCCGTCTCCATCTCTCCACTCCTCCGTCTCCATCTCTCCATCTCTCCACTCCTCCGTCACCTCTCTCCATCTCTCCATCTCTCCACTCCTCCATCTCCATCTATCCACTCTTCCGTCACCTCTCTCCATCTCTCCATCTATCCACTCCTCCGTCTCCATCTCTCCATCTCTCCACTCCTCCGTCTCCATCTTTTCAATTCTCTGTCTCCTTTCTCCATCTCTTCAACAGCTATATTTGTCCTTAATTACGGGCCTAATGGGTCCATTCTGCCGACTCTAGCAGCATGCTGCCTCACGGTACAGAGAGACACTCTAGCAGTATGCTGCCTCATGATACATACAGACACTCTAGCAGCATGCTGCCTCATGATACAGACAGACACTCTAGCAGTATGCTGCCTCCTGATACAGACAGACTCTAGCAGCATGCTGCCTCTTGATACAGACAGACACTCTAGCAGCATGCTGCCTCGTGATAAAGACAGACACTCTAGCAGCATGCTGCCTCATGATACAGACAGACTCTA
>NC_060186.1:79666432-79691432 GCF_021184085.1 Oncorhynchus gorbuscha | reverse complement strand
ACGTTACGTGTATGATCTGTGTAGTAGTATTATTCGTATCTCAGAGCCATTTGCATTGCTAGTTTTAGCCTAATGTCAGCTAGCTAACATTAGTGGTAGGGTAATAACGATATGATTTGGGATTAAGGTTTGTTGTTTAGCTAGCTAGCTACATGTCAAAACAAAAGACTCCACTATTGCCATTGACCATTTCACTGTACCATTT
This sequence comes from Oncorhynchus gorbuscha, assembly GCF_021184085.1. Lineage (NCBI taxonomy): Eukaryota > Metazoa > Chordata > Actinopteri > Salmoniformes > Salmonidae > Oncorhynchus > Oncorhynchus gorbuscha. The sequence continues at coordinate 79,691,227 of NC_060186.1, read as the reverse complement.
ACACCTTCTGTATCCTGTACAAGGGACAAATAAACTTGGACCTTATTTCATTTAGTGTGTATGTACCAGAGACGATAATATGAAGAACAACAGGACCTGCACCAAAGTCAAATTAGGATATAACGTCAGGCCAACGAGACAGTGTCTGGGCTAGAATGCTCTGCTTTTACTCCGTCACACTCACAACCGTAAGCTATTTTATGTAATCAACTCGCCATTAACTTGTTGTGAGTTTATTTTCCTGTAATAATGAAGACAAGTTAGCTAAAGTTAAGTCGCTGTCAGCTGTATGATAAGGGGCATTATTTGAAGCTAGCCAGCTAACTTAACTTTAGCTAGCTAGCTTACTTAACTATAGCTATCCAGCTAACTTAACTTTAGCTAGCCAGCTAACTTAACTTTAGCTAGCTAGCTTACTTAACTATAGCTAGCTAGCTAACTTAACTTTAGCTAGCCAGCAAACTTAACTTTAGCTAGCTAGCTAAGGAGCTAGAAACGAACGAAAACATTGTTTAGAAAGTTGCTTTTAGTTGCCTGGTTTGGTAGATTGACGTATACTAAATGATTTTTTTAACAGATGGGTTTATTGGTGTTACAATACAGCAGTTGTGCTATTTCGGACCACCAGGCCTGTTGTTTTTGTGTTTCATAACAACAACGAATAGTTTGATGTTGGATGACAATAGAATGTTCATGATCTCACTGCGACAACCGTATACAGACATGCCGATAGACGTTGTTTAAACCAGCCTTCAGTCTTGAAATCTTTGGTTGTTTAGTACATGGCCTCACATGTGAATCCTTAAAGAGATGGGTGGGGCTAAGGCTTAAGAGGGTGTGAACAGTGCTGAATGGGTGGGGCTAAGGCTTAAGAGGGTGTGAACAGTGCTGAATGGGTGTAGACAAAGAGGAGCTCTCCAGGAGGTCTACCAAAACATTCAAGGGCCATTTTCTTAAAAATGGGGTTACAAGTGTATCAACATTCAAAGCAGATTTACTTTTCCATTGTTCCTCAACTGTGTAAAAGGTTTCACAGTGTAAAAGGTTTCACTATGTAAATCCAGTGTAAACGGTTTCACTATGTAAAGATTTCACAGTGTAAAAGGTTTAACTATGTAAAGATTTCACAGTGTAAAAGGTTTAACTATGTAAAGATATCACAGTGTAAAATGTTTAACTATGTAAAGATATCACAGTGTAAAAGGTTTCACTATGTAAAGATTTCAAGTGAAACAGATATTTACTAATGAAAGAGTAACTTTGATCGCCAATGACATTGTTATGAATTGCGAAACAGAGCGTTGTCATGTTCCTCAATTAATTCAACATATTTCAGCAGCAGGCCTAGGCTATGGCAACAGAGAGCACTCTCTGGACGCACAGAGCGCACGATTAGGCGTTGTCCAATCATACAAACCTTGTAATACAGGTTTGACCTCCAACAAATCGCAGAATATCTCCTATTTAGCAAAACGGAGTTGATGATTATAAAGATGGTGGATCAGCTCATGAATAACGGGGAGATGAAGACAGGAAATGGTATAAATATCAAGGTATCTTAGCGGGGACCAACTCTGCTTAAAAAGAAAATATCAATTTCTACTCTCAAAACCGTTTGTTGATCACATATTCTCTCCCAAAGCTGTGAATATGAGGCAGCGCAGAGAAGATGGCTGGCTAGCTAGTTCATCAATTCAGGTTTAAAAACTGTCCGGGTCTTCACAGTTGACACTGCTGATTTTACGATTAGTTATTTTAGTTATTTACCCCTAGACAGCCGATAACCAGGACGAGATCTCCTACTAACTATCCATCGTGTCCAACGAGCTAACTTAGCTTGGCTAGCGGGCGGATAAACAACAGTGACTCAACATTTGAATTCAACATTTTTTTAAATTTTTGAATTCTAAAAATGTTTTTTTTTATACCTTTTTAATATAATTTGGTGTCTAAGTCAACGCAATACTTACATTTAACAAAGTTATTCCTTATTCCTGTGGATAATTTTCTCCCAAGCAGAGACTTCAGCCCGCCATTAATTCAATTTGAGGAATTTTTGCTGTTTTGCAATGTGTTATGGGATAGCCTCCCCAGCGTAGGGAAACAAAAAGTACGCTCCCATGCGTGCTTTGTTTTCCAGACCTCCCAAGTACGCCAATAGAACTGCTGGTAAACATAGTACATACTTGCCTTTTCAGGTTCTTGAGTTTGGAATCACACTTGAAAAATTGACTTCCGTACTCGTTATACGGTCTAGATAGAACAGGAGTACGCATTTTGGAACACAGACAATTTTTCACCCTGTCCCTACTGTACACAGAGAGAGAGCAAGGGGGCGGGGGTGAAAGGAGAGGAGAGGGAGAATGTGAAGGAGAATGGGAGAGAGAGAGATGGATCAGACAGTTTAGCCCTGTCCGTACTGTATCCAGAGAGAGAGAGAGAGAGAGAGAGAAGGATCAGACAATTTGACCCTGTCCGTACTGTATCCAGAGAGAGAGAGAGAGAGAGAGAGAAGGATCAGACAATTTGACCCTGTCCGTACTGTATCCAGAGAGAGAGAGAGATGGATCAGACAATTTGACCCTGTCCGTACTGTATCCAGAGAGAGAGAGAGAAGGATCAGACCATTTGACCCTGTCCGTACTGTACCCAGAGAGAGAGAGAGATGGATCAGACAATTTGACCCTGTCCGTACTGTATCCAGAGAGAGAGAGAGAAGGATCAGACAATTTGACCCTGTCCGTACTGTATCCAGAGAGAGAGAGAGAAGGATCAGACAATTTGACCCTGTCCGTACTGTATCCAGAGAGAGAGAGAGAAGGATCAGACAATTTGACCCTGTCCGTACGGTATCCAGAGAGAGAGAGAGATGGATCAGACAATTTGACCCTGTCCGTACTGTATCCAGAGAGAGAGAGAGAAGGATCAGACAATTTGACCCTGTCCGTACTGTATCCAGAGAGAGAGAGAGATGGATCAGACAATTTGACCCTGTCCGTACTGTATCCAGAGAGAGAGAAGGATCAGACAATTTGACCCTGTCCGTACGGTATCCAGAGAGAGAGAGAGATGGATCAGACAATTTGACCCTGTCCGTACTGTATCCAGAGAGAGAGAGAGAAGGATCAGACAATTTGACCCTGTCCGTACGGTATCCAGAGAGAGAGAGAGAAGGATCAGACAATTTGACCCTGTCTGTACTGTACCCAGAGAGAGAGAAGGATCAGACAATTTGACCCTGTCCGTACTGTACCCAGAGAGAGAGAAGGATCAGACAATTTGACCCTGTCCGTACTGTATCCAGAGAGAGAGGGGGGGGGTGGAAGGAGAGGAGAGGGAGAATGTGAAGGAGAATGGGAGAGAGAGAGATGGATCAGACAGTTTGACCCTGTCCGTACTGTATCAGCTGTATTCTACCCCATCTGTTTGTTTTTCTCTCCAGGCCCAGTAATATGAGAGAACAGACAGAGACAGCATTGTCCTGGACTGAGCCCTTGATATCATCATTCCATCTTCCCTGAGCACTATACTGTGCTATACCGTGCTATACTGTACTGCACTGCATTATACAGACTGGATGATCACACAGACAATACAATACACTGCAGGTCTCAAGGGTAAGGGACTGGAAACTGACTACACAACAGATAAAGGTGTTGGAGTCCTTGTCACAGATGAGTTACAACTTCTGCTAAGTTACTTCTACTAGGAAACAGATGAGTTACTTCTACTAGGAAACAGATGAGTTACTTCTACTAACAAACAGATTAGTTACTTCTACTAACAAACTGATGAGTTATAACTTCTACTAGGAAACAGATGAGTTACTTCTACTAGGAAACAGATGAGTTACTTCTACTAGGAAACAGATGAGTTACAACTTCTACTAACAAACAGATGAGTTATAACTTCTACTAACAAACTGATGAGTTATAACTTCTACTAGGAAACAGATGAGTTATAACGTCTACTTACAAACAGATTAGTTACTTCTACTAGGAAACAGATGAGTTACTTCTACTAGGAAACAGATGAGTTACTTCTACTAACAAACAGATGAGTTATAACTTCTACTAGGAAACAGATGAGTTACTTCTACTAGGAAACAGATGAGTTACTTCTACTAACAAACAGATGAGTTACAACTTCTACTAACAAACAGATGAGTTACTTCTACTAGGAAACAGATGAGTTAATTCTACTAGGAAACAGATGAGTTACTTCTACTAGGAAACAGATGAGTTACTTCTACTAGGAAACAGATGAGTTACTTCTACTAACAAACAGATGAGTTATAACTTCTACTAGGAAACAGATGAGTTACTTCTACTAGGAAACAGATGAGTTACTTCTACTAACAAACAGATGAGTTACAACTTCTACTAACAAACAGATGAGTTACTTCTACTAGGAAACAGATGAGTTAATTCTACTAGGAAACAGATGAGTTACTTCTACTAGGAAACAGATGAGTTACTTCTACTAGGAAACAGATGAGTTACAACTTCTACTAACAAACAGATGAGTTATAACTTCTACTAACAAACTGATGAGTTACAACTTCTACTAACAAACAGATGAGTTACTTCTACTAGGAAACAGATGAGTTATAACGTCTACTTACAAACAGATTAGTTACTTCTACTAGGAAACAGATGAGTTACTTCTACTAGGAAACAGATGAGTTACTTCTACTAACAAACAGATGAGTTATAACGTCTACTAGGAAACAGATGAGTTACTTTTACTAACAAACAGATGAGTTACTTCTACTAACAAACAGATGAGTTATAACTTCTACTAGGAAACAGATGAGTTACTTCTACTAGGAAACAGATGAGTTGCTTCTACTAACAAACAGATGAGTTACAACTTCTACTAACAAACAGATGAGTTACTTCTACTAGGAAACAGATGAGTTAATTCTACTAGGAAACAGATGAGTTACTTCTACTAGGAAACAGATGAGTTACTTCTACTAACAAACAGATGAGTTATAACTTCTACTAGGAAACAGATGAGTTACTTCTACTAACAAACAGATGAGTTACTTCTACTAACAAACAGATGAGTTATAACTTCTACTAGGAAACAGATGAGTTACTTCTACTAGGAAACAGATGAGTTACTTCTACTAACAAACAGATGAGTTACTTCTACTAGGAAACAGATGAGTTACTTCTACTAACAAACAGATGAGTTATAACTTCTACTAGGAAACAGATGAGTTACTTCTACTAACAAACAGATGAGTTACTTCTACTAACAAACAGATGAGTTATAACTTCTACTAGGAAACAGATGAGTTACTTCTACTAGGAAACAGATGAGTTACTTCTACTAACAAACAGATGAGTTACAACTTCTACTAACAAACTGATGAGTTACAACTTCTACTAACAAACAGATGAGTTACTTCTACTAGGAAACATATGAGTTAATTATACTAGGAAACAGATGAGTTACTTCTACTAGGAAACAGATGAGTTACTTCTACTAGGAAACAGATGAGTTACTTCTACTAGGAAACAGATGAGTTACTTCTACTAGGAAACAGATGAGTTACTTCTACTAGGAAACAGATGAGTTATAACTTCTACTAACAAACAGATGAGTTACTTCTACTAGGAAACAGATGAGTTACTTCTACTAGGAAACAGATGAGTTACTTCTACTAACAAACAGATGAGTTAATTCTGCTAAGAAACAGATGAGTTACTTCTACTATCAAACAGATGAGTTACTTCTACTAGGAAACAGATGAGTTATAACGTCTACTTACAAACAGATTAGTTACTTCTACTAGGAAACAGATGAGTTACTTCTACTAGGAAACAGATGAGTTACTTCTACTAACAAACAGATGAGTTATAACGTCTACTAGGAAACAGATGAGTTACTTTTACTAACAAACAGATGAGTTACTTCTACTAACAAACAGATGAGTTATAACTTCTACTAGGAAACAGATGAGTTACTTCTACTAGGAAACAGATGAGTTGCTTCTACTAGGAAACAGATGAGTTACAACTTCTACTAACAAACAGATGAGTTACTTCTACTAGGAAACAGATGAGTTAATTCTACTAGGAAACAGATGAGTTACTTCTACTAGGAAACAGATGAGTTACTTCTACTAACAAACAGATGAGTTATAACTTCTACTAGGAAACAGATGAGTTACTTCTACTAACAAACAGATGAGTTACTTCTACTAACAAACAGATGAGTTATAACTTCTACTAGGAAACAGATGAGTTACTTCTACTAGGAAACAGATGAGTTACTTCTACTAACAAACAGATGAGTTACAACTTCTACTAACAAACTGATGAGTTACAACTTCTACTAACAAACAGATGAGTTACTTCTACTAGGAAACAGATGAGTTAATTCCACTAGGGAACAGATGAGTTACTTCTACTAGGAAACAGATGAGTTACTTCTACTAGGAAACAGATGAGTTACTTCTACTAGGAAACAGATGAGTTACTTCTACTAGGAAACAGATGAGTTATAACTTCTACTAACAAACAGATTAGTTACTTCTACTAGGAAACAGATGAGTTACTTCTACTAGGAAACAGATGAGTTACTTCTACTAACAAACAGATGAGTTACTTCTACTATCAAACAGATGAGTTACTTCTACTAGCAAACAGATGAGTTACTTCTACTAGGAAACAGATTAGTTACTTCTACTAGGAAACAGATGAGTTACTTCTACTATCAAACAGATGAGTTACTTCTACTAGGAAACAGATGAGTTACTTCTACTAGGAAACAGATTAGTTACTTCTACTAGGAAACAGATGAGTTACTTCTACTAACAAACAGATGAGTTACTTCTACTAACAAACAGATGAGTTAATTCTGCTAAGAAAGGCTTGTCCTGCATCAATTTCTATCTGCGGAATGACACAGAAATACAAAACAAGAGCAGTTTGATATTATGTTACGAGGCCACGTTGTGATAGAAGTTTCCATCTGGTATCCATCTGGTATTCAGGGTCACCGTGGCCATTAAAGGGATACTGTGAGATGCTGGTGTTTATCCAGCGTGAGAGGAATTTGTCAATAGCATCTTTTTGTAACGTCTCCGCGTCCAGTATGACTGAAGTAAGACAGGAGGTTCACGCTACTCCACCTGTAGAATTCCATTCATTGCGCTAACGCTAGTTAGCGTTGGCTAGCGAAACTGACCTATATCTTCCTTCACATTGTCCTTCGGGGCGGCAGGGTAGCCTAGTGGTTAGAGCGTTGGACCAGTAACCGGAAGGTTGCAAGTTCAAACCCCCGAGCTGACAAGGTACAAATCTGTCGTTCTGCCCCTGAACAGGCAGTTAACCCACTGTTCCTAGGCCGTCATTGAAAATAAGAATTTGTTCTTAACTGATTTGCCTAGTTAAATAAAGGTAAAATAAATAGTTTCTCAGAACAAAAAACCCGTCCAACTGCATACCTGTTGGTGTACGCAAACATCAAAACCTGTTGGTGTACGCAAACATCAAAACCTGTTGGTGTACGCAAACATCAAAACCTGTTGGTGTACGCAAACATCAAAACCTGTTGGTGTACGCAAACATCAAAACCTGTTGGTGTACGCAAACATCAAAACCTGTTGGTGTACGCAAACGCAAACATCAAAACATGTTGGTGTACGCAAACATCAAAACATGTTGGTGTACGCAAACATCAAAACCTGTTGGTGTACGCAAACGCAAACATCAAAACCTGTTGGTGTACGCAAACATCAAAACCTGTTGGTGTACGCAAACGCAAACATCAAAACCTGTTGGTGTACGCAAACGCAAACATCAAAACCTGTTGGTGTACGCAAACATCAAAACCTGTTGGTGTACGCAAACATCAAAACCTGTTGGTGTACGCAAACATCAAAACCTGTTGGTGTACGCAAACATCAAAACCTGTTGGTGTACGCAAACGCAAACATCAAAACATGTTGGTGTACGCAAACATCAAAACATGTTGGTGTACGCAAACATCAAAACCTGTTGGTGTACGCAAACGCAAACATCAAAACCTGTTGGTGTACGCAAACATCAAAACCTGTTGGTGTACGCAAACGCAAACATCAAAACCTGTTGGTGTACGCAAACGCAAACATCAAAACCTGTTGGTGTACGCAAACATCAAAACCTGTTGGTGTACGCAAACATCAAAACCTGTTGGTGTACGCAAACATCAAAACCTGTTGGTGTACGCAAACATCAAAACCTGTTGGTGTACGCAAACGCAAACATCAAAACCTGTTGGTGTACGCAAACGCAAACATCAAAACCCCTTGACCTCTTCCTGCCCCAACACCTTCCCTAAATCACCCAACTCCCACATGGAAAGCACCTCCCATGCTTAAAAAAACAACACAATTACTGTGCATCAGACGAAACACCTCAAGTCCACCTCACGAAAACAAACGGCATCTCGACGCCGCTCAGACGGTGCTAACAAGAAGTCAGATTGTTAGCACCAGGGTTCACGGCACATAGACAATGACATACCTCATTAAACCCATACAAATCCCCAGACATCAAATCCCCAGACATCAAGAAAAAAATGATTCTCAACTTAATCCAATGTAGTTAACGATAAAAAGGAATTCTATTTGGGATCGCTGCTATTTGACCATTATCAAAAAGCTCATAGATTGTGTTTCGTGGGATGCATTTATTTAGTGAAACCCCATGAAAACATGTACTTCAACTTATATCCGTGTACATATCTGACTGAGATTTCTAGATCAATTCCTCAAATACAATTTTGTTCAATGTCTCTTGAGTCAAAAATGAAAAAAAGAGAGAAATATGAGTGAATGATTTGACCAGTTTAAACCAGATCTCTAGTCACCACACTACGATAGCTGGGATGAGGCGATGAGAGGAGGGAGGCTCGTAAAGAAAGAGAGAGAGAGAGAGAGAGAGAGGGAGCGGGAGAGAGAGAGAGAGAGAGAGAGAGAGGGAGCGGGAGAGAGAGAGAGAGAGAGAGAGAGAGAGAGAGAGAGAGAGAGAGAGAGAGAGAGAGAGAGAGAGAGACGGAGCGGGGGACACGAGAGGGTGAACTGCAGCCAAATGCCATTTTCAATCTCAGTGGTTTATGGTGCGTGCTCGGTGATTGGCTTCAGTGTGTGTGTGTGTGTGTGTGTGTGTGTGTGTGTGTGTGTGTGTGTGTGTGTGTGTGTGTGTGTGTGTGTGTGTGTGTGTGTGTGTGTGTGTGTGTGTGTGTGTGTGTGTGCGTGCGTGCGTGCGTGCGTGCGTGCGTGCGTGCGTGCGTGCGTGCGTGCGTGCGTGCGTGCGTGCGTGCGTGCGTGCGTGCGTGCGTGCGTGCGTGCGTGCGTGTGTGTGTGTGTGGGTGGACTGGCTATGAGCCGCACTGACAATTACTGTATCTCTGCAGGCTCTATGAGCCTCACTGATAATGATCTCTGCAGGCTCTATGAGCCACACTGACAATTATGTCTGCAGGCTCTATGAGCCACACTGACAATTATCTCTGCAGGCTCTATGAGCCACACTGATAATGATCTCTGCAGGCTCTATGAGCCACACTGATAATTATGTCTGCAGGCTCTATGAGCCACACTGATAATTATATATGCGGGTTCGATTCCCGGGACCACCCATACGTAGAATGTATGCACACATGACTGTAAGTCGCTTTGGATAAAAGCGTCTGCTAAATGGCATATATTATTATTATTATATTATATCTTTGTATTCTGTAATGGTGGTGGTAACCAGTAACCAGGATACACAATATGATTATCTATATGATTATCTATGCTTCTTACAGTTTTGCTCAAAGCTGCTGTCGTTGATTCATATTTTTTATTGTTGCAGTGGTCCACTCTCCTCCTGTCGCCGTACTTCAACGGGCTCGACCTGGGGAAGTCAGCATCCTCAAAGTTGCAGGCTGTGTCCCAAATGGTACCCTATTCCGTACATATTGCACTATGGGCCCTGGTCAGATGAAGTGTACTATCTAGGGAATAGGATGTCATTTGGAACAAGTACACAGGCGCTAGACCAGGTGCTCTGAGGTCAACCAAGACCAGACAGAGGTACAGTGCTGTAACATGAGACAGAAGGACAAGCAGTCTGTCAACTCAACTGTGTTATGCTTTAAGGTCAATATTGAACTGCTGATTTACCCTGAGGAAGGGAGTGGGGGGAGGGGGGGGGGGGTCCACCCAAACAAGGACAGGGACCAAGGCTTAAGGCTTAAGGATTAATTCAAACGCTGCAGTTAATGGATACATATACATAACTTTTACACTGATGCAGACTGGACTTTTATCTACCAAGAGAGTTGTCATCCGCTAGGCTGCAGCTGGTTCAACAGGAGCAGAGTCTGGTCCCGGAGGCCACTAGGCCTTCCTCTAACCTGGCTCCTCGCTTCCACGAGCCAGCCCCTCTAGCCCCCTCAGCCCCCCCCAGCCATGGGGCAGCACGGCCAGCAGTCAGCTCATTCTACATCCCTCCACAAGCCAACACCACTCTGGCACTCAACGAACTGTGTGGGGACATAAACAGACCGGAAACGGTTCACCCAGAGGCACTTCTGGTAGGTGGAGACTGGTAACGCTGGGAGACTGAAAACCGTCCTACCTCACTGCTACCAACACATCACCTGGCCACTAGGGGGAGCTAAAAACTTTAGACCACTTTTATTCTACGCACAGAAACACATACAAGCCCCTCCCTCCTTCCTCGCTTCAGCAAATCTGACCATGACTCTGTTCTCCTGCTTCCTGTTTACCAACAAAAGCTCATACAGGAAGTAGCAGTGATGCGCTCAATACGGAAGTGGTCAGTTGAAGCAGACGGGGGGGGGGGGGACTACAAGACTGTTTTGCAAGTACAGGAAATGTTCCAGGATTAATCCGATAGCCTTAAGGAGTTTATCACAACAGTCACAGGCTTTTTATTTAACTTTATTTGAATAAGGAAAACATATTAAGACCTAGGTCTTTCCAAATGCAAACTGTATAATACAAAACAAAATACACAAGATATGTACACATTAAAATGAAAAAAACACATTAATTCCAAGTACAAATAAAACATCACAAATCCCTCAGAAACGTATCCAAACCAAAAGCCATGGATTACAGGCAATACCGCGCTAGGCTAAAGGCTAGAGTTGCCGCTTACAAGGAACAGGGCACGGACATGGACACATATTTGAAAGCCCACTACGAACTCCAACGAGACATCCAACATGTAAAAGGACAATATAGGAAGAAGGTGGAATCCTATTACAGTGGCTCCGATGCTCGTCGTATGTTGTATCATAACCGATTACAAAGGGAAACCCAGCCGTGAGCTGCCCAGCGATGCAGGACTCCCTAAAATTAGCCTAAAATGCCTTTCATGCTCGTTTTGAGGAATATGACACTGTGCCTTGTGTTAAAGTCCCTGTTTTTCTGGATGACTGTGTGATTTCGCTCTCTATGGCCAATGTGAGCAAAACATTTGAACAGGTTAACAATCACAAGACCGGAATACCAGGGCACGTCCTCAAAGCATGCGAAACCAGCTGGCAAGTGTCTTCACATCCATTTTCCATCTCTTCTTGTCCCAGTCTGTAATCCCAACATGTTTTAAGCTGACCCCTTTTTTTGTCCCTGTTCCCAAGAGCTCCAAGGTATACTGCCTCAATGAATATCGCCCCGTAACACTCACATCTGTAATTATGAAGTGCATTAAAAGGCTGGTCATGACACACATGCTGACGACACGACGGTGGTAGGCCTGACCACCTACAGCAAAGAGACAGTCTACAGGGAGGAGATCAGAGACTTGGTAGTGTGCTGGCAGGTCAACAACCTCTCCTTCAACATCAATAAGACTAAGGAGCTGATTGTGGACTACAGGAGAAAGAGCGGAGAGCACGCCCCCATCCACATCGACGGGGCTGTGGTGGAGCTGGTCGAGAGCATCAAGGTCTTTGTCATCCATATCACTAAGGACTTAACATGGTCCGCACTGACCCGCAGTTGTGAAGGGGGCACGGCAGCAACTCTCCCCCATCAAGAGGCTGAACGGTACCGGAGCATCGGCTCTCAGGCCAACAGGCTCCGAGACAGCTTCTACCCCAAAGACTGCTAAATAGCCAGACTGATAAAATAGTCAAGGAATGCTAGCCGAACTGTCTGCACTGACCCTAAACACACACACTAGACTAGGCTTGGGCAACTCCAGTCCTCGGGGGCATGATTGGTGTCACACACTTCCTCCATCATCCCGAGCAAACACACCTGATTTAAGCTAATTGCATATTTAACTGTCAAATCAAATCAAAGTTTATTTGTCACGTGCGCCGAATACAACAGGTGTAGTAGACCTTACAGTGAAATGCTGACTTACAGGCTATAACCAATGGTGCGGGAAAAAAAGTATGTGTGTGTGTGTGTGTGTGTGTGTGTGTGTGTGTGTGTGTGTGTGTGTGTGTGTGTGTGTGTGTGTGTGTGTGTGTGTGTGTGTGTGTGTGTGTGTGTGTGTGTGTGTGTGTGTGTGTGTGTGTGTGTGTGTGTGTGTGTGTGTGTGTGTGTGTAGGTGGGTAAGTAAAGAAATAAAATAACAGTAAAAAGACCTTTGAAAAAAGAGTAGCAAGGCTCTATACAGACACCGGTTAGTCAGGCTTATTGAGGTAGTATGTACATGTAGATATCGTTAAAGTGACTATGCATATATGATGAACAGGGAATAGCAGAATGGTAAAAAGAGGGTTTGGCTCGTGGTGGGACACAATGCAGATAGCCAAGTTAGCCAATGTGCGGGAGCACTGGTTGGTCGGGCCAATTAGGTAGTATGTACATGAATGTATAGTTAAAGTGACTATGCATATAAGATAAACAGAGAGTAGCAGCAGCGTAAAAGAGGGGTTGGGAGGGGGCACACAATGCAAATAGTCCGGGTAGCCATTTGATTACCTGTTCAGGAGTCTTATGGCTTGAGGGTAAAAACTGTTGAGAAGACTTTTTGTCCAAGACTTGGCACTCCGGTACCGCTTGCCATGAGGTAGTAGACAGAACAGTCTATGACTGGAGTGGCTGGGGTCTTTGACAATTTTTAGGGCCTTCCTCTGACGCCGCCTGGTGCAGAGGTCCTGGATGGCAGGCAGCTTTGCCCCAGTGACGTACTGGGCCGTACGCACTACCCTCTGGAGTGCCTTGCGGTCGGAGGCCGAGCAATTGCCGTGCCAGGCAGTGATGCAACCGGTCAGGATGCTCTCGATGTTGCAGCTGTCGAACCTTTTGAGGATCTCAGGACCCCTGACAAATCTTTTTAGTTTCCTGAGGGGGAATAGGCTCTGTTGTGCCCTCTTCACGACTGTCTTGGTGTGTTTGGACCAATCTAGTTTGTTGTTGATGTGGACACCAAGGAATTTGAAGCTCTCAACCTGTTCCACAAAAGCCCCGTCGATGAGAATGGGGACGTGCTCGGTGCTCCCTTTCCTGTGTTCCACAATCATCTCCTTAGTCTTGGTTACGTTGAGGGATAGGTTGTTATTCTGGCACCACCTGGCCAGTTCTCTGACCTCCTCCCTATAGGCTGTCTCGTCACTGTTGGTGATCAGGCCTACCACCGTTGTGTCGTCAGCAAACTTAATGATGGTGTTGGAGTCGTGCCTGGCCATGAAGTCGAGTACAGGAGGGAAAAGAGCACGCACCCCTGGGGAGGTCCAGTGTTGAGGATCAGCGTGGCAGATGTGTTGCTACCTACCATCACCACCTGGGGGCGGCCTGTCAGGAAGTACAGGTTCCAGTTGCAGAGGGAGGTGTTTAGTCTCAGGTTCCTTAGCTTGGTAATGAGCTTTGAGGGTACTATGGTGTTGAACGCTGAGCTGTAGTCAATGAACAGCATTCTCACATAGGTGTTCCTTTTGTCCAGGTGGGAAAGGGCAGTGTGGAGTGCAATAGAGATTGCATCATCTATGGATCTGTTTGAGCGGTATGCAAATTGGAGTGGGTCTAGGGTTTCCAGGATAATGGTGTTGATGTGAGCCATTACCAGCCTTTCAAAGCACTTCATGGCAATGGACGTGAGTGCTACGGGTCTGTAGTCATTTAGGCAGGTTGTGTTTGTATCCTTGGGCACAGGGACTATGGCGGTCTGCTTGAAGCATGTTAGTATTACAGACTCAATCAGGGACATGTTGAAAATGTCAGTGAAGACACCTGCCAGTTGGTCAGCACATGCCCGGAGCACACGTCCTGGTAATCCATCTGGCCCCGCAGCCTTGTGAATGTTGACCTGTTTAAAGGTCTTACTCACGTCGGCTACGGAGAGCGTGATCACAGTCATCCGGAACAGCTGATGCTCTCATGCATGCCTCAGTGTTGCTTGCCTCGAAGCGAGCATTGTATTGATTTAGCTCGTCTGGTAGGCTCGTGTCACTGGGCAGCTCACGGCTGTGCTTCCCTTTGTAGTCTGTAATAGTTTGCAAGCCCTGCCACATCCAACGAGCATCGGAGCCTGTGTAGTATGATTCAATCTTAGCCCTGTATTGACCCTTTGCCTGTTTGATGGTTCGTCGCAGGGCATAGCGGGATTTCTTGTAAGCTTCTGGGCTAGAGTCCCGCACCTTGAAAGTGGCAGCTCTACCCTTTAGCTCAGTGCAAATGTTGCCTGTAATCCATGGCTTCTGGTTGGGGTATGTACGTACAGTCACTGTGGGGAGGACGTCCTAAATGCACTTATTGATAAAGCCAGTGACTGATGTGGTGTATTCCTCAATGTCATCGGAGGAATCCCGGAACATGTTCCAGTCTGTGATAGCAAAGCAGTCCTGTAGTTTAGCATCTGCTTCATCTGACCACTTTTTTATAGACAGAGTCACTGGTACTTCCTGCTTTAATTTTTGCTTGTAAACAGGAATCAGGAGGATAGAATTGTGGTCGGATTTACCAAATGGAGGGCGAGGGAGAGCTTTGTACACGTCTCTGTGTGTGGAGTACAGGTGATCTAGAATGTTTTTCCCTCTGGTTGCACATTTAACATGTTGACAGAGATTTGGTAAAACTGATTTAAGTTTCCCTGCATTAAAGTCTCCGGCCACTAGGAGCGCCGCCTCTGGGTGAGTGGTTTCCTGTTTGCTTATTTCCTTATACAGCTGACTGAGTGCAGTCTTCGTGCCCGTATCTGTCTGTGGTGGTAAATAAACAGCCACAAAAAGTATAGCTGAGAACTCTCTAGGCAAGTAGTGTGGCCTGCAATTTATCACAATATACTCTACTTCAGGCAAGCAGAATCTAGAGACTTCCTTAGATTTCGTGCACCAGCTGTTGTTTACAAATATGTTGTTTGTACAGACCGCCCCCCCAGAGCTTTTCTGTCATGCCGGTGCAGCGTTCATCCAGCTAGCTGAATATCCATGTCGTCATTCCGCCACGATTCCGTGAAGCATAGGATATTACCGTTTCTGATGGTAGGATTTTCGTGATCGTACCTCATCTAGTTTATTCTCCAATGACTGCACGTTGGCGAGTAATATTGACGGTAATGGCAGCTTTCCTACTCGTCTTCTGCGGGCCTAAACGAGGCATCTGGCTCTTCTTCCTCTGCGTCGCTTCCTTTTGCGAATAATTGGGATGTCTGTTCTGTGGAGTGTTTGGAGAATATCGTGTGAGTCCTGCTTGCTGCTGTTGTTGTAGAAATCTTTGTCTAATCCGAGGTGAGTGATCGCTGTCCTGATATCCAGAAGCTCTGTGTCTAATCCGAGGTGAGTGATCACTGTCCTGATATCCAGAAGCTCTGTGTCTAATCCGAGGTGAGTGATCACTGTCCTGATATCCAGAAGCTCTTTGTCTAATCCGAGGTGAGTGATCACTGTCCTGATATCCAGAAGCTCTGTGTCTAATCCGAGGTGAGTGATCGCTGTCCTGATATCCAGAAGCTCTGTGTCTAATCCGAGGTGAGTGATCACTGTCCTGATATCCAGAAGCTCTGTGTCTAATCCGAGGTGAGTGATCACTGTCCTGATATCCAGAAGCTCTATGTCTAATCCGAGTTGAGTGATCGCTGTCCTGATATCCAGAAGCTCTTTTCTTCCATAAAATACGGTTGCAGAAATATTATGTACAAAATAAGTTACAAATATCGCAAAAAAATCCCACATAATAACACAATTGGTTTGGAGACCGTAAAACGGCGGCCATGTCCTCCGGCGCCATTTTCCAAGATCACGATGAGTTGATTGTTGGAGTCAGGTGTGTTAGCTGGAACTGGGGGTAAACGTGTCACAACAATCAGGCCCCCGAGGACTAGAGTTGCCCAGGCCTACACTAGACCATATATACACAACATATACACTCTATATACACACTCACTAGACTATATATACACACTATATACACACTCACTAGACTATATATACACACTATATACACACTCACTAGACTATATATACACACTATATACTCACTCACTAGACTATATATACACACTATATACTCACTCACTAGACTATATATTCACACTATATACTCACTCACTAGACTATATATACACACTATATACACACTATATACACACTCACTAGACTATATACACATTATATACACACTCACTACACTATATATACACACTATATACACACTCACTAGACTATATACACACTCTATATACACACTCACTATACCATATATACACACTATATACACACTCACTAGACTATATATACACTCTATATACACACTCACTAGACTATATATACACACTATATACACACTCACTAGACTATATATATACACTATATACTCACTCACTAGACTATATATACACATTATATACTCACTCACTAGACTATATATACACACTATATACACACTCACTAGACTATATATATACACTATATACACACTATATACTCACTCACTAGACTATATATTCACACTATATACTCACTCACTAGACTATATATACACACTATATACACACTATATACACACTCACTAGACTATATACACACTATATACACACTCACTACACTATATATACACACTATATACACACTCACTAGACTATATACACACTATATACACACTCACTAGACTATATACACACTATATACACACTCACTACACTATATATACACACTATATACACACTCACTAGACTATATACACACTATATACACACTCACTAGACTATATATACACACTATATACACACTCACTAGACTATATATATATACACTATATACACACTATATACTCACTCACTAGACTATATATTCACACTATATACTCACTCACTAGACTATATATACACACTATATACACACTCACTAGACTATATACACACTATATACACACTCACTACACTATATATACACACTATATACACACTCACTACACTATATATACACACTATATACACACTCACTAGACTATATATACACACTATATACTCACTCACTAGACTATATATACACACTATATACTCACTCACTAGACTATATATTCACACTATATACTCACTCACTAGACTATATATACACACTATATACACACTATATACACACTCACTAGACTATATACACATTATATACACACTCACTACACTATATATACACACTATATACACACTCACTAGACTATATACACACTCTATATACACACTCACTATACCATATATACACACTATATACACACTCACTAGACTATATATACACTCTATATACACACTCACTAGACTATATATACACACTATATACACACTCACTAGACTATATATATACACTATATACTCACTCACTAGACTATATATACACATTATATACTCACTCACTAGACTATATATACACACTATATACACACTCACTACACTATATATACACACTATATACTCACTCACTAGACTATATATACACATTATATACTCACTCACTAGACTATATATACACACTATATACACACTCACTACACTATATATACACACTATATACTCACTCACTAGACTATATATACACACTATATACACACTCACTAGACTATATACACACTCACTCACACATTACATAACACAAAAGCATACCGACTCAAATACTTTCACACCATTTGCTGCTGTTACTCTGTTCTTTATTTTACTCTGATTATTATCTATCCTGATGTCTAGTCTCTTTACCCTGCCTTCATGTACATATCTACCTCAAATACCTTATTATTATCTATCCTGATGTCTAGTCTCTTTACCCTGCCTTCATGTACATATCTACCTCTAATACCTTATTATTATCTATCCTGATGTCTAGTCTCTTTACCCTGCCTTCATGTACATATCTACCTCTAATACCTTATTATTATCTATCCTGATGTCTAGTCACTTTACCCTGCCTTCATGTACATATCTACCTTAAATACCTTATTATTATCTATCCTGATGTCTAGTCTCTTTACCCTGCCTTCATGTACATATCTACCTCTAATACCTTATTATTATCTATCCTGATGTCTAGTCTCTTTACCCTGCCTTCATGTACATATCTACCTCTAATACCTTATTATTATCTATCCTGATGTCTAGTCTCTTTACCCTGCCTTCATGTACATATCTACCTCTAATACCTTATTATGATCTATCCTGATGTCTAGTCTCTTTACCCTGCCTTCATGTACATATCTACCTCTAATACCTTATTATGATCTATCCTGATGTCTAGTCACTTTACCCTGCCTTCATGTACATATCTACCTCTAATACCTTATTAGTATCTATCCTGATGTCTAGTCTCTTTACCCTGCCTTCATGTACATATCTACCTCAAATACCTTATTAGTATCTATCCTGATGTCTAGTCTCTTTACCCTGCCTTCATGTACATATCTACCTCTAATACCTTATTAGTATCTATCCTGATGTCTAGTCTCTTTACCCTGCCTTCATGTACATATCTACCTCAAATACCTTATTAGAATCTATCCTGATGTCTAGTCTCTTTACCCTGCCTTCATGTACATATCTACCTCTAATACCTCATTATTATCTATCCTGATGCCTAGTCACTTTACCCTGCCTTCATGTACATATCTACCTCAAATACCTTATTATTATCTATCCTGATGCCTAGTCTCTTTACCCTGCCTTCATGTACATATCTACCTCTAATACCTTATTAATATCTATCCTGATGTCTAGTCTCTTTACCCTGCCTTCATGTACATATCTACCTCAAATACCTTATTATTATCTATCCTGATGTCTAGTCTCTTTACCCTGCCTTCATGTACATATCTACCTCAAATACCTTATTATTATCTATCCTGATGTCTAGTCTCTTTACCCTGCCTTCATGTACATATCTACCTCTAATACCTTATTAGTATCTATCCTGATGTCTAGTCTCTTTACCCTGCCTTCATGTACATATCTACCTCTAATACCTCATTATTATCTATCCTGATGTCTAGTCACTTTACCCTGCCTTCATGTACATATCTACCTCTAATACCTTATTATTATCTATCCTGATGTCTAGTCACTTTACCCTGCCTTCATGTACATATCTACCTCTAATACCTTATTATTATCTATCCTGATGTCACTTTACCCTGCCTTCATGTACATATCTACCTCACCTTATTATTATCTATCCTGATGTCTAGTCACTTTACCCTGCCTTCATGTACATATCTACCTCAAATACCTTATTAGTATCTATCCTGATGTCTAGTCTCTTTACCCTGCCTTCATGTACATATCTACCTCAAATACCTCATTATTATCTATCCTGATGCCTAGTCACTTTACCCTGCCTTCATGTACATATCTACCTCTAATACCTTATTAGTATCTATCCTGATGTCTAGTCTCTTTACCCTGCCTTCATGTACATATCTACCTCAAATACCTTATTATCATCTATCCTGATGCCTAGTCACTTTACCCTGCATTCATGTACATATCTACCTCTAATACCTTATTATTATCTATCCTGATGTCTAGTCACTTTACCCTGCCTTCATGTACATATCTACCTCACCTTATTATTATCTATCCTGATGTCTAGTCACTTTACCCTGCCTTCATGTACATATCTACCTCAAATACCTTATTATTATCTATCCTGATGCCTAGTCTCTTTACCCTGCCTTCATGTACATATCTACCTCTAATACCTCATTATTATCTATCCTGATGCCTAGTCACTTTACCCTGCCTTCATGTACATATCTACCTCTAATACCTTATTAGTATCTATCCTGATGTCTAGTCTCTTTACCCTGCCTTCATGTACATATCTACCTCTAATACCTTATTATTATCTATCCTGATGTCACTTTACCCTGCCTTCATGTACATATCTACCTCACCTTATTATTATCTATCCTGATGTCTAGTCACTTTACCCTGCCTTCATGTACATATCTACCTCAAATACCTTATTAGTATCTATCCTGATGTCTAGTCTCTTTACCCTGCCTTCATGTACATATCTACCTCAAATACCTCATTATTATCTATCCTGATGCCTAGTCACTTTACCCTGCCTTCATGTACATATCTACCTCTAATACCTTATTAGTATCTATCCTGATGTCTAGTCTCTTTACCCTGCCTTCATGTACATATCTACCTCAAATACCTTATTATCATCTATCCTGATGCCTAGTCACTTTACCCTGCCTTCATGTACATATCTACCTCTAATACCTTATTATTATCTATCCTGATGTCTAGTCACTTTACCCTGCCTTCATGTACATATCTACCTCACCTTATTATTATCTATCCTGATGTCTAGTCACTTTACCCTGCCTTCATGTACATATCTACCTCAAATACATTATTATTATCTATCCTGATGCCTAGTCTCTTTACCCTGCCTTCATGTACATATCTACCTCTAATACCTCATTATTATCTATCCTGATGCCTAGTCACTTTACCCTGCCTTCATGTACATATCTACCTCTAATACCTTATTATTATCTATCCTGATGTCTAGTCTCTTTACCCTGCCTTCATGTACATATCTACCTCTAATACCTTATTATGATCTATCCTGATGTCTAGTCTCTTTACCCTGCCTTCATGTACATATCTACCTCTAATACCTTATTATGATCTATCCTGATGTCTAGTCACTTTACCCTGCCTTCATGTACATATCTACCTCTAATACCTTATTAGTATCTATCCTGATGTCTAGTCTCTTTACCCTGCCTTCATGTACATATCTACCTCAAATACCTTATTAGTATCTATCCTGATGTCTAGTCTCTTTACCCTGCCTTCATGTACATATCTACCTCTAATACCTTATTATGATCTATCCTGATGTCTAGTCTCTTTACCCTGCCTTCATGTACATATCTACCTCAAATACCTTATTAGTATCTATCCTGATGTCTAGTCACTTTACCCTGCCTTCATGTACATATCTACCTCACCTTATTATTATCTATCCTGATGTCTAGTCACTTTACCCTGCCTTCATGTACATATCTACCTCAAATACATTATTATTATCTATCCTGATGCCTAGTCTCTTTACCCTGCCTTCATGTACATATCTACCTCTAATACCTCATTATTATCTATCCTGATGCCTAGTCACTTTACCCTGCCTTCATGTACATATCTACCTCTAATACCTTATTATTATCTATCCTGATGTCTAGTCTCTTTACCCTGCCTTCATGTACATATCTACCTCTAATACCTTATTATGATCTATCCTGATGTCTAGTCTCTTTACCCTGCCTTCATGTACATATCTACCTCTAATACCTTATTATGATCTATCCTGATGTCTAGTCACTTTACCCTGCCTTCATGTACATATCTACCTCTAATACCTTATTAGTATCTATCCTGATGTCTAGTCTCTTTACCCTGCCTTCATGTACATATCTACCTCAAATACCTTATTAGTATCTATCCTGATGTCTAGTCTCTTTACCCTGCCTTCATGTACATATCTACCTCTAATACCTTATTAGTATCTATCCTGATGTCTAGTCTCTTTACCCTGCCTTCATGTACATATCTACCTCAAATACCTTATTAGAATCTATCCTGATGTCTAGTCTCTTTACCCTGCCTTCATGTACATATCTACCTCTAATACCTCATTATTATCTATCCTGATGCCTAGTCACTTTACCCTGCCTTCATGTACATATCTACCTCAAATACCTTATTATTATCTATCCTGATGCCTAGTCTCTTTACCCTGCCTTCATGTACATATCTACCTCTAATACCTTATTAATATCTATCCTGATGTCTAGTCTCTTTACCCTGCCTTCATGTACATATCTACCTCAAATACCTTATTATTATCTATCCTGATGTCTAGTCTCTTTACCCTGCCTTCATGTACATATCTACCTCAAATACCTTATTATTATCTATCCTGATGTCTAGTCTCTTTACCCTGCCTTCATGTACATATCTACCTCTAATACCTTATTAGTATCTATCCTGATGTCTAGTCTCTTTACCCTGCCTTCATGTACATATCTACCTCTAATACCTCATTATTATCTATCCTGATGTCTAGTCACTTTACCCTGCCTTCATGTACATATCTACCTCTAATACCTTATTATTATCTATCCTGATGTCTAGTCACTTTACCCTGCCTTCATGTACATATCTACCTCTAATACCTTATTATTATCTATCCTGATGTCACTTTACCCTGCCTTCATGTACATATCTACCTCACCTTATTATTATCTATCCTGATGTCTAGTCACTTTACCCTGCCTTCATGTACATATCTACCTCAAATACCTTATTAGTATCTATCCTGATGTCTAGTCTCTTTACCCTGCCTTCATGTACATATCTACCTCAAATACCTCATTATTATCTATCCTGATGCCTAGTCACTTTACCCTGCCTTCATGTACATATCTACCTCTAATACCTTATTAGTATCTATCCTGATGTCTAGTCTCTTTACCCTGCCTTCATGTACATATCTACCTCAAATACCTTATTATCATCTATCCTGATGCCTAGTCACTTTACCCTGCATTCATGTACATATCTACCTCTAATACCTTATTATTATCTATCCTGATGTCTAGTCACTTTACCCTGCCTTCATGTACATATCTACCTCACCTTATTATTATCTATCCTGATGTCTAGTCACTTTACCCTGCCTTCATGTACATATCTACCTCAAATACCTTATTATTATCTATCCTGATGCCTAGTCTCTTTACCCTGCCTTCATGTACATATCTACCTCTAATACCTCATTATTATCTATCCTGATGCCTAGTCACTTTACCCTGCCTTCATGTACATATCTACCTCTAATACCTTATTAGTATCTATCCTGATGTCTAGTCTCTTTACCCTGCCTTCATGTACATATCTACCTCTAATACCTTATTATTATCTATCCTGATGTCACTTTACCCTGCCTTCATGTACATATCTACCTCACCTTATTATTATCTATCCTGATGTCTAGTCACTTTACCCTGCCTTCATGTACATATCTACCTCAAATACCTTATTAGTATCTATCCTGATGTCTAGTCTCTTTACCCTGCCTTCATGTACATATCTACCTCAAATACCTCATTATTATCTATCCTGATGCCTAGTCACTTTACCCTGCCTTCATGTACATATCTACCTCTAATACCTTATTAGTATCTATCCTGATGTCTAGTCTCTTTACCCTGCCTTCATGTACATATCTACCTCAAATACCTTATTATCATCTATCCTGATGCCTAGTCACTTTACCCTGCCTTCATGTACATATCTACCTCTAATACCTTATTATTATCTATCCTGATGTCTAGTCACTTTACCCTGCCTTCATGTACATATCTACCTCACCTTATTATTATCTATCCTGATGTCTAGTCACTTTACCCTGCCTTCATGTACATATCTACCTCAAATACATTATTATTATCTATCCTGATGCCTAGTCTCTTTACCCTGCCTTCATGTACATATCTACCTCTAATACCTCATTATTATCTATCCTGATGCCTAGTCACTTTACCCTGCCTTCATGTACATATCTACCTCTAATACCTTATTAGTATCTATCCTGATGTCTAGTCTCTTTACCCTGCCTTCATGTACATATCTACCTCAAATACCTTATTATTATCTATCCTGATGTCTAGTCTCTTTACATTACATTTAAGTCATTTAGCAGACGCTCTTATCCAGAGCGACTTACACCCGGCCTTCATGTACATATCTACCTCTAATACCTTATTATGATCTATCCTGATGTCTAGTCTCTTTACCCTGCCTTCATGTACATATCTACCTCTAATACCTTATTATGATCTATCCTGATGTCTAGTCACTTTACCCTGCCTTCATGTACATATCTACCTCTAATACCTTATTATTATCTATCCTGATGTCTAGTCACTTTACCCTGCCTTCATGTACATATCTACCTCAAATACCTTATTAGTATCTATCCTGATGTCTAGTCTCTTTACCCTGCCTTCATGTACATATCTACCTCTAATACCTTATTAGTATCTATCCTGATGTCTAGTCTCTTTACCCTGCCTTCATGTACATATCTACCTCAAATACCTTATTATTATCTATCCTGATGTCTAGTCACTTTACCTTCATGTACATATCTACCTCAAATACCTTATTATTATCTATCCTGATGTCTAGTCTCTTTACCCTGCCTTCATGTACATATCTACCTCAAATACCTCATTATTATTTATCCTGATGCCTAGTCTCTTTACCCTGCCTTCATGTACATATCTACCTCAAATACCTTATTATTATCTATCGTGATGCCTAGTCA
>NC_060186.1:79660700-79666332 GCF_021184085.1 Oncorhynchus gorbuscha | reverse complement strand
CCCTCAGCCTTATGGAATCCCCTCAGCCTTATAGAATCCCTCAGCCTTATAGAATCCCCTCAGCCTTATGGATTGGTAATAAGACATGACCAACCTTTCAAAGGTTTCATTTCTTGGCTACAGATGTGAGTGCTGCTGGGCGATAGTCATTTAGACTGGTTACCTTGGCGTTCTTGGGCACAGGGGCTATGATGGTCTACTTGAAACATATAGGTATTACAGATTTACTTCAGGGTTGCCATAGGGGTGTTGGTGAGTGCTGGCTACTGGCCACTCACTCCACTCTCATCCTCCTCTCTAACTCCAGGTTTGCCATGGGCGTTGGTGGTGCTGGCTACTGGTAACCTTGCTATGGGTTTCCACGATAACAAACCCATGCCTTGGCCAGAGTGGTGACAGTGGCGACTGGGGCTCTGGCTTCGATGTCTCCATGACGACCCTCAGCACCAACAACAACACGTCCTCCTCCCAGGAGCCAGGAGATTACCCTGCGGGGTCAGAAACAGAGACAAGAGCATCCTGGGTTGAAATACTTCCACCTACGCCAGTGTTCCACTACAACACGGAGCCAGATGAGTGCTCCGTCCACTTCAGGTGCGATACTATTTACATCTCAATGTCTGTTGTTTACTGTTTGTTTCCTGTTGTGTTTCTATGTAATGTGTGTTTTGAAAATAATTTCCTCTTGTAGGATAATACATGTCAATCAATCAATCAATCAATCAATCAATCAATCACTTCAGCACCAGTCAGGCTTCCGCCAGGCGCCTCAAGGCCCAGAGAGAAGAGTTGGCCTACCTGAAGGCTATACAGCATGGGAACCAGGCGGTGGTGGAGAACCTAGTCCAGTACATAGGAGCAGAGCTGGGGGAGGAGCAGAGCTATGAGGACGTCATCGAGGAAAACATAGTGGGCATCAGGTTTGTGACTATCCTTTGCAATTTTACATGTCATTACATTTTAGTCAGTATTACGCCATTATCTCACTGGCAGTGTATTGAAATAAGTTTGGTTTAAAACAACCACATATCATTGCACATTAATTGTAAGTAAAATTTACAAAATAGCCATAATCTGCTAAATGAGTACTTTGGAGTGTGGTTCATTTAGATTCATCAGATGTGGTTCATTTAGATTCATTTAGATTCATCAGATGTGGTTCATTTAGATTCATTTAGATTCATCAGATGTGGTTCATTTAGATTCATCAGATGTGGTTCATTTAGATTCATCAGATTTGATTCATTTTGATTCATTTCGATTCATCAGATGTGGTTCATTTAGATTCATCAGATGTGGTTCATTTAGATTCATCAGATTTGGTTCATTTAGATTCATCAGATGTGGTTCATTTAGATTTTGTACAGATTTAACAAACGAGGACAGAATCATCATTGAACGATAAGGTGAGTGAGAATACAGTGTGCAATGCAGAGCTGTGACAGTGTATTATGTCATTATGTCGTGTATTATGTCATCAGGGAGGAGCAGCAGAGCTGTGACTGTGTATTATGTCATCAGGGAGGAGCACAGAGCTGTGACTGTGTATTATGTCATTATGTTGTGTATTATGTCATTATGTCGTGTATTATGTCATCAGGGAGGAGCAGCAGAGCTGTGACTGTGTATTATGTCATCAGGGAGGAGCACAGAGCTGTGACTGTGTATTATGTCATTATGTTGTGTATTATGTCATTATGTTGTGTATTATGTCATTATGTCGTGTATTATGTCATCAGGGAGGAGCAGCAGAGCTGTGACTGTGTATTATGTCATCAGGGAGGAGCACAGAGCTGTGACTGTGTATTATGTCATTATGTTGTGTATTATGTCATCAGGAAGGAGCAGCAGAGCTGTGACGGTGTATTATGTCATTATGTTGTGTATTATGTCATTATGTTGTGTATTATGTCATTATGTTGTGTATTATGTCATTATGTTGTGTATTATGTCATTATGTTGTGTATTATGTCATCAGGGAGGAGCAGCAGAGCTGTAACGGTGTATAATGTCATTATGTTGTGTATTATGTCATTATGTTGTGTATTATGTCATTAAGTTGTGTATTATGTCATTATGTTGTGTATTATGTCATCAGGGAGGAGCACCAGAGCTGTGACGGTGTATTATGTCATTATGTTGTGTATTATGTCATCAGGGAGGAGCAGCAGAGCTGTAACGGTGTAGTCCAGAAGGTGATGGAGGATCTGGAGGGACAGCTGGAAGGAGATGTACTGGAGGCTCTGACTGGGATACAGAAGTAAGTACATGGATGAAACCAGTTAGTTATTCATCTCAATCTGTCAGTCTATTATTATAATACATCCATTAATGTAATGTTTGTATGAGACTTAAACACCCAAAAGAGCAAACATAGCGCAAGGAAAAACCTTGACACAGCCACCCTCCTCCGGTCTGCCAATGACAGATCCATTCCATAGACTGGACAGGCAGCCAGAGAGGAACAGAGACATTCACATACTGTATTAGTGTGATCTAATCTGCTGAGAGACAGGAACTCCTCCCGGCTCATTGATTAGTTTATACAGAGCTCTATTAACAGTCACCTTAGCAACCACTGTTTTCCCCCTGTCCATTAACGAGCCCCTTATTGACTCAGACTCCCTGTTCTTCCCAGACATTCACAACCCTACTGTGTCCTCATCAGAACCAAGATGTGGCCTGGGTCTGAGTGACGTATTTACCTTGATAACCATCAAGGCCTCTCTGTGGTTTAATTACTGTAATAAATCCTGTGTCCTCATCAGAACCCATTGTCTTACGTCAAACAACGTGCATTCATCTGTACTATGTTCACCACCATTTCCTGCTTTACCATGTGTTTTACAAACTTTCTCTACGTTTCCTGACTCCTCTTCTTCTCTCCTTCCTACTCTTCTTCTCTCCCTCCTACTCTTCTTCTCTCCCTGCTACTCTTCTTCTCTCCCTGCTACTCTTCTTCTCTCCCTCCTACTCTTCTTCTCTCCTTCCTACTCTTCTTCTCTCCCTCCTACTCTTCTTCTCTCCCTGCTACTCTTATTCTCTCCCTGCTACTCTTCTTCTCTCCTTCCTACTCTTCTTCTCTCCTTCCTACTCTTCTTCTCTCCTTCCTACCCTTTTTCTCTCCCTGCTACTCTTCTTCTCTCCTTCCTACTCTTCTTCTCTCCTTCCTACTCTTCTTCTCTCCCTGCTACTCTTCTTCTCTCCCTCCTACTCTTCTTCTCTCCCTCCTACTCTTCTTCCTTCTCTCCCTCTTACGCTTCTTCTCTCTCTCCTACTTTTCTTCTTTCCTTCCTACTCTTCTTCTCTCCCTGCTACTCTTCTTCTCTCCCTCCTACTCTTCTTCTCTCCCTCCTACTCTTCTTCTCTCCTTCCTACTCTTCTTCTCTCCCTCCTACTCTTCTTCTCTTCCTGCTACTCTTCTTCTCTCCTTCCTACTCTTCTTCTCTCCCTGCTACTCTTCTTCTCTCCCTCCTACTCTTCTTCTCTCCCTCCTACTCTTCTTCTCTCCTTCCTACTCTTCTTCTCTCCCTGCTACTCTTCTTCTCTCCCTCCTACTCTTCTTCTCTCCCTCCTACTCTTCTTCTCTTCCTGCTACTCTTCTTCTCTCCTTCCTACTCTTCTTCTCTCCCTCCTACTCTTCTTCTCTCCCTGCTACTCTTATTCTCTCCCTGCTACTCTTCTTCTCTCCTTCCTACTCTTCTTCTCTCCTTCCTACTCTTCTTCTCTCCTTCCTACCCTTTTTCTCTCCCTGCTACTCTTCTTCTCTCCTTCCTACTCTTCTTCTCTCCTTCCTACTCTTCTTCTCTCCCTGCTACTCTTCTTCTCTCCCTCCTACTCTTCTTCTCTCCCTCCTACTCTTCTTCTCTCCCTCCTACTCTTCTTCTCTTCCTTCCTACTCTTCTTCTCTCCTTCCCTACTCTTCTTCTCTCCTCCTACTCTTCTTCTCTCCCTCCTACTCTTCTTCTCTCCCTCCTACTCTTCTTCTCTCCCTGCTACTTTTCTTCTCTCCCTCCTACTCTTTCTTCTCCTCCCTCCTACTCTTCTTCCTTCTCTCCCTCTTACGCTTCTTTTCTCTCTCTCCTACTTTTCTTCTTTCCTTCTCTACTCTTCTTCTCTCCCTGCTACTCTTCTTCTCTCCCTCCTACTCTTCTTCTCTTCCTGCTACTCTTCTTCTCTCCTTCCTACTCTTCTTCTCTCCCTGCTACTCTTCTTCTCTCCCTCCTACTCTTCTTCTCTTCCTGCTACTCTTCTTCTCTCCTTCCTACTCTTCTTCTCTCCCTCATACTCTTCTTCTCTCCCTCCTACTCTTCTTCTCTCCTTCCTACTCTTCTTCTCTCCTTCCTACTCTTCTTCTCTCCCTCCTACTCTTCTTCTCTCCCTCCTACTCTTCTTCTCTCCTTCCTACTCTTCTTCTCTCCTTCCTACTCTTCTTCTCTCCCTCCTACTCTTCTTCTCTCCTTCCTACTCTTCTTCTCTCCCCCCTACTCTTCTTCTCTCCCTCCTACTCTTCTCTCCCTCCTACTCTTCTTACCTCCATCCTACTCTTCTTCTCTCCTTCCTACTCTTCTTCTCTCCTTCCTACTCTTCTTCTCTCCCTCCTACTCTTCTTCTCTCCCTCCTACTCTTCTTCTCTCCCTCCTACTCTTCTTCTCTCCCTCCTACTCTTCTTCTCTCCCTCCTACTCTTCTTACCTCCCTCCTACTCTTCTTCTTCTCCTTCCTACTCTTCTTCTCTCCTTCCTACTCTTCTTCCCTCCCTCCTACTGTTCTTCTCTCCCTCCTACTCTTCTTACCTCCCTCCTATTCTTCTTCCCTCCCTCCTACTATTCTTCCTCTCCCTCCTACTCTTCTCTCCCCTCCCTCCTACTCTTCTTCTCTCCCTGCTACTCTTCTTCTCTCCTCCTCTCTACTCTTCTCTCCTCCCTGCTACTCTTCTTCTCTCCCTCCTACTCTTCTTCTCTTCCTGCTACTCTTCTTCTCTCCTTCTCCTACTCTTCTTCTCTCCCTCATACTCTTCTTCTCTCCCTCCTACTCTTCTTCTCTCCTTCCTACTCTTCTTCTCTCCTTCCTACTCTTCTTCTCTCCCTCCTACTCTTCTTCTCTCCCTCCTACTCTTCTTCTCTCCTTCCTACTCTTCTTCTCTCCTTCCTACTCTTCTTCTCTCCCTCCCTACTCTTCTTCTCCTCCTTCCCTACTCTTCTTCTCTCCCCCCTACTCTTCTTCTCTCCCTCCTACTCTTCTCTCCCTCCTACTCTTCTTACCTCCCTCCTACTCTTCTTCTCTCCCTTCCTACTCTTCTTCTCTCCTTCCTACTCTTCTTCTCTCCCTCCTACTCTTCTTCTCTCCCTCCTACTCTTCTTCTCTCCCTCCTACTCTTCTTCTCTCCCTCCTACTCTTCTTCTCTCCCTCCTACTCTTCTTACCTCCCTCCTACTCTTCTTCTCTCCTTCTCTACTCTTCTTCTCTCCTTCCTACTCTTCTTCCCTCCCTCCTACTGTTCTTCTCTCCCTCCTACTCTTCTTACCTCCCTCCTATTCTTCTTCCCTCCCTCCTACTATTCTTCTCTCCCTCCTCTCTTCTCTCCTCCCTCCTACTCTTCTTCTCTCCCTCCTAGTCTTCTTCTCTCCTCCC
>NC_060186.1:79648062-79660600 GCF_021184085.1 Oncorhynchus gorbuscha | reverse complement strand
TAAGACATGACCAACCTTTCAAAGGTTTCATTTCTTGGCTACAGATGTGAGTGCTGCTGGGCGATAGTCATTTAGACTGGTTACCTTGGCGTTCTTGGGCACAGGGGCTATGATGGTCTACTTGAAACATATAGGTATTACAGATTTACTTCAGGGTTGCCATAGGGGTGTTGGTGGTGCTGGCTGTTACTGGCCACTCACTCACTCTCATCCTCCTCTCTAACTCCGGGTTTGCCTTGGGCGTTGGTGGTGCTGGCTACTGGTAGCCTTGCTATGGGTTTCCACGATAACAAACCCATGCCTTGGCCAGAGTGGTGACAGTGGCGACTAGGGCTCTGGCTTCGATGTCTCCATGACGACCCTCAGCACCAACAACAACACGTCCTCCTCCCAGGAGCCAGGAGATTACCCTGGCGTGGGTCAGAAACAGAGACAAGAAAGTATCCTGGGTTGAAATACTTCCACTCCACGCCAGTGTTCCATCACACAACACGGAGCCAGATGAGTGCCCGTCCACTTCAGTGCATGGCCATTTGCCATTCCCAATGTCTGTTGTTTACTGTTTGTTTCCTGTTGTGTTTCTATGTAATGTGTGTTTGAAAATAATTTCCGTAGGATAATACATGTCAATCAATCAATCAATCAATCAATCAATCAATCACTTCAGCACCAGTCAGGCTTCCGCCCAGGCGTTCCTCAAGGCCCAGAGAGAAGAGTTGGCCTACCTGAAGGCTAACAGCATGGGAACCAGGCGGTGGTGTGGAGAACCTAGTCCAGTACATAGGAGCAGAGCTGGGGGAGGAGCAGAGCTAAGAGGACGTCATCGAGGAAAACATAGTGGGCATCAGGTTTGTGACTATCCTTTGCAATTTTTACATGTCATTACATTTTTAGTCAGTATTACGCCATTATCTCACTGGCAGTGTATTGAAATAAGTTTGGTTTAAAACAACCACATATCATTGCACATTAATTGTAAGTAAAATTTACAAAATAGCCATAATCTGCTAAATGAGTACTTTGGAGTGTGGTTCATTTAGATTCATCAGATGTGGTTCATTTAGATTCATTTAGATTCATCAGATGTGGTTCATTTAGATTCATTTAGATTCATCAGATGTGGTTCATTTAGATTCATCAGATGTGGTTCATTTAGATTCATCAGATTTGATTCATTTGATTCATTTCGATTCATCAGATGTGGTTCATTTAGATTCATCAGATGTGGTTCATTTAGATTCATCAGATTTGGTTCATTTAGATTCATCAGATGTGGTTCATTTAGATTTTGTACAGATTTAACAAACGAGGACAGAATCATCATTGAACGATAAGGTGAGTGAGAATACAGTGTGCAATGCAGAGCTGTGACAGTGTATTATGTCATTATGTCGTGTATTATGTCATCAGGGAGGAGCAGCAGAGCTGTGACTGTGTATTATGTCATCAGGAGGAGTACAGAGCTGTGACTGTGTATTATGTCATTATGTTGTGTATTATGTCATTATGTCGTATTATGTCATCAGGGAGGAGCAGCAGAGCTGTGACTGTGTATTATGTCATCAGGGAGGAGCACAGAGCTGTGACTGTGTATTATGTCATTATGTTGTGTATTATGTCATTATGTCGTGTATTATGTCATTATGTCGTGTATTATGTCATCAGGGAGGAGCAGCAGAGCTGTGACTGTGTATTATGTCATCAGGGAGGAGCACAGAACTGTTACTGTGTATTATGTTATTATGGTGTGTATTATGTCATCAGGGAAGGAGCAGCAGAGCTGTGACGGTGTATTATGTCATTATGTTGTGTATTATGTCATTATGTTGTGTATTATGTCATTATGTTGTGTATTATGTCATTATGTTGTGTATTATGTCATTATGTTGTGTATTATGTCATCAGGGGAGGAGCAGCAGAGCTGTAACGGTGTATAATGTCATTATGTTGTGTATTATGTCATTATGTTGTGTATTATGTCATTAAGTTGTGTATTATGTCATTATGTTGTGTATTATGTCAGAGGAGCACCAGAGCTGTGACGGTGTATTATGTCATTATGTTGTGTATTATGTCATCAGGGAGGAGCAGCAGAGCTGTAACGGTGTAGTCCAGAAGGTGATGGAGGATCTGGAGGGACAGCTGAAGGAGATGTACTGGAGGCTCTGACTGGGATACAGAAGTAAGTACATGGATGAAACCAGTTAGTTATTCATCTCAATCTGTCAGTCTATTATTATAATACATCCATTAATGTAATGTTTGTAGAGACTTAAACACCCAAAAGAGCAAACATAGCGCAAGGAAAAACCTTGACACAGCCACCCTCCGGTCTGCCAATGACAGATCCATTCCATAGACTGGACAGGCAGCCAGAGAGGAACAGAGACATTCACATACTGTATTAGTGTGATCTAATCTGCTGAGAGACAGGAACTCCCCTCCCGGCTCATTGATTAGTTTATACAGAGCTCTATTAACAGTCACCTTAGCAACCACTGTTTTTCCCCTGTCCATTAACGAGCCCTTATTGACTCAGACTCCCTGTTCTTCCCAGACATTCACAACCCTACTGTGTCCTCATCAGAACCAAGATGTGGCCTGGGTCTGGAGGACGTATTTACCTTGATAACCATCAAGGCCTCTGTGGTTTAATTACTGCACAATCCTGTGTCTCACAGAACCCATTGTCTTATCGTCAAACAACGTGCATTCATCTGTACTATGTTCACCACCATTTCCTGCTTTACCATGTGTTTTACAAACTTTCTCTCACGTTTCCTGACTCTCTTCTCTCCCTTCCTACTCTTCTTCTTCTCTCCCTACTCTTTTCTCTCCCTCACTCTTCTTCTCCCTGCTACTCTTCTTCTCCCTCCTACTCTCTTCTCTTCTTCTCTCTCCTTCCTACTCTTCTTCTCTCCTCCTACTCTTCTTCTTCTCTCCCTGCTCTTATTCTCTCCTGCTACTCTTCTTCTCCTTCCTACTCTTCTTCTCTCCTTCCTACTCTTCTCCTTCTTCCTACCCTTTTTTCTCTCCTGCTACTCTTCTTTCTCTCCTTCCTACTCTTCTTCTCTCCTTCCCACTCTTCTTTCTCTCTCCCTGCTACTCTTCTTCTCTCTCCCTCCTACTCTTCTTCTCTCCCTCCTACTCTTCTTCCTTCTCTCCTCTTACGCTTCTTCTCTCTCCTACTTTTCTTCTTCCTTCCTACTTTCTTTCTCTCCCTGCTACTCTTCTTCTCTCCTCCCTACTCTTTTCCTCCCTCCTACTCTTTCTTTCTCTCCTTCCTACTCTTCTTCTCTCTCCCTCCTACTCTTCTTCTCTTCCTGCTACTCTTTTCTTCTCCTTCCTACTCTTTCTTCTCTCCCTGCTACTCTTCTTCTCTCCCTCCTACTCTTCTTCTCTCTCCCTCCTACTCTTCTTTCTCTTTCCTACTTTTTCTTCTCTCCCTGCTACTCTTCTTCTCTCCTCCTCACTCTTCTCTCCCTCCTACTCCTTCTTCTTCCTGCTACTCTTCTTTCTCTCCTTCCTACTCTTCTTCTTCCCCCCTACTCTTCTCTCCTGCTACTCTTATTCTCTCCCCTGCTACTCTTCTCTCCCTTCCTACTCTTCTTCTCTCTTCCTACTCTTCTTCTCTCCTTCCTACCCTTTTTCTCCCCTGCTACTCTTCTCTCCTTCCCTACTCTCTCTTCTCCTTCCTACTCTTCTTCTCTCCCTGCTACTCTCTTCTCTCTCCTCCTACTCTTCTTCTCTCCCTCCTACTCTTCTTCTCTCTCCTCCTACTCTTCTTCTCTCTCCTTCCTACTCTTCTTCTCTCCTTCCCTCCTTCCTCTTCTTCTCTCCCTCCTACTCTTCTTTCTCCCTCCTACTCTTCTTTCTTTCTCTCCCTCCTACTCTTTCTTCTCTCCCTGCTACTTTTCTTTCTCTCCCTCCTACTCTTTCTTCTCTCTCCCTCCTACTCTTTCTTCCTTCTCTCCTCTACGCTTCTTTTTCTCTCTCTCCTACTTTTCTTCTTCTTCCTACTCTTCTCTCCCCTGCTACTCTTCTTCCTCCCTCCTACTCTTCTTCTCTTTCCTGCTACTCTTTCTTTCTCTCCTTCCTACTCTTCTTCTCCCCCTGCTACTCTTCTCTTCTCTCCTCCCTCCTACTCTTCTTCTTCTCTCTTCCTGCTACTCTTTCTCTTCTCTCCTTCCTACTCTTCTTCTCTCCCTCATACTCTTCTTCTCTCCTCCTACTCTTCTTCTCTCCTTCCTACTCTTCTCTCTCCTTCCTACTCTTCTTCTCTCCTCCTACTCTTCTTCTCTCCCTCCTACTCTTTCTTCTCTCTCCTTTCCTACTCTTCTTCTTCCTTCCTACTCTTTCTTCTCTCCCTCCTACTCTTTCTTTCTCCTTCCTACTCTTCTTCTCTCCCCCCCCTCCTACTCTTCTTTCTCTCCCTCCTACTCTTTCTCTCTCCCTCCTACTCTTCTTACCTCCATCCTACTCTTCTCTCTCCTTCCTACTCTTTCTCTCCTTCCCACTCTTCTTCTCTCCCTCCCACTCTTCTTTTTCTCTCCCTCCTACTCTTCTTTCTCTCCCTCCTACTCTTCTTTCTCTCCCTCCTACTCTTTCTCTCTCCCTCCTACTCTTCTTACCTCCTCCTACTCTTCTTCTCTCTCCTTCCTACTCTTCTTCTCTTCCTTCTCTTCTTCCCTCCCTCCCTACTGTTCTTCTCTCTCCTCCTACTCTTCTACC
Source organism: Oncorhynchus gorbuscha (assembly GCF_021184085.1). Lineage (NCBI taxonomy): Eukaryota > Metazoa > Chordata > Actinopteri > Salmoniformes > Salmonidae > Oncorhynchus > Oncorhynchus gorbuscha. Next base: position 79,655,869 of record NC_060186.1, on the reverse strand, counting down.
TCCTCCTATTCTTCTTCCCTTCCCTCCTACTATTCTTCTTCTCCCTCCTACTCCTTCTCTCTCCTCCCTCCTACTCTTCTTCTCTCCTGCTACTCTTCTTCTCTCCTCCCTCCTACTCTTCTCTCCTCCCTGCTACTCTTCTTCTCTCCCTCCTACTCTTCTTCTCTTCCTGCTACTCTTCTTCTCTCCTTTCCTACTCTTCTTCTCTCCCTCACTCTTCTCTCCCTCCTACTCTTTCTTCTCTCTTCCTACTCTTCTTCTCTTTCCTACTCTTCTTTCTCCCTCCTACTCTTCTTCTCTCCCTCCTACTCTTCTTCTCCCTTCCTACTCTTCTTCTCTCCTTCCTACTCTCTTCTTCCCTCCTCTACTCTTCTTTCTCTCCTTCCTACTCTTCTTCTCTCCCCCTACTCTTCTTCTCTCCCTCCTACTCTTTCTCTCCCTCCTACTCTTCTTACCTCCTCCTACTCTCTTCTCCTTCCTACTCTCTCTTCTCTCCTTCCTACTCTTCTTCTTCTCCCCTCCCCACTCTTCTTCTCCCTCCTACTCTTCTTCTCTCCTCCTACTCTTCTTTTCTCTCCTCTCCCTCCCACTCTTTCTCTCCTTCCTACTCTTCTTACCTCCCTCCTACTCTTCTTCTCTCCTTCCTACTTTTCTCTTCTCCTTCCTACTCTTTCCCTCCCTCCCCACTGTTCTTCTCTCCCTACTCTTCTACCTCCCTCCTATTCTTCTTCCCCCCCTCCTACTATTCTTTCTCCTCCCTACTCTTCTCTCCCTCCCTCCTACTCTTCTCTCCCCTCCTAGTCTTCCTCTTCCTCCCTCATACTCTTCTTCCTCCTCCCTCCTTCTCTCCCTCCTACTCTTTCTTCTCCCTGCTACTCTTCTTCTTCTCCTCCCTCCCGGCTCTTCTCTCTCCTCCCTCATACTCTTCTTCTCTCCCTCCTACTTTCTTCTCTCCCTCCTACTCTTCTTCTCTCCCTGCTACTCTTCTTTCTCTCCTCCTCCTACTCTTCTCTCTCCTCCCTCCTACTCTTCTTCTTCTCCCTCCCTCCTGGCCTCTTTCTCTCCCTCATACTCTTCTTCTTCTCCTTCCTACTCTTCTCTCCCTCCCTCCTACTCTTTCTCTCTCCTTTCCTACTATTCTTCCTTCCTCCTACTCTTCTTCTCCTTCCTACTCTTCTTCTCCCTCCTACTCTTCTTACCTCCTTCCTACTATTCTCTCCTTCCTCCTACTCTTCTTCTCTCTCCTTCCTACCTTCTCTCCTCCCTCCTACTCTTCTTACCTCCTTCCTACTATTCTCTCCTTCCTCCTACTCTTCTTCTCTCCTTCCTACTATTTTCTTTCCCTCCTACTCTTCTTTCTCTCCTTCCTACTCTTCTCCTCCCTCCCTCCTACTCTTTCTTTCTCCTTCCTACTCTTTCTCCTCCCTCCTACTCTTCTTTCTCTCTCCTTCCTACTCTTCTCTCCTCCTTCCTACTCTTCTCCTCCTCCCTCCCTAGTCTTCTCTCCTCCCTCCTAGTCTTCTTCTCCTACTCTTCTCTTTTCTCCTCTTGTTGACACTGTGTTTGTCTTGTCTCCTTGCATGGCAGAATCAAAGAGGAGTCCCTGCCTAACCTCTCCCCCATTCATACTGCTTTCCTCCTTCACTCCCTCCCTCCATCCCTCCCCTCTCCCCTCCCTCCATCCTCTGCCCTCTCCCTCCCTCCTTCACTCCCTCCCTCCATCCTCCTTCTCTCTCTGCTAACCCTGTTTGTCTTGTCTCATTTCATGACAGAATAAAAGTGAGGAGTCCCTGCCTAACCTCCTCTTCTCCATTCCTACCACCTTTTTCTGTCTTTGAGCTGACACTCCTCCCCGCTGACACTGTCTATTTAACCTGTCTCCCTTTTTCATGACAGAACCAAAGAGGGAGTCCCTGGCATTCGAGGGCCTCTTCCAGGCAGCAGCAGACATCGCCATGAGGCTGGATACCTTGTCTCCAGACCCTCCACGCCTCTTTCACCAAACAGCTCAAAGACTCTCTCAAAACTTTACGTCGCTAAGGAGATTGTCTGGTCTCAGAACTGTTTGTGCGGTCTCTCCACTTCCTATGGTTTTTGCTGTGACTCTTTGTAGCCAGGTCTCAGATATGTGTGTGCAAGAGAGCACAAACAGCTATTGACCAGGCAACTAAGGCCTAGATGAAATCAGATCAAGTGTAAAGCGGCAATAGCCGACACCCACATAGCTGATGTTTTATGAGGTGTAACTGCGAGGAGCTTGCTCGAAATGTGTTGAGCAGCAGCTCATGATCATTGTCATGAAGTTCAGAAGAAGAAAGTATAGACCATATAGAAATAATTACACTGAAACTACAAAAAAATAATTCAATTCAGTAATGAAGATTTGATTTGCCTTATCGAGGTGTAGATTACATCTCAAACTCCAGTGTTCGAAATTTCTCTGAATGCGACTCCTCTGCAGCCAATTGCAACGTCCACTTTATCCGCTTGTGGATTTGACAGTTCTAATGCATTCCACCTCTAGCGCTGCCAAAACAACCGCTATGCAGATGTCTGCTACGCAGATCTGATGGAATCTAGTCCTATGAAGAACTTCTACTCTTCGTCTCTCCTCCTACTTCCTTCCTACTCTTCTTCCTCCTCCTAATCTTTTCTCTCCCTCCTACTTCCTTTTCCTACTTCCTTCCATCCCTCCTACTCTCCTTCCCTCCCTCCTACTCTCCTTCCATCCCTCCTACTCTTCTTCCCTCTCTCCTACTCTCCTTCCCTCCCTCCTACTCTCCTTCCATCCCTCCTACTCTGCTTCCTCTCTCCTACTCTCCTCTTCCCTCCCCTCTCTCCTTCCATCCCTCCTACTCTTCTTTCCTCTCCTCTACTCTCCTTCCTCCCTCCTACTCTCCTTCCATCCCTCCTACTCTGCTTTCCTCTCTCCTCTCTCCTACTCTCCTTCCTCCTCCTACTTCCTTCCTTCCATCCCTCCTACTCTTCTTTCCTCTCTCTCCTACTCTCCTTCCCTCCTCTCTACTCTCCTTCCATCCCTCCTACTCTTCTTCCCCTCCCTCCTACTCTTCCTCTCTCCTACTCTCCTTCCCTCCCTCCTACTCTTCTTCTCTCCCTTCCTACTCTTCTTCTCTCCCTCCTACTCTTCTTCTCTCCCTCCTACTCTTCTCTCCCTCCTACTCTTCTTACCTCCCTCCTACTCTCTCTTCTCTCCTTCCTACTCTTCTTCTCTCCTTCCCTACTCTTCTTCTCTCCTCCTACTCTTCTTCTCTCCCTCCTACTCTTCTTCTCTCCCTCCTACTCTTCTTCTCTCCTCCTACTCTTCTTCTCTCCCTCCTACTCTTCTTACCTCCCTCCTACTCTTCTTCTCTCCTTCCTACTCTTCTTCTCTCCTTCCTACTCTTCTTCCCTCCCTCCTACTGTTCTTCTCTCCCTCCTACTCTTCTTACCTCCCTCCTATTCTTCTTCCCTCCCTCCTACTATTCTTCTCTCCCTCTCTACTCTTCTCTCCTCCCCTCCTACTCTTCTTCTCTCCCTCCTAGTCTTCTTCTCTCCTCCTCATACTCTTCTTCTCTCCCTCCTACTCTTCTTCTCTCCCTCCTACTCTTCTTCTCTCCCTGCTACTCTTCTTCCTCTCCTCCCTCCACTCTTCTCTCCTCCCTCATACTCTTCTTCTCTCCCTCCTACTCTTCTTCTCTCCCTCCTACTCTTCTTCTCTCCCTGCTACTCTTCTTCTCTCCTCCCTCCTACTCTTCTCTCCTCCCTCCTACTCTTCTTCTCTCCTCCCTCCTAGTCTTCTTCTCTCCTCCCTCATACTCTTCTTCTCTCCCTCCTACTCTTCTTCTCTCCCTCCTACTCTTCTTCTCTCCCTGCTACTCTTCTTCTCTCCTCCCTCCTACTCTTCTTCTCTCCTTCCTACTCTTCTCTCCTCCCTCCTACTCTTCTTCTCTCCCTCCTACTCTTCTCTCCTCCCTGCTACTCTTCTTCTCTCCCTCCTACTCTTCTTCTCTTCCTGCTACTCTTCTTCTCTCCTTCCTACTCTTCTTCTCTCCCCCCTACTCTTCTTCTCTCCCTCCTACTCTTCTCTCCCTCCTACTCTTCTTACCTCCCTCCTACTCTTCTTCTCTCCTTCCTACTCTTCTTCTCTCCTTCCTACTCTTCTTCTCTCCCTCCTACTCTTCTTCTCTCCCTCCTACTCTTCTTCTCTCCCTCCTACTCTTCTTCTCTCCCTCCTACTCTTCTTCTCTCCCTCCTACTCTTCTTACCTCCCTCCTACTCTTCTTCTCTCCTTCCTACTCTTCTTCTCTCCCTCCTACTCTTCTTCCTTCTCTCCCTCTTACGCTTCTTCTCTCTCTCCTACTTTTCTTCTTTCCTTCCTACTCTTCTTCTCTCCCTGCTACTCTTCTTCTCTCTCTCCTACTTTTCTTCTTTCCTTCCTACTCTTCTTCTCTCCCTGCTACTCTTCTTCTCTCCCTCCTACTCTTCTTCTCTCCCTCCTACTCTTCTTCTCTCCCTCCTACTCTTCTTCCTTCTCTCCCTCTTACGCTTCTTCTCTCTCTCCTACTTTTCTTCTTTCCTTCCTACTCTTCTTCTCTCCCTGCTACTCTTCTTCTCTCTCTCCTACTTTTCTTCTTTCCTTCCTACTCTTCTTCTCTCCCTGCTACTCTTCTTCTCTCCCTCCTACTCTTCTTCTCTCCCTCCTACTCTTCTTCTCTCCTTCCTACTCTTCTTCTCTCCCTCCTACTCTTCTTCTCTTCCTGCTACTCTTCTTCTCTCCTTCCTACTCTTCTTCTCTCCCTGCTACTCTTCTTCTCTCCCTCCTACTCTTCTTCTCTCCCTCCTACTCTTCTTCTCTCTCTTCCTCTCTTCTTCTCTCCCTGCTACTCTTCTTCTCTCCCTCCTACCCTTCTTCTCTCCCTCCTACTCTTCTTCTCTTCCTGCTACTCTTCTTCTCTCCTTCCTACTCTTCTTCTCTCCCTCCTACTCTTCTTCTCTCCCTGCTACTCTTATTCTCTCCCTGCTACTCTTCTTCTCTCCTTCCTACTCTTCTTCTCTCCTTCCTACTCTTCTTCTCTCCTTCCTACCCTTTTTCTCTCCCTGCTACTCTTCTTCTCTCCTTCCTACTCTTCTTCTCTCCTTCCTACTCTTCTTCTCTCCCTGCTACTCTTCTTCTCTCCCTCCTACTCTTCTTCTCTCCCTCCTACTCTTCTTCTCTCCTTCCTACTCTTCTTCTCTCCTTCCTACTCTTCTTCTCTCCTTCCTACTCTTCTTCTCTCCCTCCTACTCTTCTTCTCTCCCTCCTACTCTTCTTCTCTCCCTCCTACTCTTCTTCTCTCCCTGCTACTCTTCTTCTCTCCCTCCTACTCTTCTTCTCTCCCTCCTACTCTTCTTCCTTCTCTCCCTCTTACGCTTCTTTTCTCTCTCCTACTTTTCTTCTTTCCTTCCTACTCTTCTTCTCTCCCTGCTACTCTTCTTCTCTCCCTCCTACTCTTCTTCTCTTCCTGCTACTCTTCTTCTCTCCTTCCTACTCTTCTTCTCTCCCTGCTACTCTTCTTCTCTCCCTCCTACTCTTCTTCTCTTCCTGCTACTCTTCTTCTCTCCTTCCTACTCTTCTTCTCTCCCTCATACTCTTCTTCTCTCCCTCCTACTCTTCTTCTCTCCTTCCTACTCTTCTTCTCTCCTTCCTACTCTTCTTCTCTCCCTCCTACTCTTCTTCTCTCCCTCCTACTCTTCTTCTCTCCTTCCTACTCTTCTTCTCTCCTTCCTACTCTTCTTCTCTCCCTCCTACTCTTCTTCTCTCCTTCCTACTCTTCTTCTCTCCCCCCTACTCTTCTTCTCTCCCTCCTACTCTTCTCTCCCTCCTACTCTTCTTACCTCCATCCTACTCTTCTTCTCTCCTTCCTCTCTTCTTCTCTCCTTCCTACTCTTCTTCTCTCCCTCCTACTCTTCTTCTCTCCCTCCTACTCTTCTTCTCTCCCTCCTACTCTTCTTCTCTCCCTCCTACTCTTCTTCTCTCCCTCCTACTCTTCTTACCTCCCTCCTACTCTTCTTCTCTCCTTCCTACTCTTCTTCTCTCCTTCCTACTCTTCTTCCCTCCCTCCTACTGTTCTTCTCTCCCTCCTACTCTTCTTACCTCCCTCCTATTCTTCTTCCCTCCCTCCTACTATTCTTCTCTCCCTCCTACTCTTCTCTCCTCCCTCCTACTCTTCTTCTCTCCCTGCTACTCTTCTTCTCTCCTCCCTCCTACTCTTCTCTCCTCCCTGCTACTCTTCTTCTCTCCCTCCTACTCTTCTTCTCTTCCTGCTACTCTTCTTCTCTCCTTCCTACTCTTCTTCTCTCCCTCATACTCTTCTTCTCTCCCTCCTACTCTTCTTCTCTCCTTCCTACTCTTCTTCTCTCCTTCCTACTCTTCTTTCTCTCCCTCCTACTCTTCTTCTCTCCCTCCTACTCTTCTTCTCTCCTTCCTACTCTTCCTTCTCTCCTTCCTACTCTTCTTCTCTCCCTCCTACTCTTCTTCTCTCCTTCCTACTCTTCTTCTCTCCCCCCTACTCTTCTTCTCTCCCTCCTACTCTTCTCTCCCTCCTACTCTTCTTACCTCCCTCCTACTCTTCTTCTCTCCTTCCTACTCTTCTTCTCTCCTTCCTACTCTTCTTCTCTCCCTCCTACTCTTCTTCTCTCCCTCCTACTCTTCTTCTCTCCCTCCTACTCTTCTTCTCTCCCTCCTACTCTTCTTCTCTCCCTCCTACTCTTCTTACCTCCCTCCTACTCTTCTTCTCTCCTTCCTACTCTTCTTCTCTCCTTCCTACTCTTCTTCCCTCCCTCCTACTGTTCTTCTCTCCCTCCTACTCTTCTTACCTCCCTCCTATTCTTCTTCCCTCCCTCCTACTATTCTTCTCTCCCTCCTACTCTTCTCTCCTCCCTCCTACTCTTCTTCTCTCCCTCCTAGTCTTCTTCTCTCCTCCCTCATACTCTTCTTCTCTCCCTCCTACTCTTCTTCTCTCCCTCCTACTCTTCTTCTCTCCCTGCTACTCTTCTTCTCTCCTCCCTCCTACTCTTCTCTCCTCCCTCATACTCTTCTTCTCTCCCTCCTACTCTTCTTCTCTCCCTCCTACTCTTCTTCTCTCCCTGCTACTCTTCTTCTCTCCTCCCTCCTACTCTTCTCTCCTCCCTCCTACTCTTCTTCTCTCCTCCCTCCTAGTCTTCTTCTCTCCTCCCTCATACTCTTCTTCTCTCCCTCCTACTCTTCTTCTCTCCCTCCTACTCTTCTTCTCTCCCTGCTACTCTTCTTCTCTCCTCCCTCCTACTCTTCTTCTCTCCTTCCTACTCTTCTCTCCTCCCTCCTACTCTTCTTCTCTCCCTCCTACTCTTCTCTCCTCCCTGCTACTCTTCTTCTCTCCCTCCTACTCTTCTTCTCTTCCTGCTACTCTTCTTCTCTCCTTCCTACTCTTCTTCTCTCCCTCATACCTCTTCTTCTCTCTCCTCCTACTCTTCTTCTCTCCTTCCTACTCTTCTTCTCTCCTTCCTACTCTTCTTCTCTCCCTCCTACTCTTCTTCTCTCCCTCCTACTCTTCTTCTCTCCCTCCTACTCTTCTTACCTCCCTCCTACTCTTCTTCTCTCCTTCTCCTACTCTTCTTCTCTCCTTCCTACTCTTCTTCCCTCCCTCCTACTGTTCTTCTCTCCCTCCTACTCTTCTTACCTCCCTCCTCTATTCTTCTTCCCTCCCTCCTACTATTCTTCTCTCCCTCCTACTCTTCTCTCCTCCCTCCTACTCTTCTTCTCTCCCTCCTAGTCTTCTTCTCTCCTCCC
>NC_060186.1:79625851-79647962 GCF_021184085.1 Oncorhynchus gorbuscha | reverse complement strand
ACTAGAGTCTAGAAGGAAGTAGACTAGAACTAGAGAACTAGTGTCTAGAGGAAGTAGACTAGAACTAGAGAACCAGAGTCTAGAAGGAAGTAGACTAGAACTAGAGAACTCGAGTCTAGAAGGAAGTAGACTAGAACTAGAGACTAGAGTCTAGAGGAAGTAGACTAGAACTGTGAGTCTAGAGGGAAGCAGACTAAGAACTAGAGTCTAGAGGGAAGTAGACTAGAACTAGAGGAGACTAGAGTCTAGAGGGAAGTAGACTAGAACTAGAGAACTAGAGTCTAGAAAGAAGTAGACTAGAATCCAGAGAAATAGAGTCTAGAGGGAAGTAGACTAGAACTAGAGAACTAGAGTCTAGAGGGGAAGTAGAACTAGAACTAGAGTAGACTAGAACTGAGAACTAGGAGAGTAGACTAGAACTAGAGAACTGAGTGTCTAGAGGGGAAGTAGGAACTAGAGAACTAGAGTCAGGAAGACTGGAACTGAGAGCCAGAGTCTAGAGGGAAGTAGACTAGACTAGAAACTAGAGTCTGGGAAGCAGACCAGAACTAGAGAACTAGAGTCTAGAGGGAAGTAGACTAGAACTAGAGAACTAGAGTCTAGAAGAAGTAGACTAGAACTAGGGATTGTTCAGAGAATCAGTGTCTAGAAGGGCACTAGAACTAGAGCTCTGAGGGAAATAGACTAGAACTAGAGAACTAGAGTCTAGAGGAAGTAGACTAGAACTGAGAGAACTAGAGTCTAGAGTGAAGTAGACTAGAACTAGAGAATCAGAGTCTAGAAGGAAGTAGACTAGAACTAGAGAACTAGTGTTCAGAGGAAGTAGACTAGAACTAGGAGAACTAGAGTTCAGAGGGAAGTAGACTAGAACTAGAGAACTAGAGTCTAGAAGCAAAGTAGACTAGAATAGACTAACCAGAGTCTAGAAGTAGACTAGAACTAGGTCTAGAGGGAAGTAGACTAGAACTAGAGAACGAGAGCTAGAACGGGAACTAGAGTCTAGAGGGAAGTAGACTAGAACTAAGTCGGATAGACTAGAACTAGAGAACTAGAGTCTAGAGGAAGTAGACTAGAACTAGAGTCTAGAGGGAAGTAGACTAGAACTAGAGAACTAGAGCCTAGAAGGAAGTAAACTAGAACTAGAGTCTAGAAGGAAGTAGACTAGAACTAGAGCACTAGAGCCTAGAAGTAAGTAGACTAGAACTAGAGAACTAGAGTCTAGAGGGAAGTAGACTAGAACTAGAGAACTAGAGTCTAGAGGGAAGTAGACTAGAACGAGAGCACTAGAGTCTAGAAGGAAGTAGACTAGAACTAGAGAACCAGAGTCTAGAAGGAAGTAGACTAGAACTCGAGAACTAGAGTCTAGAGGGAAGTAGACTAGAACTAGAGAACTAGAGTCTAGAAGGAAGTAGACTAGAACTAGAGAACCAGAGTCTAGAAGGAAGTAGACTAGAACTCGAGAACTAGAGTCTAGAGGGAAGTAGACTAGAACTAGAGTCTAGAAGGAAGTAGACTAGAACTAGAGAACTAGAGTCTAGAGGGAAGTAGACTAGAACTAGAGTCTAGAGGGAAGTAGACTAGAACTAGAGAACTAGAGCCTAGAAGGAAGTAAACTAGAACTAGAGTCTAGAAGGAAGTAGACTAGAACTAGAGAACTAGAGCCTAGAAGTAAGTAGACTAGAACTAGAGAACTAGAATCTAGAAGGAAGTAGACTAGAACTAGAGAACTAGAGGAGTCTAGAGGGAAGTAGACTAGAACTAGAGCACTAGAGCCTAGAAGGAAGTAGACTAGAACTAGAGAACTAGAGTCTAGAGGGAAGTAGACTAGAACTAGAGTCTAGAAGGAAGTAGACTAGAACTAGAGTCTAGAAGGAAGTAGACTAGAACTAGAGGGAGCTAGGAGTCTAGAGGAAGTAGACTAGAACTAGAGTCTAGAGGAAGTAGACTAGAACTAGAGAAACTAGAGTCTCTAGTAAGGAAGTAGACTAGAACTAGAGAACTAGAGTCTAGAGGGAAGTAGACTAGAACTAGAGAACTAGAGTCTGAGGGAAGTAGACTAGAACTATGAGAACTAGAGCCTAGAAGTGATAGACTAGAACTAGAGAACTAGAGGAAGTAGACTAGAACTGAGAACTAGAGTCTAGAGGATAGACTAGAACTAGAGAACTAGAATCTAGAGGAAGTAGACTAGAACTAGAGAACTAGGAGGAGTCTAGAGGGAAGTGGACTAGAACTAGAGAACTAGGAGTCTAGAGGGAAGTAGACTAGAACTAGAGAACTAGAGTCTAGAAGGAAGTAGACTAGAACTAGAGAACTAAGAGTCTAGAAGGAAGTAGACTAGAACTAGAGAACTAGAGTCTAGAGGGAAGTAGACTAGAACTAGAGAACTAGAGTCTAGAAGGAAGTAGACTAGAACTAGAGAACTAGAGTCTAGAGGGAAGTGGACTAGAACTAGAGAACTAGAGTCTAGAGGGAAGTAGACTAGAACTAGAGCACTAGAGTCTAGAAGGAAGTAGACTAGAACTAGAGAACTAGAGTCTAGAAGGAAGTAGACTAGAACTAGAGCACTAGAGTCTAGAAGGAAGTAGACTAGAACTAGAGAACTAGTGTCTAGAAGGAAGTAGACTAGAACTAGAGAACTAGTGTCTAGAGGAAGTAGACTAGAACTAGAGTCTAGAGGGAAGTAGACTAGAACTAGAGAACTAGAGTCTAGAAAGAAGTATACTAGAACTAGAGAACTAGAGTCTAGAAGGAAGTAGACTAGAACTAGAGAACTAGAGTCTAGAAGGAAGTAGACTAGAACTAGAGAACTAGTGTCTAGAGGGAAGTAGACTAGAACTAGAGTCTAGAAGGAAGTAGACTAGAACTAGAGAACTAGAGTCTAGAAAGAAGTATACTAGAACTAGAGAACTAGAGTCTAGAGGGAAGTAGACTAGAACTAGAGTCTAGAGGAAGTAGAATTAGACTAGAGAATCAGAGTCTAGAAGGAAGTAGACTAGAACCAGAGAACTAGAGCTCCAGAGGAAGTAGACTAGAACTAGAGAACTAGAGTCTAGAGGGAAGTAGACTAGAACTAGAGAACTAGTGTCTAGAGGGAAGTAGACTAGAACTAGAGTCTAGAGGGAAGTAGACTAGAACTAGAGTCTAGAGGGAAGTAGACTAGAACTAGAGTCTAGAGGGAAGTAGACTAGAACTAGAGAACTAGAGTCTAGAGGGAAGTAGACTAGAACTAGAGAACTAGAGTCTAGAAGGAAGTTAGGACTAGAACTAGAGTCTAGAGGGAAATAGACTAGAACTAGAGAACTAGTGTCTAGAGGAAGTAGACTCTAGAACTAGAGAACTAGAGTCTAGAAAGAAGTAGACTAGAACCAGAAACTAGAGAACTAGAGTCTAGAAGGAAGTAGACTAGAACTAGAGAACTAGAGTCTAGAAGGGAAGTAGACTAGAACTAGAGAGTCTAGAAGGAAGTAGACTAGAACTAGAGAACTAGAGTCTAGAGGGAAGTAGACTAGAAACTAGAGAACTAGAGTCTAGAAGGAAGTAGACTAGAACTATAGAACTAGAGTCTAGAGGGAAGTAGACTAGAACCAGAGAACTAGAGTCTAGAGGGAAGTAGACTAGAACTAGAGAACTAGAGTCTAGAGGGAAGTAGACTAGAACTAGAGAACTAGAGTCTAGAGAAGTAGACTAGAGGGGACTAGACTAGAACTAGAGTCTAGAAGGAAGTAGACTAGAACTAGAGTCTAGAGGGAAGTAGACCAGAACCAGAGTCTAGAGGGGAAGTAGACTAGAACTAGAGAACTAGAGTCTAGAAGGAAGTAGACTAGAACTAGAGAACTAGAGGGAAGTAGACTAGAACCAGAGGGAAGAGACTAGAAACTAGAGAACTAGAGTCTAGAAGGAAGTAGACTAGAACTAGAGAACTAGAGTCTAGAAGGAAGTAGACTAGAACTAGAGAACTAGAGTCTAGAGGGAAGTAGACTAGAACTAGAGAACTAGAGTCTAGAAGGAAGTAGACTAGAACTAGAGTCTAGAAGGAAGTAGACTAGAACTAGAGAACTAGAGGTCTAGAGGGAAGTAGGAACTAGAACTAGACTAGAACTAGAGAACTAGAGTCTAGAGGGAAGTAGACTAGAACTAGAGAACTAGAGCCTAGAAGTAAGTAGACTAGAACTAGAGCACTCAGAGGCTAGAAGGAAGTAGACTAGAACTAGAGCACTAGAGTCTAGAAGGAAGTAGACTAGAACTAGAGAACTAGAGTCTAGAAGGAAGTAGACTAGAACCAGAGTCTAGAAAGCAAAGCATACTAGAACTAGAGAACTAGAGTCTAGAAGGAAGTAGACTAGAACTCGACTAGAGTCTAGAGTGAAGAGCCTAGAACTAGAGTCTAGAAGGGAAGTAGACTAGAACTAGAGAACTAGAGTCTAGAGGGAAGTAGACTAGAACTAGAGTCTAGAGGGAAGTAGACTAGAACTAGAGGAAACTAGAGCTCTGAAGGGAACTAGAGAACTAGAGTCTAGAAGGAAGTAGACTAGAACTAGAGAACTAGAGTCTAGAGGGAAGTAGACTAGAACTAGAGAGTCTAGAAAGAAGTAGACTAGAACTAGAGAACTAGTGGCCTAGAAGGGAAGTAGACTAGAACACTAGAGTCTAGAAGGAAGTAGACTATAACCCTAGAGAACTAGAGTCTAGAGGGAAGTAGACTAGAACTAGATAACTAGAGTCTAGAGGGAAGTAGACTGAACTAGAGAACTAGAGCCTAGAAGGAAGTAGACTAGAACTAGAGAACTAGAGTCTAGAGGGAAGTAGACTAGAACTATAGAAACTAGAGTCTAGAAGGAAGTAGACTAGAACCAGAGAACTAGAGTCTAGAGGGAAGTAGACTAGAACTAGAGAACTAGAGTCTAGAGGGGAAGTAGACTAGAACTAGAGAACTAGAGTCTAGAGGAAGTAGACTGAACTAGAGTCAGAGGGAAGTAGACTAGAACTAGAGTCTAGAGGGGAGACTAGAACTAGAGTCTAGAACTAGAGAACTAGAGTCTAGAGGGAAGTAGACTAGAACTAGAGTTCAGAGGGAAGTAGACTAGAACTAGAGTCTAGAGGGAAGTAGACTAGAACTAGAGTCTAGAGAAGTAGACTAGAATCAGAGAACTAGAGTCTAGAAGGAAGTAGACTAGAACTAGAGAACTAGAGTCTAGAGGGAAGTAGACTAGAACTAGAGAACTAGAGTCTAGAAGGAAGTAGACTAGAACTAGAGCACTAGAGTCTAGAAGGAAGTAGACTAGAACTAGAGAACTAGAGTCTAGAGGGAAGTAGACTAGAACTAGACTAGAACTAGAGAACTAGAGTCTAGAGGGAAGTAGACTAGAACTAGAGAACTAGAGCCTAGAAGTAAGTAGACTAGAACTAGAGCACTAGAGTCTAGAAGGAAGTAGACTAGAACTAGAGCACTAGAGTCTAGAAGGAAGTAGACTAGATCTAGAGAACTAGTGTCTAGAAGGAAGTAGACTAGAACTAGAGTCTAGAAAGAAGTATACTAGAACTAGAGAACTAGAGTCTAGAAGGAAGTAGACTAGAACTCGAGAACTAGAGTCTAGAGTGAAGTAGACTAGAACTAGAGTCTAGAAGGAAGTAGACTAGAACTAGAGAACTAGAGTCTAGAGGGAAGTAGACTAGAACTAGAGTCTAGAGGGAAGTAGACTAGAACTAGAGAACTAGAGCCTAGAAGGAAGTAAACTAGAACTAGAGTCTAGAAGGAAGTAGACTAGAACTAGAGAACTAGAGTCTAGAGGGAAGTAGACTAGAACTAGAGCACTAGAGTCTAGAAGGAAGTAGACTAGAACTAGAGAACCAGAGTCTAGAAGGAAGTAAACTAGAACTAGAGTCTAGAAGGAAGTTGACTATAACTCGAGAACTAGAGTCTAGAGGGAAGTAGACTAGAACTAGAGAACTAGAGTCTAGAGGGAAGTAGACTAGAACTAGAGAACTAGAGCCTAGAAGTAAGTAGACTAGAACTAGAGAACTAGAGTCTAGAGGGAAGTAGACTAGAACTAGAGAACTAGAGTCTAGAGGGAAGTAGACTAGAACTAGAGAACTAGAGTCTAGAGGGAAGTAGACTAGAACTAGAGAACTAGAGTCTAGAGGGAAGTAGACTAGAACTAGAGAACTAGAGTCTAGAGGGAAGCAGAATTAGAACTAGAGAACTAGAGTCTAGAGGGAAGTAGACTTAGAACTAGAGTCTAGAAGGAAGTAGACTAGAACTAGAGAACTAGGAGTCTAGAAGGAAGTAGACTAGAACTAGAGAACTAGAGTCTAGAAGTAAGTAGACTAGAACTAGAGAACTAGAGTCTAGAAGGAAGTAGACTAGGAACTAGAGAACTAGTGTCTAGAAGGAAGTAGACTAGAACTAGAGAACTAGAGTCTAGAGGGAAGTAGACTAGAACTAGAGAACTAGAGCCTAGAAGTAAGTAGACTAGAACTAGAGAACTAGAGTCTAGAAGTAAGTAGACTAGAACTAGAGAACTAGAGTCTAGAAGGAAGTAGACTAGAACTAGAGAACTAGAGTCTAGAAGTAAGTAGACTAGAACTAGAGAACTAGAGTCTAGAGGGAAGTAGACTAGAACTAGAGAACTAGAGTCTAGAGGGAAGTAGACTAGAACTAGAGAACTAGAGTCTAGAAGGAAGTAGACTAGAACTAGAGTCTAGAAAGAAGTATACTAGAACTAGAGAACTAGTGTCTAGAAGGAAGTAGACTAGAACTAGAGAACTAGAGTCTAGAGGAAGTAGACTAGAACTAGAGAACTAGTGTCTAGAAGGAAGTAAACTAGAACTAGAGTCTAGAAAGAAGTATACTAGAACTAGAGAACTAGAGTCTAGAAGGAAGTAGACTAGAACTAGAGTCTAGAAAGAAGTATACTAGAACTAGAGAACTAGAGTCTAGAAGGAAGTAGACTAGAACTACAGAACTAGTGTCTAGAAGGAAGTAGACTAGAACTAGAGAACTAGTGTCTAGAAGGAAGTAGACTAGAACTAGAGAACTAGAGTCTAGAAAGAAGTAGACTAGAACTAGAGAACTAGAGTCTAGAGGGAAGTAGACTAGAACTAGAGAACTAGAGTCTAGAGGGAAGTAGACTAGAACTAGAGTCTAGAGGGAAGTAGACTAGAACTAGAGTCTAGAGGGAAGTAGACTAGAACTAGAGTCTAGAGGGAAGTAGACTAGAACTAGAGTCTAGAGGGAAGTAGACTAGAACTAGAGAACTAGAGTCTAGAGGGAAGTAGACTAGAACTAGAGAACTAGAGTCTAGAAGGAAGTAGACTAGAACTAGAGAACTAGTGTCTAGAAGGAAGTAGACTAGAACTAGAGTCTAGAGGAAATAGACTAGAACTAGAGAACTAGAGTCTAGAGTGAAGTAGACTAGAACTAGAGAACTAGAGTCTAGAGTGAAGTAGACTAGAACTAGAGAACTAGAGTCTAGAAGGAAGTAGACTAGAACTAGAGAACTAGTGTCTAGAGGAAGTAGACTAGAACTAGAGAACTAGAGTCTAGAGGGAAGTAGACTAGAACTAGAGAACTAGAGTCTAGAAGGAAGTAGACTAGAACTAGAGAACTAGAGTCTAGAAGGAAGTAGACTAGAACTAGAGAACCAGAGTCTAGAGGGAAGGAGACTAGAACTAGAGAACCAGAGTCTAGAGGGAAGTAGACTAGAACTAGAGAACTAGAGTCTAGAAGGGAAGTAGACTAGAACTAGAGAACTAGAGTCTAGAGGGAAGTAGACTAGAACTAGAGTCTAGAGGGAAGTAGACTAGAACTAGAGTCTAGAGGGGAAGTAGACTAGAACTAGAGTCTAGGTTGACTAGAACTAGAGACTAGAGTCTAGAGGGAAGTAGACTAGAACTAGAGTCTAGAGGGAAGTAGACTAGAACTAGAGTCTAGAGGGGAAGTAGACTAGAACTAGAGTCTAGAGGGAAGTAGACTAGAACTAGAGTCTAGAGGGAAGTAGACTCAGAACTAGAGTCTGAGGGAAGCAGACTAGAACTAGAGAACTAGAGTCTAGAGGGAAGTAGACTAGAACTAGAGAACTAGAGTCTAGAAGGAAGTAGACTAGAACTAGAGTCTAGGGAAATAGACTAGAACTAGAGAACTAGAGTCTAGAGAAGTAGACTAGAACTAGAGAACTAGAGTCTAGAGGGGAAGTAGACTAGAACTAGAGAACTAGTGTCTAGAGGGAAGTAGACTAGAACTAGAGAACTAGAGTCTAGAGGGAAGTAGACTAGAACTAGAGCACTAGAGTCTAGAGGGAAGGTAGATAGAACTAGAGTCTAGAAGGAAGTAGACTAGAAACTAGAGAACTAGAGTCTAGAGGGAAGTAGACTAGAACTAGAGAACTAGAGTCTAGAAGGAAGTAGACTAGAACTAGAGAACTAGAGTCTAGAGGGGAAGTAGACTAGAACTAGAGAACTAGAGTCTAGAGGGAAGTAGACTAGAACTAGAGAACTAGAGTCTAGAAGGAAGTAGACTAGAACTAGAGAACTAGAGTCTAGAGGGGAAGTAGACTAGAAACTAGAGAACTAGTGTCTAGAAGGAAGTAGACTAGAACTAGAAGTCTAGAAGGAAGTAGACTAGAACTAGAGAACTAGAGTCTAGAAGGAAGTAGACTAGAACTAGAGAACTAGTGTCTAGAGGGAAGTAGACTAGAACTAGAGTCTAGAGGGAAGTAGACTAGAACTAGAGAACTAGAGTCTGAGGGGAAGTAGACTAGAACTAGAGAACTAGAGTCTAGAAGGAAGTAGACTAGAACTAGAGAACTAGTGTCTAGAAGGAAGTAGAACTGGAACTAGAGTCTAGAGGGAAATAGACTAGAACTAGAGAACTAGAGTCTAGAGGAAGTAGACTAGAACTGGAGAACTAGAGTCTAGAGTGAAGTAGACTAGGACTAGAGAACTAGAGTCTAGAGAAAGTAGACTAGAACTAGAGAACTAGTGTCTAGAGGAAGTAGACTGGAACTAGAGAACTAGAGTCTAGAGGGAAGTAGACTAGAACTGGAGAACTAGAGTCTGAAGGAAGTAGACTAGAACTAGAGAACTAGAGTCTAGAAGGAAGTAGACTAGAACTAGAGAACTGGAGTCTAGAGGGAAGTAGACTGGGACTATAGAGGGAAGTAGGCTAGAACAGAGAACTAGAGTCTAGAAGGAAGTAGACTAGAACTAGAGAACTAGAGTCTAGAGGGAAGTGGACTAGAACTGATTCAGAGTCTAGAGGGAAATAGACTAGAACTAGAGAGTGTCTAGAGGGAAGTAGACTAGAACACTAGAATCTAGAGGGAAGTAGACTAGAACTAGAGAAACTAGAGTCTAGAGGGAGAGTAGACTAGAACTAGAGTCTAGAGGGAAGTAGACTAGAACTAGAACTAGAGTCTAGAGGGAAGTAGACTAGAACTAGAGAACTAGAGTCTAGAAGAAGTAGACTAGAACTAGAGTCTAGAGGGAAGTAGACTAGAACTAGAGTCTGGGGTCTGGAAGTAGACTAGAACTAGAGAACTAGAGTCTAGAGGGAAGTAGACTAGAACTAGAGAACTAGAGTCTAGAGGGAAGTAGACTAGAACTAGAGTCTAGAGGGAAATAGACTAGAACTAGAGAACTAGAGTCTAGAGGAAGTAGACTGGAACTAGAGAACTAGAGTCTAGAGGGGGAAGTAGACTGGAACTAGAGAACTAGAGTCTAGAGGGAAGTAGACTAGAACTAGAGAACTCTAGAGGGAAGTAGACTAGAACTAGAGCACTAGAGTCTAGAGGAAGTAGACTAGAACTAGAGTCTAGAGTCTAGAGGAAGTAGACTAGAACTAGAGAACTAGTGTCTAGAAGGGAACTAGAACTAGGAACTAGACTAGAACTAGAGTCTAGAAGGGAAGTAGACTAGAACTAGAGAACTAGAGTCTAGAGGGAAGTAGACTAGAACTAGAGAACTAGAGTCTAGAGGAAGTAGACTAGAACTAGAGAACTAGAGTCTAGAGGGAAGTAGACTAGAACTAGAGAACTAGAGTCTAGAGGAAGTAGACTAGAACTAGACTAGAGGGAAGTAGAACTAGTGTCTAGAAGGAAGTAGAAGTAGAACTAGAGAACTAGAGTCTAGAAGGAGTAGACTAGAACTAGAGAACTAGAGTCTAGAAGGAAGTAGACTAGAACTAGAGAACTAGTGTCTAGAGGAAGTAGACTAGAACTAGAGAACTAGAGTCTAGAAGGAAGTAGACTAGAACTAGAGAACTAGTGTCTAGAGGAAGTAGACTAGAACTAGAGAACTAGAGTCTAGAAGGAAGTAGACTAGAACTAGAAACTAGAGTCTAGAGGGAAGTAGACTAGAACTAGAGAACTAGAGTCTAGAGGGAAGTAGACTAGAACTAGAGGAACTAGAGAAAGTAGACTAGTGTCTAGAGGGAAGTAGACTAGAACTAGAGAACTAGAGTCTAGAGGGAAGTAGACTAGAACTAGAGAACTAGTGTCTAGAGGAAGCAGACTAGAACTAGAGTCTAGAGGAAGTAGACTAGAACTAGAGAACTAGAGTCTAGAAGGAAGTAGACTAGAACTAGAGAACTAGAGTCTAGAGGGAAGTAGACTAGAACTAGAGAACTAGAGTCTAGAGGGAAGTAGACTAGAACTAGATAACTAGAGTCTAGAGGAAGTAGACTAGAACTAGAACTAGAGTCTAGAGGGGAAGTAGACTAGAACTAGAGAACCAGAGTCTAGAGGGAAGTAGACTAGAACTAGAGAACTAGAGTCTAGAAGGGAAGTAGACTAGAACTAGAGAACTAGAGTCTAGAGGGAAGTAGACTAGAACTAGAGAACTAGTGTCTAGAGGGAAGTAGACTAGAACTAGAGTCTAGAGTCTAGGGGGAAGTAGACTAGAACTAGAGTCTAGAGGAAGTAGACTAGAACTAGAGTCTAGAGGGGAAGTAGACTAGAACTAGAGAACTAGAGTCTAGAGGGAAGTAGACTAGAACTAGAGTCTAGAGGGAAGTTCAGAACTAGAGTCTAGAGGGAAGTAGACTAGAACTAGAGTCTAGAGGAAGTAGACTAGAACTAGAGAACTAGAGTCTAGAGGAAGTAGACTAGAACTAGAAACTAGAGTCTAGAGGGAAGTAGACTAGAACTAGAGAACTAGAGTCTAGAAGGAAGTAGACTAGAACTAGAGAACTAGAGTCTAGAAGGAAGTAGACTAGAACTAGAGAACTAGAGTCTAGAGGGAAGTAGACTAGAACTAGACTAGAACTAGAGTCTAGAGTGAAGTAGACTAGAACTAGACTAGAACTAGAGTCTAGAGGGAAGTAGACTAGAACTAGAGAACTAGAGTCTAGAGGGAAGTAGACTAGAACTAGAGAACTAGAGTCTAGAAGGAAGTAGACTAGATCTAGAGAACTAGTGTCTAGAAGGAAGTAGACTAGAACTAGAGTCTAGAAAGAAGTATACTAGAACTAGAGAACTAGAGTCTAGAAGGAAGTAGACTAGAACTCGAGAACTAGAGTCTAGAGGAAGTAGACTAGAACTAGAGTCTAGAAGGAAGTAGACTAGAACTAGAGAACTAGAGTCTAGAGGAAAGACTAGACTAGAGAACTAGAGTCTAGAGGGAAGTAGACTAGAACTAGAGAACTAGAGCCTAGAAGTAGACTAAACTAGAGAACTAGAGTCTAGAAGGAAGTAGACTAGAACTAGAGAACTAGAGTCTAGAAGGAAGTAGACTAGAACTAGAGCACTAGAGTCTAGAAGGAAGTAGACTAGAACTAGAGAACCAGAGTCTAGAAGGAAGTAAACTAGAACTAGAGTCTAGAAGGAAGTTGACTATAACCGAGAACTAGAGTCTAGAAGGAAGAGACTAGAACTAGAGAACTAGAGTCTAGAGGAAGTAGACTAGAACTAGAGAACTAGAGCCTAGAAGTGAAGTAGACTAGAACTAGAGAACTAGAGTCTAGAGGGAAGTAGACTAGAACTAGAGAACTAGAGTCTAGAGGGAAGTAGACTAGAACTAGAGAACTAGAGTCTAGAGGGAAGTAGACTAGAACTAGAGAACTAGAGTCTAGAGGGAAGTAGACTAGAACTAGAGAACTAGAGTCTAGAGGGAAGTAGACTAGAACTAGAGAACTAGAGTCTAGAGGGAAGACTAGAACTAGAACTAGAACTAGAGAACTAGAGTCTAGAGGGAAGTAGACTAGAACTAGAGAACTAGAGTCTAGAAGGAAGTAGACTAGAACTAGAGAACTAGAGTCTAGAAGGAAGTAGACTAGAACTAGAGTGTCTAGAAGGAAGTAGACTAGAACTAGAGAACTAGAGTCTAGAGGGAAGTAGACTAGACTAGAAACTAGAGCCTAGAGTAAAGTAGACCAGAACTAGAGAACTAGAGTCTAGAAGTAAGTAGACTAGAACTAGAGAACTAGAGTCTAGAGGGAAGTAGACTAGAACTAGAGAACTAGAGTCTAGAAGGAAGTAGACTAGAACTAGAGAACTAGAGTCTAGAGGGAAGTAGACTAGAACTAGAGAACTAGAGTCTAGAGGGAAGTAGACTAGAACTAGAGAACTAGAGTCTAGAAGGAAGTAGACTAGAACTAGAGAACTAGAGCCTAGAAGTAGACTAGAACTAGAGAACTAGAGTCTAGAAGGAAGTAGACTAGAACTAGAGAACTAGAGTCTAGAGGAAGTAGACTAGAACTAGAGAACTAGTGTCTAGAAGGAAGTAAACTGGAACTAGGTCTAGAAAGAAGTATACTAGAACTAGAGAACTAGAGTCTAGAAGGGAAGTAGACTAGAACTAGAGTCTAGAAAGAAGTAGACTAGAACTAGAGTCTAGAAGGAACTAGACTAGAGTCTAGAAGGAAGTAGACTAGAACTAGAGAACTAGAGTCTAGAAGGAAGTAGACTAGAACTAGAGAACTAGAGTCTAGAAGGAAGTAGACTAGAACTAGAGAACTAGAGTCTAGAAAGAAGTAGACTAGAACTAGAGAACTAGAGTCTAGAGGGAAGTAGACTAGAACTAGAGAACTAGAGTCTAGAGGGAAGTAGACTAGAACTAGAGAACTAGTGTCTAGAAGGAAGTAGACTAGAACTAGAGTCTAGAAAGTAGAACTAGAGAACTAGAGTCTAGAAGGAAGTAGACTAGAACTAGAGAACTAGAACTAGAGTCTAGAGGGAAGTAGACTAGAACTAGAGAACTAGAGAGGAAGTAGACTAGAACTAGAGAACTAGAGTCTAGAGGGAAGTAGACTAGAACTAGAGAACTAGTGTCTAGAAGGAAGTAGACTAGAACTAGAGAACTCTAGAGGAAATAGACTAGAACTAGAGAACTAGAGTCTAGAGTGAAGTAGACTAGAACTAGACTAGAACTAGAGTCTAGAGTGAAGTAGACTAGAACTATAGAACTAGAGTCTAGAGGGAAGTAGACTAGAACTAGATAACTAGAGTCTAGAGGGAAGTAGACTAGAACTAGAGAACTAGAGTCTAGAGGGAAGTAGACTAGAACTAGAGAACTAGAGTCTAGAGGGAAGTAGACTAGAACTAGAGAACTAGAGTCTAGAAGGAAGTAGACTAGAACTAGAGAACTAGAGTCTAGAAGGAAGTAGACTAGAACTAGAGAACTAGAGTCTAGAAGGAAGTAGACTAGAACTAGAGAACTAGAGTCTAGAGGAAGTAGACTAGAACTAGAGAACTAGAGTCTAGAGGGAAGTAGACTAGAACTAGAGTCTAGAGGGAAGTAGACTAGAACTAGAGTCTAGAGGAAGTAGACTAGAACTAGAGTCTAGAGGGAAGTAGACTAGAACTAGAGAACTAGAGTCTAGAGGGAAGTAGACTAGAACTAGAGTCTAGAGGGAAGTAGACTAGAACTAGAGTCTAGAGGGAAGTAGACTAGAACTAGAGTCTAGAGGGAAGTAGACTAGAACTAGAGTCTAGAGGGAAGTAGACTAGAACTAGAGTCTAGAGGGAAGTAGACTAGAACTAGAGAACTAGAGTCTAGAGGGAAGTAGACTAGAACTAGAGAACTAGAGTCTAGAAGGAAGTAGACTAGAACTAGAGTCTAGAGGGAAATAGACTAGAACTAGAGAACTAGAGTCTAGAGTGAAGTAGACTAGAACTAGAGAACTAGAGTCTAGAGGGAAGTAGACTAGAACTAGAGAACTAGTGTCTAGAGGGAAGTAGACTAGAACTAGAGAACTAGAGTCTAGAGGGAAGTAGACTAGAACTAGAGCACTAGAGTCTAGAAGGAAGTAGACTAGAACTAGAGTCTAGAAAGAAGTAGACTAGAACTAGAGAACTAGAGTCTAGAGGAAGTAGACTAGAACTGGAGAACTAGAGTCTGAAGGAGACTAGAACTAGAGAACTAGAGTCTAGAGGAAGTAGACTAGAACTAGAGAACTAGAGTCTAGAGGAAGTAGACTAGAACTAGAGAACTAGAGTCTAGAGGGAAGTAGACTAGAACTAGAGAACTAGAGTCTGAGGGAAGTAGACTAGAACTAGAACTAGTGTCTAGAAGGAAGTAGACTAGAACTAGAGTCTAGAAGGAAGTAGACTAGAACTAGAGACTAGAGTCTAGAAGAAGTAGACTAGAACTAGAGTGTCTGGGGAAGTAGACTGAACCAGAGAACTAGACTAGAAAGTAGACTAGAACCAGAACTAGAGTCTAGAAGGAAGTAGACTAGAACTAGAGAACTAGTGTCTAGAAGGAAGTAGACTAGAACTAGAGTCTAGAGTCTGAAATAGACTAGAACTGAGAACTAGAGTCTAGAGGGAAGTAGACTAGAACTAGAGACTAGAGTCTAGAGGGAAGTAGACTAGAACTAGAGAACTAGTGTCTAGAAGGGAAGTAGACTAGAACTAGAGAACTAGTGTCTAGAGGGAAGTAGACTAGAACTAGAGAACTAGAGTCTAGAGGGAAGTAGACTAGAACTAGAACTAGAGTCTAGAAGGAAGTAGACTAGAACTAGAGAACTAGAGTCTAGAAGGAAGTAGACTAGAACTAGAGAACCAGAGTCTAGAGGGAAGTAGACTAGAACTAGAGAACTAGAGTCTAGAGGAAGTAGACTAGAACTAGAGAACTAGTGTCTAGAGGGAAGTAGACTAGAACTAGAACTAGAGTCTAGAGGGAAGTAGACTAGAACTAGAGTCTAGAGTCTAGAGGAAGTAGACTAGAACTAGAGAACTAGAGTCTAGAGGAAGCAGACTAGAACTAGAGAACTAGAGTCTAGAGGGAAGTAGACTAGAACTAGAGTCTAGACTAGTGTCTAGAGGGAAGTAGACTAGAACTAGAGTCTAGAGGGAAGTAGACTAGAACTAGAGTCTAGAGGGAAGTAGACTAGAACTAGAGTCTAGAGGAAGTAGACTAGAACTAGAGAACTAGAGTCTAGAGGGAAGTAGACTAGAACTAGAGAACTAGAGTCTAGAAGGAAGTAGACTAGAACTAGAGTCTAGAGGGAAATAGACTAGAACTAGAGAACTAGAGTCTAGAGTGAAGTAGACTAGAACTAGAGAACTAGAGTCTAGAGGGAAGTAGACTAGAACTAGAGAACTAGTGTCTAGAGGGAAGTAGACTAGAACTAGAGAACTAGAGTCTAGAGGGAAGTAGACTAGAACTAGAGCACTAGAGTCTAGAGGGAAGTAGACTAGAACTAGAGTCTAGAAGGAAGTAGACTAGAACTAGAGAACTAGAGTCTAGAGGAAGTAGACTAGAACTAGAGAACTAGAGTCTAGAAGGAAGTAGACTAGAACTAGAGAACTAGAGTCTAGAGGGAAGTAGACTAGAACTAGAGAACTAGAGTCTAGAGGAAGTAGACTAGAACTAGAGAACTAGAGTCTAGAAGGAAGTAGACTAGAACTAGAGAACTAGAGTCTAGAGGGGAAGTAGACTAGAACTAGAGAACTAGTGTCTAGAAGGAAGTAGACTAGAACTAGAGTCTAGAAGGAAGTAGACTAGAACTAGAGAACTAGAGTCTAGAAGGAAGTAGACTAGAACTAGAGAACTAGTGTCTAGAGGGAAGTAGACTAGAACTAGAGAACTAGAGTCTAGAAGTAGACTAGAACTAGAGAACTAGTGTCTAGAGGAAGTAGACTAGAACTAGAGAACTAGAGTCTAGAAGGAAGTAGACTAGAACTAGAGAACTAGAGTCTAGAGGGAAGTAGACTAGAACTAGAGAACTAGAGTCTAGAGGGAAGTAGACTAGAACTAGAGAACTAGTGTCTAGAGGGAAGTAGACTAGAACTAGAGAACTAGAGTCTAGAGGAAGTAGACTAGAACTAGAGAACTAGAGCCTAGAGGGAAGTAGACTAGAACTAGAGTCTAGAGGGGAAGTAGACTAGAACTAGAGAACTAGAGTCTAGGGAAGTAGACTAGAACTAGAGAACTAGAGTCTAGAAGTAGACTAGAACTAGAGAACTAGAGTCTAGAGGGAAGTAGACTAGAACTAGAGAACTAGAGTCTAGAAGGAAGTAGACTAGAACTAGAGTCTAGAGGGAAGTAGACTAGAACTAGAGAACTAGAGTCTAGAAGGAAGTAGACTAGAACTAGAGAACTAGAGTCTAGAGGAAGTAGACTAGAACTAGAGAACTAGAGTCTAGAGGGAAGTAGACTAGAACTAGAGAACTAGTGTCTAGAGGAAGTAGACTAGAACTAGAGTCTAGAAGTAGACTAGAACTAGAGTCTAGAGGGGAAGTAGACTAGAACTAGAGTCTAGAAGGAAGTAGACTAGAACTAGAGAACTAGAGTCTAGAGGGAAGTAGACTAGAACTAGAGAACTAGAGTCTAGAAGGAAGTAGACTAGAACTAGAGTCTAGAAAATAGACTAGAACTAGAGAACTAGAGTCTAGAGTGAAGTAGACTAGAACTGAGAACTAGAGTCTAGAGGAAGTAGACTAGAACTAGAGAACTAGAGTCTAGAGGGAAGACTAGAACCAGAGCACTAGAACTAGAGGGAAGCACTAGAGTCTAGAGGGAAGTAGACTAGAACTAGAGAACTAGAGTCTAGAGGGAAGTAGACTAGAACTAGAGAACTAGAGTCTAGAAGGAAGTAGACTAGAACTAGAGAACTAGAGTCTAGAGGGAAGTAGACTAGAACTAGAGAACTAGAGTCTAGAGGGAAGTAGACTAGAACTAGAGAACTAGAGTCTAGAGGGAAGTAGACTAGAACTAGAGAACTAGAGTCTAGAGGGAAGCAGACTAGAACTAGAGAACTAGAGTCTAGAAGGAAGTAGACTAGAACTAGAGAAAGGAAGTAGACTAGAAACTAGAAACTAGAGTCTAGAAGGAAGTAGACTAGAACTAGAGAACTAGTGTCTAGAGGAAGTAGACTAGAACTAGAGAACTAGAGTCTGGAGGGAAGCAGACTAGAACTAGAGAACTAGAGTCTAGAGGAAGTAGACTAGAACTAGAGAACTAGAGTCTAGAGGGAAGTAGACTAGAACTAGAGTCTAGAAGGAAGCAGACTAGAACTAGAACTAGAGTCTAGAAGGAAGTAGACTAGAACTAGAGAACTAGTGTCTAGAAGGAAGTAGACTAGAACTAGAGTCTAGAGGAAGTATACTAGAACTAGAGAACTAGAGTCTAGAAGGAAGTAGACTACTAGAACTAGAGTCTAGAAGGAAGTAGACTAGAACTAGAGAACTAGAGTCTAGAGGGAAGTAGACTAGAACTGGAGAACTAGAGTCTAGAGGAAGTAGACTAGAACTAGGAGAGTCTAGAAGTAGAGACTAGAACTAGAGAACTAGAGTCTAGAGGAAGTAGACTAGAACTAGAGAACTTAGAGTCTAGAAGGGTAGACAGAACCAGAGAACTAGAGTCTAGAGGGAAGTAGACTAGAACTAGAACTAGAGTCTAGAAGGAAGTAGACTAGAACTAGAGAACTAGAGTCTAGAGGGAAGTAGACTAGAACAGAGTCTAGAGGGAAGTAGACTAGAACTAGAGTCTAGAGGGAAGTAGACTAGAACTAGAGTCTAGAGGGAAGTAGACTAGAACTAGAGAACTAGAGGAAGCAGACTAGAACCAGAGTCTAGAGGGAAGTAGACTAGAACTAGAGAACTAGAGTCTAGAAGGAAGTAGACTAGAACTAGAGAACTAGAGTCTAGAAGGAAGTAGACTAGAACTAGAGTCTAGAGGGAAATAGACTAGAACTAGAGAACTAGAGTCTAGAGGAAGTAGACTAGAACTAGAGAACTAGAGTCTAGAGGGAAGTAGACTAGAACTAGAGAACTAGAGTCTAGAGGGAAGTAGACTAGAACTAGAGAACTAGAGTCTAGAGGGAAGTAGACTAGAACTAGAGTCTAGAGTCTAGAGGGAAGTAGACTAGAACTAGAGTCTAGAAGGAAGTAGACTAGAACTAGAGAACTAGAGTCTAGAGGGAAGTAGACTAGAACTAGAGAACTAGAGTCTAGAAGGAAGTAGACTAGAACTAGAGAACTAGAGTCTAAGTAGGGAAGCAGACTAGAACTAGAGAACTAGAGTCTAGAGGGAAGTAGACTAGAACTAGAGAACTAGAGTCTAGAAGGAAGTAGACTAGAACTAGAGAACTAGAGTCTAGAGGAAGTAGACTAGAACTAGAGAACTAGAGTCTAGAAGGAAGTAGACTAGAACTAGAGAACTAGAGTCTAGAAGTAAGTAGACTAGAACTAGAGAACTAGAGTCTAGAGGGAAGTAGACTAGAACTGGAACCAGAGAACTAGTGTCTCAGGAGGGAAGTAGACTAGAACTAGAGAACTAGAGGGAAGTAGACTAGAACAGAGAACTAGAGTCTAGAAGGAAGTAGACTAGAAACTAGAGCACTAGAGTCTAGAAGGAAGTAGACTAGAACTAGAGAACTAGTGTCTAGAAGGAAGTAGACTAGAACTAGAGTCTAGAAAGAAGCATACTAGAAACTAGAGAACTAGAGTCTAGAAGGAAGTAGACTAGAACCTAGAGAACTGAGAGTCTAGAGTGAAGTAGACTAGAACTAGAACTGAGTCTAGAGGAAGTAGACTAGAACTAGAGAACTAGTGTCTAGAGGGAAGTAGACTAGAACTAGAGTCTAGAGGGAAGTAGACTAGAACTAGAGAACTAGAGCCTAGAAGGAAGTAAATAGAACAGAACTAGAGTCTAGAAGGAAGTAGACTAGAACTAGAGAACCAGAGTCTAGAGGGAAGTAGACTAGAACTAGAGAACTAGAGTCTAGAAGGAAGTAGACTAGAACTAGAGAACCAGAGTCTAGAAGGAAGTAAACTAGAACTAGAGTCTAGAGGGAAGTAGACTAGAACTAGAGTCTAGAGGGAAGTAGACTAGAAACTAGAGAACTCTAGAGGGAAGTAGACTAGAACTAGAGAACTAGAGTCTAGAAGTAAGTAGACTAGAACTAGAGTCTAGAGGAACTAGAACTAGAGTCTAGAGGGAAGTAGACTAGAACTAGAGTCTAGAGGAAGTAGACTAGAACTAGAGTCTAGAGGAAATAGACTAGAACTAGAGTCTAGAGGGAAGTAGACTAGAACTAGAGAACTAGAGTCTAGAGGGAAGTAGACTAGAACTAGAGAACTAGAGTCTAGAAGGAAGTAGACTAGAACTAGAGTCTAGAGGGAAATAGACTAGAACTAGAGAACTAGAGTCTAGAGTGAAGTAGACTAGAACTAGAGAACTAGAGTCTAGAGGGAAGTAGACTAGAACTAGAGAACTAGTGTCTAGAAGTAAGTAGACTAGAACTAGAGAACTAGAGTCTAGAGGGAAGTAGACTAGAACTAGAGCACTAGAGTCTAGAAGGAAGTAGACTAGAACTAGAGTCTAGAAGGAAGTAGACTAGAACTAGAGAACTAGAGTCTAGAGGGAAGTAGACTAGAACTAGAGAACTAGAGTCTAGAAGGAAGTAGACTAGAACTAGAGAACTAGAGTCTAGAGGGAAGTAGACTAGAACTAGAGAACTAGAGTCTGAAGGAAGTAGACTAGAACTAGAGAACTAGAGTCTAGAAGGAAGTAGACTAGAACTAGAGAACTAGAGTCTAGAGGAAGTAGACTAGAACTAGAGAACTAGTGTCTAGAAGGAAGTAGACTAGAACTAGAGTCTAGAAGAAGTAGACTAGAACTAGAGAACTAGAGTCTAGAAGGAAGTAGACTAGAACTAGAGAACTAGTGTCTAGAGGGAAGTAGACTAGAACTAGAGAACTAGAGTCTAGAAGGAAGTAGACTAGAACTAGAGAACTAGTGTCTAGAGGGAAGTAGACTAGAACTAGAGAACTAGAGTCTAGGAAGGAAGTAGACTAGAACTAGAGAACTAGAGTCTAGAGGGAAGTAGACTAGAACTAGAGAACTAGAGTCTAGAAGGAAGTAGACTAGAACTAGAGAACTAGTGTCTAGAGGGAAGTAGACTAGAACTAGAGAACTAGAGTCTAGAGGAAGTAGACTAGAACTAGAGAACTAGAGTCTAGAAGGGAAGTAGACTAGAACTAGAGAACTAGTCTAGAAGGGAAGTAGACTAGAACTAGAGAACTAGAGTCTAGAAGGAAGTAGACTAGAACTAGAGAACTAGAGTCTAGAGGGAAGTAGACTAGAACTAGAGAACTAGAGTCTAGAGGGAAGTAGACTAGAACTAGAGAACTCTAGAGGAAGCAGACTAGAACTAGAGTCTAGAGGAAGTAGACTAGAACTAGAGAACTAGAGTCTAGAAGGAAGTAGACTAGAACTAGAGAACTAGAGTCTAGAGGGAAGTAGACTAGAACTAGAGAACTAGAGTCTAGAGGGAAGTAGACTAGAACTAGAGAACTAGTGTCTAGAGGAAGTAGACTAGAACTAGAGTCTAGAGGACTAGAGAACTAGAGTCTAGAAGGAAGTAGACTAGAACTAGAGTCTAGAGAAGTAGACTAGAACTAGAGAACTAGAGTCTAGAGGAAGTAGACTAGAACTAGAGAACTAGAGTCTAGAAGGAAGTATACTAGAACTAGAGAACTAGAGTCTAGAAGGAAGTAGACTAGAACTCGAGAACTAGAGTCTAGAGTGAAGTAGACTAGAACTAGAGAACTAGAGTCTAGAGGGAAGTAGACTAGAACTAGAGAACTAGAGTCTAGAGGAAGTAGACTAGAACTAGAGAACTAGAGTCTAGAAGGAAGTAGACTAGAACTAGAGAACCAGAGTCTAGAAGGAAGTAGACTAGAACAGAGAACTAGAGTCTAGAGAAGTAGACTAGAACTAGAGAACTAGAGT
This sequence comes from Oncorhynchus gorbuscha, assembly GCF_021184085.1. Taxonomy (NCBI): domain Eukaryota; kingdom Metazoa; phylum Chordata; class Actinopteri; order Salmoniformes; family Salmonidae; genus Oncorhynchus; species Oncorhynchus gorbuscha. The sequence continues at coordinate 79,626,785 of NC_060186.1, read as the reverse complement.
CTAGAAGGAAGTAGACTAGAACAGAGGAACTAGAGTCTAGAGGAAGTAGACTAGAACTAGAAACTAGAGTCTAGAGGAAAGACTAGAACTAGAGAACTAGAGTCTAGAAGGAAGTAGACTAGAACTAGAACTAGAGTCTAGAAGGGAAGTAGACTAGAACTAGAGTCTAGAGAAGTAGACTAGAACTAGAGAACTAGAGTCTGGAAGTAGACTAGAACTAGAGAACTAGAGTCTAGAGGGGAAGACTAGAACTAGAGAACTAGAGTCTAGAGGGAAGTAGACTAGAACTAGAGTCTAGAGGAAGTAGACTAGAACTAGAGAACTAGAGTCTAGAGGGAAGTAGACCAGAACTAGAGAACTAGAGTCTAGAAGGAAGTAGACTAGAACTAGAGTCTAGAGGGAAATAGACTAGAACTAGAGAACTAGAGTCTAGAGTGAAGTAGACTAGAACTAGAGAACTAGAGTCTAGAGGGAAGTAGACTAGAACCAGAGAACTCTAGAGGGAAGTAGACTAGAACTAGAGAACTAGAGTCTAGAGGAAGTAGACTAGAACTAGAGAACTAGAGTCTAGAGGGAAGTAGACTAGAACTAGAGTCTAGAGGAAGTAGACTAGAACTAGAGAACTAGAGTCTAGAGGGAAGTAGACTAGAACTAGAGAACTAGAGTCTAGAAGGAAGTAGACTAGAACTATAGAACTAGAGTCTAGAGGAAGTAGACTAGAACTAGAGAACTAGAGCCCCAGAGGGAAGAGTAGAACTAGAACTAGAGTCTAGAGGAAGTAGACTAGAAACACTAGAGTCTAGAGGGAAGTAGACTAGAACTAGTGTCTAGAGGAAGTAGACTAGAACTAGAGTCTAGAAGGAAGTAGACTAGAACTAGAGTCTAGAGGGAAGTAGACTAGAACTAGAGTCTAGAGGGAAGTAGACTAGAACTA
>NC_060186.1:79618466-79620751 GCF_021184085.1 Oncorhynchus gorbuscha | reverse complement strand
ACTAGAGTCTAGAGGGAAGTAGACTAGAACTAGAGAACTAGAGTCTAGAGGGAAGTAGACTAGAACTAGAGAACTAGAGTCTAGAGGGAAGTAGACTAGAACTAGAGAACTAGAGTCTAGAGGGAAGTAGACTAGAACTAGAGAACTAGAGTCTAGAAGGAAGTAGACTAGAACTAGAGTCTAGAAGGAAGTAGACTAGAACTAGAGAACTAGAGTCTAGAGGGAAGTAGACTAGAACTAGGGGAGTCTAGAGGAAGTAGACCAGAAACTAGAGTCTAGAGTGAAGTAGACTAGAACTAGAGTCTAGAGGAAGTAGACTAGAACTAGAGAACTAGAGTCTAGAGGGAAGTAGATCAGAACAGAGAACTAGGAGTCTAGAAGGAAGTAGAGACTAGAACTAGAGTCTAGAGGAAATAGACTAGAACTAGAGAACTAGAGTCTAGAGTGGAAGTAGACTTAGAACTAGAGAACTAGGAGTCTAGAGGGAAGTAGACCCAGAACCAGAGAACCAGAGTCTAGAGGGAAGTGGATCTAGAAACTAGAGCACCTAGAGTCTAGAGGGAAGTGAGACTAGAACTAGAGTCTAGAAGGAAGCAGACTAGAAACTAGAGAACTAGAGTCTAGAGGTAGACTAGAAACTAGAGAACTAGAGTCTAGAAGGAAGTAGACTAGAACTAGAGAACTAGAGTCTAGAGGGAAGTAGACTAGAACTAGAGGAACAGTCCAAGTCTAGAGGGAAGTAGACTAGAACTAGAGAACTAGAAAGTAGACTAGAACTAGAGAACTAGTGTCTAGAGGGAGTAGACTAGAACACTAGTGTCTAGAAGGAAGTAGACTAGAACTAGAGTCTAGAAGGAAGTAGACTAGAACTAGATAACTAGAGTCTAGAAGGACAGACTAGAACTAGAGAACTAGAGTCTAGAGGAAGCAGACTAGAACTATAGAACTAGAGTCTAGAAGGAAGTAGACTAGAACAGAGAACTAGAGTCTAGAGGAAGTAGACTAGAACTAGAGAACTAGAGTCTAGAGGGAAGTAGACTAGAACTAGAGAACTGAGTCTATAGAGGGAAGTAGACTAGAACTAGAGAACTAGAGTCTAGAGGGGAAGTAGACTAGAACCAGAGTCTAGAGGAAGCAGACTAGAACTAGAACTAGAGTCTAGAGGAAGTAGACTAGAACTAGAGAACTAGAGTCTAGAAGAAGTAGACTAGAACTAGAGTCAGAGAAGAGACGAAACTAGAACTAGAGTCAGAGGGGAAGCAGACTAGAACCAGAGAACCAGAGTCTAGAGGAAGTAGACTAGAACTAGAGAACTAGAGTCTGTAGACTAGAAGCAGACTAGAACCAGAGAACTAGAGTCTAGAGGGAAGTAGACTAGAACTAGAGTCTAGAGTGAAGTAGACTAGAACTAGAGAACTAGAGTCTAGGGAAGTAGACTAGAACCAGAGAACTAGAGTCTAGAGGGAAGCAGACTAGAACCAGAGAACTAGAGTCTAGAGGGAAGCAGACTAGAACTAGAGAACTAGAGTCTAGAAGGAAGTAGACTAGAACTAGAGAACTAGAGTCTAGAGGGAAGTAGACTAGAACTAGAACTAGAGAACTAGAGTCTAGAAGGAAGTAGACTAGAACTAGAGAACTAGAGTCTAGAAGAAGTAGACTAGAACTAGAGAACTAGAGTCTAGAAGGAAGTAGACTAGAACCAGAGAACTAGAGTCTAGAAGGAAGTAGACTAGAACTAGAGAACTAGAGTCTAGAAGGAAGTAGACTAGAACTAGAGAACTAGAGTCTAGAAGGAAGTAGACTAGAACTAGAGAACTAGAAGAGAAGTAGACTAGAACTAGAGAACTAGAGTCTAGAGGAAGTAGACTAGAACTAGAGAACTAGAGTCTAGAGGGAAGTAGACTAGAACTAGAGTCTAGAACTAGAGAACTAGAGTCTAGAAGGAAGTAGACTAGAACTAGAGAACTAGAGTCTAGAGGAAGTAGACTAGAACTAGAGTCTAGAAGGAAGTAGACTAGAACTAGAGAACTAGAGTCTAGAGGAAGTAGACTAGAACTAGAGAACTAGAGTCTAGAGGGAAGTAGACTAGAACTAGAGAACTAGAGTCTAGAAGGAAGTAGACTAGAACTAGAGTCTAAAGAACTAGAGTCTAGAAGGAAGTAAACTAGAACTAGAGTCTAGAAGGAAGTAGACTAGAACTAGAGAACTAGAGTCTAGAGGGAAGTAGACTAGAACTAGAGAACCAGAGTCTAGAAGGAAGTAGACTAGAACTAGAAACTAGAGTC
>NC_060186.1:79603128-79610866 GCF_021184085.1 Oncorhynchus gorbuscha | reverse complement strand
CGATCCCTCCAAAGTCAAAAGAATGAGGGTTTGTGTAAGTTTAGCCTAACTGTCCGATCCCTCCAAAGTCAAAAGAATGAGGGTTTGTGTAAGGTTGGCCTAACTGTCCTTGTGTAGCATGTATACTCAACAAAACCGTTTGATTTCAAAAGTTTAACCAACTGTAGAACTCTATGCACCAGAACTACTTTTATCAATTTCCACAGAATTTGTTTTAACAAAAAACACATTTACAGGAAGAAATGTTGCAGATACAAAGTTTGGTAACAGAATAAAACTGAGGAAGATTATACTAACTCTACGAACTAATGCTAATAACGAACTAATGCTAATAACGAACTAATGCTAATAACGAACTAATGCTAATAACGAACTAATGCTAATACCGAACAAATGCTAATACCGAACTAATGCTAATATCGAACTAATGCTAATAACAAACTAATGCTAATATTTAACTAATGCTAATAACGAACTAATGCTAATAACAAACTAATGCTAATAACGAACTAATGCTAATAACAAACTAATACTAACTAACTAATACTAACTCTGTCACCAAACTTTGCATCTGCATATCCAGTATTTTAATTACAAGTTTTACTTATTGTGCATAGAGTATGGTTTGTTAAACATAGAAATCAATGGTTTTTGTTTGGCATTCATTTTAAAGTGAGAAATTGGCGTCTGAGTGTAATTCCGTTTATCAAATTCTTCTTCTCCCCAGAGGGTTAAGAAAGGAAGCCTGGGTCAGAAACTCAACAGCACACACTGTAGCATAGTATGACTGACTGAGTGCAGAGGCTGTGTTCCAAATACTACCCTTATACCCTTTTATAGTGCGATACTATTGACCAGAGTTTTATGTTTTCAAGTAGTGCACTATAGAAGGAATGTCATTTGGGACTCCCAGGCAGTAATGGAGCCATGGCTCAGGTCTTGAAGAGAGGAGCATCACTATCATTGTTCATTTTCACCATGTTATTCCTTCTCCAGCCCAGAGATAGGTTGGGCTGTTTGCATGTCACTAAGAGTTGTGCAAGATGATATGTGAGGCGAGCAGGCAAATATGCTGAGGCCAAATGTAGGAGGCGAACAGTGCTGTTTTTCAACAGGATAAGTTAAAGAGTGTTCTGGATGAGAAGCATGGCTGCTTCAAGTTTCCCCCCTGTGGTGGGGAACGCCTGTTTTCCCCCTGTGGTGGGGAACGCCTGTTTTCCCCCTGTGGTGGGGAACGCCTCTTTCCCCCTGTGGTGGGGAACGCCTCTTTTCCCCCTGTGGTGGGGAACGCCTCTTTTCCCCCTGTGGTGGGGAACGCCTCTTTTCCCCCTGTGGTGGGGAACGCCTCTTTTCCCCCTGTGGTGGGGAACGCCTCTTTTCCCCCTGTGGTGGGGAACGCCTCTTTCCCCCTGTGGTGTGGAACGCCTCTTTCCCCCCTGAGGTGGGGAACGCCTCTTTTCCCCCTGTGGTGGGGAACGCCTCTTTTCCCCCTGTGGTGGGGAACGCCTCTTTCCCCCCTGTGGTGGGGAACGCCTGTTTTCCCCCCTGTGGTGGGGAACGCCTCTTTTCCCCCTGTGGTGGGGAACGCCTCTTTTCCCCTTGTGGTGGGGAACGCCTCTTTCCCCCCTGTGGTGGGGAACGCCTGTTTTCCCCCCTGTGGTGGGGAACGCCTCTTTCCCCCCTGTGGTGGGGAACGCCTCTTTTCCCCCTGTGGTGGGGAACGCCTCTTTCCCCCCTGTGGTGGGGAACGCCTGTTTCCCCCCCTGTGGTGGGGAACGCCTCTTTTCCCCCTGTGGTGGGGAACGCCTCTTTTCCCCTTGTGGTGGGGAACGCCTCTTTCCCCCCTGTGGTGGGGAACGCCTCTTTTCCCCCCTGTGGTGGGGAACACCTCTTTTCCCCCTGTGGTGGGGAACGCCTCTTTCCCCCCTGTGGTGGGGAACGCCTGTTTCCCCCCCTGTGGTGGGGAACGCCTGTTTTCCCCCCTGTGGTGGGGAACGCCTCTTTCAGACCGTGACTTAACCTATCTGCAGGTGTAAAGCCTTGGGCTTTACTGCAAGCCTTTTAGTTGTAAATGTAGCCATGCGCTAATGATGTGGATGGCCCATGCTCCAGGAGGATACATGAGGAAGTAAGCCATGCACTATAGGTTAGGTTAGCTTCTACTGGCCAGTCAACAACTGTGGAAATGGTGCCAATGAATACACCCTGGTCCTGCTTTTAGCCACCTTTAGCAAGTGTGGAGCTGCTAGGCTAGGGTATTGATGGTAGGAGAGTGGAGCTGCTAGGGTATTGATGGTAGGAGAGTGGAGCTGCTAGGGTATTGATGGTAGGAGAGTGGAGCTGCTAGGGTATTGATGGTAGGAGAGTGGAGCTGCTAGGGTATTGATGGTAGGAGAGTGTAGCTGCTAGGGTATTGATGGTAGGAGAGTGGAGCTGCTAGGGTATTGGTGGTAGGAGAGTGGAGCTGCTAGGGTATTGATGGTAGGAGAGTGGAGCTGCTAGGGTATTGATGGTAGGAGAGTGGAGCTGCTAGGGTATTGATGGTAGGAGAGTGGAGCTGCTAGGGTATTGATGGTAGGAGAGTGGAGCTGCTAGGGTATTGATGGTAGGAGAGTGTAGCTGCTAGGGTATTGATGGTAGGAGAGTGGAGCTGCTAGGGTATTGATGGTAGGAGAGTGGAGCTGCTAGGGTATTGATGGTAGGAGAGTGTAGCTGCTAGGGTATTGATGGTAGGAGAGTGGAGCTGCTAGGGTATTGGTGGTAGGAGAGTGGAGCTGCTAGGGTATTGATGGTAGGAGAGTGGAGCTGCTAGGGTATTGATGGTAGGAGAGTGGAGCTGCTAGGGTATTGATGGTAGGAGAGTGTAGCTGCTAGGGTATTGATGGTAGGAGAGTGGAGCTGCTAGGGTATTGATGGTAGGAGAGTGGAGCTGCTAGGGTATTGATGGTAGGAGAGTGGAGCTGCTAGGGTATTGATGGTAGGAGAGTGTAGCTGCTAGGGTATTGATGGTAGGAGAGTGGAGCTGCTAGGGTATTGATGGTAGGAGAGTGTAGCTGCTAGGGTATTGATGGTAGGAGAGTGGAGCTGCTAGGGTATTGATGGTAGGAGAGTGTAGCTGCTAGGGTATTGATGGTAGGAGAGTGGAGCTGCTAGGGTATTGATGGTAGGAGAGTGGAGCTGCTAGGGTATTGATGGTAGGAGAGTGTAGCTGCTAGGGTATTGATGGTAGGAGAGTGGAGCTGCTAGGGTATTGATGGTAGGAGAGTGGAGCTGCTAGGGTATTGATGGTAGGAGAGTGTAGCTGCTAGGGTATTGATGGTAGGAGAGTGGAGCTGCTAGGGTATTGGTGGTAGGAGAGTGGAGCTGCTAGGGTATTGATGGTAGGAGAGTGGAGCTGCTAGGGTATTGATGGTAGGAGAGTGGAGCTGCTAGGGTATTGATGGTAGAGTCTGGGGTTGCATCTCAAATGGCACCCTATTCCCTTTATAGTGCACAACTTTAGACCAGAGCTCTATGCGTACTGGTCAAAGGTAGGGCACAATGTGGGGAATAGAGTGCCATTTGGGACACAGCGGTTGAATGCCTCAGCCTTGGATTGGAGCAGCTAATTGGCCTCAGGAATGGTGCAGGAAATGGACCCATTTTGTCGACCTGAAGACGGATGAAGTATGTGAGTGGAGAAATCCAGGGTTTCCTGACATATATAAATATACACACACACACACACACACACACACACACACACACACACACACACACACACACACACACACACACACACACACACACACACACACACACACACACACACACACACACACACACACACACACACACACACACACACAACCATTTGTCTGTGCACACAGTTTTACGAACACACACGCAGGCACATTAGACCTACACGCAGCCATGCCTCATATGCCATTGGTCTTGGCCATGTGCCAGCTAGCCAGGACCTGCATTGAGTGCAGTTCTAATATATGACATTTCCTCTCCCACCTTGACTGTGCTGTGTGTTTGGCTTCTCCTGAGGCCTTTCAGTCGACTAGGCGGTTCTGTAAAGCATACATTCATGCCCTGCCGTGCTCTACTCTGCCGTGCCCAGTCCTGCTGTGCCCTGTCCTGCTGTGCCCTGTCCTGCTGTGCCCTGTCCTGCTGTGCCCCGTCCTGCTGTGCCCTGTCCTGCTGTGCCCCGTCCTGTCCTGCCCTGTCCTGCCGTGCCCTGTCCTGCCGTGCCCTGTCCTGCTCTGTCCTGCTGTGCCCTGTCCTGCTGTGCCCCGTCCTGTCCTGCCCTGTCCTGCTCTGTCCTGCTGTGCCCTGTCCTGCCATGCCCTGTCCTGCTCTGTCCTGCCGTGCCCTGTCCTGCTCTGTCCTGCTGTGCCCTGTCCTGCTCTGTCCTGCTGTGCCCTGTCCTGCCATGCCCTGTCCTGCTCTGTCCTGCCGTGCCCTGTCCTGCTCTGTCCTGCTGTGCCCTGTCCTGCTCTGTCCTGCTGTGCCCTGTCCTGCCCTGTCCTGCATCAAACACTGACCACCCACTTTTCCTGCAAACATTCAGCCTGGCGACACAAACAGAGAACATTCAGCAGTACTGTATCATTTTAATCATTTTGGTCAATAAGATTCTTGCTACGTAGCTTAACTTTCTGAACATTCGAGACGTGTAGTCCACTTGTCATTCAATCTCCTTTGCATTAGCGTAGCCTCTTCTGTAGCCTGTCAACTATGTGTCGGTTTATCCCTGTTCTCTCCTCTCTGCACAGACCATACAAACGCTCCTCACGCGTGGCGCGGCCACCTACTCTGGTGGTCCCAGCGCACGACCCACGTGGAGTTCCAGGTCTCCGGTAGCCTCTGGAACTGCCAATCTGCGGTCAACAAGGCAGAGTTCATCTCAGCCCATGCCTCCCTCCAGTCCCTCGACTTCTTGGCCCTGACGGAAACATGGATCACCACAGACAACACTGCTACTCCTACTGCTCTCTCTTCGTCCGCCCACGTGTTCTCGCACACCCCGGGCGTCTGGTCAGCGGGGTGGTGGCACCGGGATCCTCATCTCTCCCAAGTGGTCATTCTCTCTTTCTCCCCTTACCCATCTGTCTATCGCCTCCTTTGAATTCCATGCTGTCACAGTCACTAGCCCTTTCAAGCTTAACATCCTTATCATTTATCGCCCTCCAGGTTCCTCGGAGAGTTCATCAATGAGCTTGATGCCTTGATAAGCTCCTTTCCTGAGGACGACTCACCTCTCACAGTTCTGGGCGACTTTAACCTCCCCCGTCTACCTTTGACTCTTTCCTCTCTGCCTCCTTCTTTCCACTCCTCTCCTCTTTTGACCTCACCCTCTCACCTTCCCCCCTACTCACAAGGCAGGCAATACGCTCGACCTCATCTTTACTAGATGCTGTTCTTCCACTAACCTCATTGCAACTCCCCTCAAGTCTCCGACCACTGCCTTGTATCCTTTTCCCTCTCGCTCTCATCCAACACCTCCCACACTGCCCCTACTCGGATGGTATCGCGCCGTCCCAACCTTCGCTCTCTCTCCCCCCGCTACTCTCTCCTCTTCCATCCTATCATCTCTTCCCTCCGCTCAAACCTTCTCCCACCTATCTCCTGATTCTGCCTCCTCAACCCTCCCTCTCCTCCCTCTCTGCATCCCTTGACTCTCTATGTCCCCCTATCCTCCAGGCCGGCTCGGTCCTCCTCCCGCTCCGTGGCTCGATGACTCATTGCGAGGCTCACAGAACAGGAGCTCCCGGGCAGCCGAGGCGGGAAATGGAGGAAAACTCGCCTCCCTGCGGACCTGGCATCCTTTCACTCCTCCTCTCTACATTTTCCTCCTCTGTCTCTGCTGCTAAAGCCACTTTCTACCACGCTAAATTCCAAGCTTCTGCCTCTAACCCTAGGAAGCTCTTTGCCACCTTCTCCTCCCTCCTGAATCCTCCCCCCCCTCCCCCCCCCTCCTCCCTCTCTGCAGATGACTTCGTCAACCATTTTGAAAAGAAGGTCGGCAGACATCCGATCCTCGTTGCTAAGTCAAACGGCACCGCCTAGTTCTGCTCACACTGCCCTACCCTATGCTCTGACCTCTTTCTCCCCTCTCTCTCCAGATGAAATCTCGCGTCTTGTGACGGACCGGCCGCCCAACAACCTGCCCGCTTGACCCTATCCCCTCCTCTCTTCTCCAGACCATTTCCGGAGACCTTCTCCCTTACCTCACCTCGCTCATCCAACTCATCCCTGACCGTTGGCTCACGTCCCTTCCGTCTTCAAGAGAGAGCGAGAGTTGCACCCCTTCTGAAAAAACCTACACTCGATCCCTCCGATGTCAACAATTACAGACCAGTATCCCTTCTTTCTTTTCTCTCCAAAACTCTTGAACGTGCCGTCCTTGGCCAGCTCTCCCGCTATCTCTCTCTGAATGACCTTCTTGATCCAAATCAGTCAGGTTTCAAGACTAGTCATTCAACTGAGACTGCTCTCCTCTGTATCACGGAGGCGCTCCGCACTGCTAAAGCTAACTCTCTCTCCTCTGCTCTCATCCTTCTAGATCTATCGGCTGCCTTGATACTGTGAACCATCAGATCCTCCCTCTCCACCCTCTCCCGAGTTAGGCATCTCCGGCGCGGCCCACGCTTGGATTGCGTCCTACCTGACAGGTCGCTCCTACCAGGTGGGCGTGGCGAAATCTGTCTCCTCACCACGCGCTCTCACCACTGGTGTCCCCAGGGCTCTGTTCTTGGCCCTCTCCTATTCTCGCTATACACCAAGTCACTTGGCTCTGTCATAACCTCACATGGTCTCTCTTATCATTGCTATGCAGACGACACACAATTAATCTTCTCCTTTCCCCCTTCTGATGACCAGGTGGCGAATCGCATCTCTGCATGTCTGGCAGACATATCAGTGTGGATGACGGATCACCACCTCAAGCTGAACCTCGGCAAGACGGAGCTGCTCTTCCTCCCGGGAAGGACTGCCCGTTCCATGATCTCGCCATCACGGTTGACAACTCCACTGTGTCCTCCTCCCAGAGCGCCAGAACCTTGGTGTGATCCTGGACAACACCCTGTCGTTCTCAACTAACATCAAGGCGGTGGCCCGTTCCTGTAGGTTCATGCTCTACAACATCCCATGATCGACCCTGCCTCACACAGGCCATTAAACCCCTTCAACTCATCCAGAACGCCGCAGCCCGTCTGGTGTTCAACCTTCCCAAGTTCTCTCTACGTCACCCCGCTCCTCCGTTCTCTCCACTGGCTTCCAGTTGAAGCTCGCATCCGCTACAAGACCATGGGTGCTTGCCCTACGGAGCTGTGAGGGAGGACGGCACCTCAGTACCTCCAGGCTCTGATCAGGCCCTACACCCAAACAAGGGCACTGGCGTTCATCCACCTCTGGCCTGCTCTGCCTCCCTACCACTGAGGAAGTACAGCTCCCGCTCAGCCCAGTCAAAACTGTTCGCTGCCCTGGCCCCCCAATGGTGGAACAAACTCCCTCACGACGCCAGGACAGCGGAGTCAATCACCACCTTCCGGAGACACCTGAAACCCCACCTCTTTAAGGGAATACCTAGGATAGGTTAAGTAATCCCTCTCACCCCACCCCCTAAGTTTTAGATGCACTATTGTTAAGTGACTGTCCCACTGGATGTCATAAGGTGAATGCACCAATTTGTAAGTCGCTCTGGATAAGAGCGTCTGCTAAAATGACTTAAATGTAAAAATGTAAATGT
>NC_060186.1:79597120-79603028 GCF_021184085.1 Oncorhynchus gorbuscha | reverse complement strand
TGTAGCATGTATACTCAACAAAACCGTTTGATTTCAAAAGTTTAACCAACTGTAGAACTCTATGCACCAGAACTACTTTTATCAATTTCCACAGAATTTGTTTTAACAAAAAACACATTTACAGGAAGAAATGTTGCAGATACAAAGTTTGGTAACAGAATAAAACTGAGGAAGATTATACTAACTCTTACGAACTAATGCTAATAACGAACTAATGCTAATAACGAACTAATGCTAATAACGAACTAATGCTAATAACGAACTAATGCTAATACCGAACAAAATGCTAATACCGAACTAATGCTAATATCGAACTAATGCTAATAACAAACTAATGCTAATATTTAACTAATGCTAATAACGAACTAATGCTAATAACAAACTAATGCTAATAACGAACTAATGCTAATAACAAACTAATACTAACTAACTAATACTAACTCTGTCACCAAACTTTGCATCTGCATATCCAGTATTTTAATTACAAGTTTTACTTATTGTGCATAGAGTATGGTTTGTTAAACATAGAAATCAATGGTTTTTGTTTGGCATTCATTTTAAAGTGAGAAATTGGCGTCTGAGTGTAATTCCGTTTATCAAATTCTTCTTCTCCCCAGAGGGTTAAGAAAGGAAGCCTGGGTCAGAAACTCAACAGCACACACTGTAGCATAGTATGACTGACTGAGTGCAGAGGCTGTGTTCCAAATACTACCCTTATACCCTTTTATAGTGCGATACTATTGACCAGAGTTTTATGTTTTCAAGTAGTGCACTATAGAAGGAATGTCATTTGGGACTCCCAGGCAGTAATGGAGCCATGGCTCAGGTCTTGAAGAGAGGAGCATCACTATCATTGTTCATTTTCACCATGTTATTCCTTCTCCAGCCCAGAGATAGGTTGGGCTGTTTGCATGTCACTAAGAGTTGTGCAAGATGATATGTGAGGCGAGCAGGCAAATATGCTGAGGCCAAATGTAGGAGGCGAACAGTGCTGTTTTTCAACAGGATAAGTTAAAGAGTGTTCTGGATGAGAAGCATGGCTGCTTCAAGTTTCCCCCCTGTGGTGGGGAACGCCTGTTTTCCCCCTGTGGTGGGGAACGCCTGTTTTCCCCCTGTGGTGGGGAACGCCTGTTTTCCCCTGTGGTGGGGAACGCCCTCTTTTCCCCCTGTGGTGGGGAACGCCTCTTTCCCCCTGTGGTGGGGAGCGCCTCTTTCCCCCTGTGGTGGGAACGCCTCTTTTCCCCTGTGGTGGGGAGCCTCTTTCCCCCTGTGGTGGGGAACGCCTCTTTTCCCCCTGTGGTGGGGAACGCCTCTTTTCCCCCTGTGGTGGGGAACGCCTCTTTCCCCTGTGGTGTGGGAACGCCTCTTTCCCCCTGAGGTGGGGAACGCCTCTTTCCCCCTGTGGTGGGGAACGCCTCTTTTCCCCCTGTGGTGGGGAACGCCTCTTTCCCCCCTGTGGTGGGGAACGCCTGTTTTCCCCCCTGTGGTGGGGAACGCCTCTTTTCCCCCTGTGGTGGGGAACGCCTCTTTTCCCCTTGTGGTGGGGAACGCCTCTTTCCCCCCTGTGGTGGGGAACGCCTGTTTTCCCCCCTGTGGTGGGGAACGCCTCTTTCCCCCCTGTGGTGGGGAACGCCTCTTTTCCCCCTGTGGTGGGGAACGCCTCTTTCCCCCCTGTGGTGGGGAACGCCTGTTTCCCCCCCTGTGGTGGGGAACGCCTCTTTTCCCCCTGTGGTGGGGAACGCCTCTTTTCCCCTTGTGGTGGGGAACGCCTCTTTCCCCCCTGTGGTGGGGAACGCCTCTTTTCCCCCCTGTGGTGGGGAACACCTCTTTTCCCCCTGTGGTGGGGAACGCCTCTTTCCCCCCTGTGGTGGGGAACGCCTGTTTCCCCCCCTGTGGTGGGGAACGCCTGTTTTCCCCCCTGTGGTGGGGAACGCCTCTTTCAGACCGTGACTTAACCTATCTGCAGGTGTAAAGCCTTGGGCTTTACTGCAAGCCTTTAGTTGTAAATGTAGCCATGCGCTAATGATGTGGATGGCCCATGCTCCAGGAGGATACATGAGGAAGTAAGCCATGCACTATAGGTTAGGTTAGCTTCTACTGGCCAGTCAACAACTGTGGAAATGGTGCCAATGAATACACCCTGGTCCTGCTTTTAGCCACCTTTAGCAAGTGTGGAGCTGCTAGGCTAGGGTATTGATGGTAGGAGAGTGGAGCTGCTAGGGTATTGATGGTAGGAGAGTGGAGCTGCTAGGGTATTGATGGTAGGAGAGTGTAGCTGCTAGGGTATTGATGGTAGGAGAGTGGGAGCTGCTAGGTATTGATGGTAGGAGAGTGTAGCTGCTAGGGTATTGATGGTAGGAGAGTGGAGCTGCTAGGGTATTGATGGTAGGAGAGTGTAGCTGCTAGGGTATTGATGGTAGGAGAGTGGAGCTGCTAGGGTATTGATGGTAGGAGAGTAGAGCTGCTAGGGTATTGATGGTAGGAGAGTGGAGCTGCTAGAGTTTTGATGGTAGGAGAGTGGAGCTGCTAGGGTATTGATGGTAGGAGAGTGGAGTTGCTAGGGTATTGATGGTAGGAGAGTGGAGCTGCTAGGGTATTGATGGTAGGAGAGTGGAGTTGCTAGGGTATTGATGGTAGGAGAGTGGAGCTGCTTGGGTATTGATGGTAGGAGAGTGTAGCTGCTAGTCTAGGGTATTGATGGTAGGAGAGTGGAGCTGCTTGGGTATTGATGGTAGGAGAGTGTAGCTGCTAGGCTATTGATGGTAGGAGAGTGGAGCTGCTTGGGTATTGATGGTAGGAGAGTGGAGCTGCTAGGCTAGGGTATTGATGGTAGGAGAGTGGAGCTGCTAGGGTATTGATGGTAGGAGAGTGTAGCTGCTAGGCTATTGATGGTAGGAGAGTAGAGCTGCTTGGGTATTGATGGTAGGAGAGTGGAGCTGCTAGGCTAGGGTATTGATGGTAGGAGAGTGGAGCTGCTAGGGTATTGATGGTAGGAGAGTGTAGCTGCTAGGCTATTGATGGTAGGAGAGTGGAGCTGCTTGGGTATTGATGGTAGGAGAGTGGAGCTGCTAGGCTAGGGTATTGATGGTAGGAGAGTGGAGCTGCTAGGGTATTGATGGTAGGAGAGTGTAGCTGCTAGGGTATTGATGGTAGGAGAGTGTAGCTGCTAGGCTATTGATGGTAGGAGAGTGGAGCTGCTACGGTATTGATGGTAGGAGAGTGGAGCTGCTAGGGTATTGATGGTAGGAGAGTGGAGCTGCTAGGGTATTGATGGCAGGAGAGTGGAGTTGCTAGGGTATTGATGGTAGGAGAGTGGAGCTGCTAGGCTAGGGTATTGATGGTAGGAGAGTGGAGCTGCTAGGGTATTGATGGTAGGAGAGTGGAGCTGCTAGGGTATTGATGGTAGGAGAGTGTAGCTGCTAGGGTATTGATGGTAGGAGAGTGGAGCTGCTAGGGTATTGATGGTAGGAGAGTGTAGCTGCTAGGGTATTGATGGTAGGAGAGTGGAGCTGCTAGGGTATTGATGGTAGGAGAGTAGAGCTGCTAGGGTATTGATGGTAGGAGAGTGGAGCTGCTAGAGTTTTGATGGTAGGAGAGTGGAGCTGCTAGGGTATTGATGGTAGGAGAGTGGAGTTGCTAGGGTATTGATGGTAGGAGAGTGGAGCTGCTAGGGTATTGATGGTAGGAGAGTGGAGTTGCTAGGGTATTGATGGTAGGAGAGTGGAGCTGCTTGGGTATTGATGGTAGGAGAGTGTAGCTGCTAGTCTAGGGTATTGATGGTAGGAGAGTGGAGCTGCTTGGGTATTGATGGTAGGAGAGTGTAGCTGCTAGGCTATTGATGGTAGGAGAGTGGAGCTGCTTGGGTATTGATGGTAGGAGAGTGGAGCTGCTAGGCTAGGGTATTGATGGTAGGAGAGTGGAGCTGCTAGGGTATTGATGGTAGGAGAGTGTAGCTGCTAGGCTATTGATGGTAGGAGAGTAGAGCTGCTTGGGTATTGATGGTAGGAGAGTGGAGCTGCTAGGCTAGGGTATTGATGGTAGGAGAGTGGAGCTGCTAGGGTATTGATGGTAGGAGAGTGTAGCTGCTAGGCTATTGATGGTAGGAGAGTGGAGCTGCTTGGGTATTGATGGTAGGAGAGTGGAGCTGCTAGGCTAGGGTATTGATGGTAGGAGAGTGGAGCTGCTAGGGTATTGATGGTAGGAGAGTGTAGCTGCTAGGGTATTGATGGTAGGAGAGTGTAGCTGCTAGGCTATTGATGGTAGGAGAGTGGAGCTGCTACGGTATTGATGGTAGGAGAGTGGAGCTGCTAGGGTATTGATGGTAGGAGAGTGGAGCTCCTAGGGTATTGATGGCAGGAGAGTGGAGTTGCTAGGGTATTGATGGTAGGAGAGTGGAGCTGCTAGGCTAGGGTATTGATGGTAGGAGAGTGGAGCTGCTAGGGTATTGATGGTAGGAGAGTGGAGCTGCTAGGGTATTGATGGTAGAGTCTGGGGTTGCATCCCAAATGGCACCCTATTCCCTTTATAGTGCACAACTTTAGACCAGAGCTCTATGCGTACTGGTCAAAGGTAGGGCACAATGTGGGGAATAGAGTGCCATTTGGGACACAGCGGTTGAATGCCTCAGCCTTGGATTGGAGCAGCTAATTGGCCTCAGGAATGGTGCAGGAAATGGACCCATTTTGTCGACCTGAAGACGGATGAAGTATGTGAGTGGAGAAATCCAGGGTTTCCTGACATATATAAATATACACACACACACACACACACACACACACACACACACACACACACACACACACACACACACACACACACACACACACACACACACACACACACACACACACACACACACACACACACACACACACACACACACACACACACACACACACACACACACACACACACATTTGTCTGTGCACACAGTTTTACGAACACACACGCAGGCACATTAGACCTACACGCAGCCATGCCTCATATGCCATTGGTCTTGGCCATGTGCCAGCTAGCCAGGACCTGCATTGAGTGCAGTTCTAATATATGACATTTCCTCTCCCACTTTGACTGTGCTGTGTGTTTGGCTTCTCCTGAGGCCTTTCAGTCGACTAGGCGGTTCTGTAAAGCCTACATTCATGCCCTGCCGTGCTCTACTCTGCCGTGCCCAGTCCTGCTGTGCCCTGTCCTGCTGTGCCCTGTCCTGCTGTGCCCTGTCCCGCTGTGCCCCGTCCTGCTGTGCCCTGTCCTGCTGTGCCCTGTCCTGCTGTGCCCCGTCCTGTCCTGCCCTGTCCTGCCGTGCCCTGTCCGGCCATGCCCTGCTCTGTCCTGCCGTGCCCTGTCCTGCTCTGTCCTGCCGTGCCCTGTCCTGCCGTGCCCTGTCCTGCTCTGCCCTGTCCTGCCATGCCCTGCTCTGTCCTGCTGTGCCCTGTCCTGCTCTGTCCTGCTGTGCCCTGTCCTGCTCTGTCCTGCTGTGCCCTGTCCTGCTCTGTCCTGCTGTGCCCTGTCCTGCTCTGTCCTGCTGTGCCCTGTCCTGCTCTGTCCTGCCGTGCCCAGTCCTGCCCTGTCCTGCTCTGTCCTGCCGTGCCCTGTCCTGCCGTGCCCAGTCCTGCCCTGTCCTGCCGTGCCCTGTCCTGCCCTGTCCTGCTCTGTCCTGCCGTGCCCTGTCCTGCCGTGCCCAGTCCTGCCCTGTCCTGCCGTGCCCTGTCCTGCTCTGCCGTGCCCTGTCCTGTGTGACTGTCTTTGTCTGTCTGGGGGTACAGTATATTAGTATATTGGCTGTGTGGCACCGACTGGCTTTTCTGCTTGACTGCGAGAATACAGAGAGTGTGTTGCATCATCAAACACTGACCACCCACTTTTCCTGGCAAACATTCAGCCTGGCGACACAAACAGAGAAAATACAAGA
>NC_060186.1:79585726-79597020 GCF_021184085.1 Oncorhynchus gorbuscha | reverse complement strand
GGAGATCAGTGACCTCCACTAGATAGATGCTAGGACCAGAGGAGGTACAGGAGACCAGTGACCTCCACTAGATAGATGTTAGGGGACCAGTGACCTCCACTAGATAGAGAGGAGGACCAGAGGAGGTACGGGAGATCAGTGACCTCCACTAGATAGAGAGGAGGCCAGAGGAGGTGTACAGGAGATCAGTGACCTCCACTAGATAGAGAGGAGGACCAGAGGAGAGTACAGGGAGACCAGTGACCTCCACTAGATAGAGAGAAGGACCAGAGGAGGTACAGGAGATCCAGTGACCTCCACTAGATAGAGAGGAGGACCAGATGAGGTACAGGAGATCAGTGACCTCCACTAGATAGAGAGGAGGACCAGAGGAGGTACAGGAGATCAGTGACCTCCACTAGATAGAGAGGAGGCCAGAGGAGGTACAGGAGACCAGTGACCACCACTAGATAGAGAGGAGGACCAGAGGAGGTACAGGAGACCTTTTGTCTTCAATAATGGAGATTGTGATGAGGTATATGGGGTGTTAGAAGACTTGTGGTAAACAGTGTGGCCTTGGTGGTGCTACAGGAGAGGAAAGTATTTAGCTTTTTGTGCATTTTACCAGGTTGTCCTGAGAAAAAAAGACCTCTGCAGCATCATTAACTATGATTCCTAAAATAACATTGATTATATATTTTATAATGTTTTCACTAGTTTAGTTGGCATGGCTCCCCAGTCAAAAAAAACCTCTCTCTCTCTCTCTCTCCTTGTCTCTCACACACACACAGCTGGAGGGATGGTGTGAAAGGGAGGGGAAAAATGTACGAATTTCATTCATCTCATACCTTTTCAAGCGTGCGTTAATAAGTACAAATTAATATGATTAATCAAATCGACTACATCAACTCATTCCAGGTTTTCAAAGGCGAGAGGGTGTGTTGAGGTGATCGGGAGGTTGAAGATGTTTTCAGCCTTGAGACAATGGAGACATGGATTGTGTACGTGGTGCCATTCAGTGGGTGAATGGAGAAGACAAAAGGATTTACGTGCCTCTGAGCAGGGGTATATGGTAGTATGTGCCAGACTGCACTGGTTTGTGTCAAGAACTGCAAGCGCTGCTGGGTCTTTTTCACGCTCAACAGTGTCCTGTGTGTGTGTCAAGAATGGTCCACCACTCAAAGGACATCCAGCCAATTTGACACAACTGTGGGAAGCATTAGAGTCAACATGGGTTAGCATCCCTGTGGAAGGCTTTCGAACACCCTGTAGAGTCCATGCTTCGACATATTTTAAAATTAATTGACCTTTATTTAACTAGACATGTCAATTAAATAACTTTTTTTTTTTTTTTCAATGAGCGGCCTAGGAACAGTGGGTTAACTGCCTTGTTCAGGGACGAAAGCGACAAGACTTTTACCTTGTCAGCTCAGAGATTCAATCTTGCAACCTTTCGTTTACTAGTCCAACGCTCTGTCCACTAGACTACCTGCCGCCTCTACACCTAGGCTACCCTGCCGCCTCTACACTCCTAACCACTAGCCTACCTGCCGCCTCTACACTCCTAACCACTAGGCTACCACTGCACCGCCTCTACCTCTCTAGCCACTAGGCTACCCTGCCGTCCCCCACACTCTAACCACTAGGCTACCTGCCGCCTCTACACTCTAACCACTAGCCTACCTGCCGCCTCTACACTCTAACCACTAGGCTACCTGCCGCCTCTACACTCCTAACCACTAGGCTACCCTGCCACCTCTACACTCTAACCACTAGGCTACCCTGCCGCCTCTACACTCTAACCACTAGGCTACCTGCCGCCTCACACACTCTAACCACTAGGCTTCCCACACCTGCCGCCTCCCACCTCTAATCACTAGGCTACCCTGCCACCTCTACACTCTAACCACTAGCCTACCTGCCGCCTCTACCCACTCTAGCTCACTGGGCTACCTGCCCACCTCTACCTCCTAACCACTAGGCTACCCTGCCGGTCCCACACTCTAACCACTGGGCTACCTGCCGCCTTTCTACACTCTAACCCACTAGCGCCTACCTGCCGCCTCTACACTCTAACCGCTAGGCTACCTGCCACCGCCTCTACACTCCTACCAGCCACTAGGCTACCCTGCCGCCTCTACCCTCTAACCACTAGGCTACCCTGCCCGCCTCTACACTCTAACCACTAGGCCTGCCTGCCGCCTCTACACACTTCCTAACCACTAGGCTACCTGCCGCCTCTACACTCTACTAAATCACTAGGGCTACCCTGCCGCCTCTACACTCTACACCACTAGACTACCTGCACCGCCTCTACACTCCCAACCACTAGACTGCCTGCCACCTCTCCCTCTAACCACTGGCCTACCTGCCGCCTCTACACTCCTAACCACTAGGCTACCCTGCCGCCTCTACACTCTAACCACTAGCCTACCCTGCCGCCTCTACACTCTAACCACTAGGCTACCTGCCGCCTCTACACTCTAACCACTAGGCTACCCTGCCGCCTCTACACTCTAACCACTAGGCTACCCTGCCGCCTCTACACTCTAACCACTAGCCTACCTGCCGCCTCTACACTCTAACCACTAGGCTACCTGCCGCCTCTACACTCTAACCACTAGGCTACCCTGCCACCTCTACACTCTAACCACTAGGCTACCTGCCGCCTCTACACCTCTAACCACTAGGCTACCTGCCGCCTCTACACTCTAACCACTAGGCTACCTGCCGCCTCTACACTCTAACCACTAGGCTACCCCTGCCGCCTCTACACTCTAACCACTAGGCTACCTGCCGCCTCTACACTCTAACCACTAGACTACCTGCCACCTCTCCACTCTAACCACTAGGCTACCTGCCGCCTCTACACTCTAACCACTAGGCTACCCTGCCGCCTTTACACTCTAACCACTAGGCTACCTGCCGCCTCTACACTCTAACCACTAGGCTACCTGCCGCCTCTACACTCTAACCACTAGGCTACCTGCCTCCTCTACACTCTAACCACTAGGCTACCTGCCACCTCTACCTCTAACCACTAGGCTACCTGCCGCCTCTACACTCTAACCACTAGGCTACCTGCCTCCTCTACACTCTAACCACTAGGCTACCTGCCGCCTCTACACTCTAACCACTAGACTACCTGCCGCCCCCATATTTGCATGTAGCTAGTTCTAGGATATCCTCAGTTTTGTCGCTGTAAAATTAATTAACCGATCCATTATTTCAGCTTCCTTTGGTCTGAAGATTCTGTTTAACTAAAGGTTGACTAAATGTCCTTCGTCAACGTTAGTGTGATATTTATGGAAATTCAATTTGGAAATTTCAATATGATAAGGTCAAACCAATAGGTCATTGGCTCATTTCTTATGAAAACAACCAGACTGTATATAGTATTGTACACGCAGGCTCGTGCTATATATAGTTTCAAGCTTGGCTTCTGGCTATTGTTATGCTTTCAGACTTTATATTTAGCTCCATTTATGCGGATCAATGCTGTGCTCTAGAATGTGAGCAACATAAGGGTCAAAGTTGAAACATATGGGACAAGCTCCAGCTTTATTAAACCCAGTTCATGCTTACCGAGATTTATTCCCTAGTCGATTCACACAGCTGCACCTCACTGAGATCTCTCACCTGCAAATAACCATGAATATGTATACGACACAGGATGGAAAAAATAACAGAGTAGTGGACGACTGGTGACCAGGGACGATTAGAATTATAATAGAGAGTGAACCGGAGCAGATCAGAGAGAGATGTAATGAAGTCAGAAAGTAGAGACAGGATTTAGTGACCACCACGAGACAGATGCTAGGACCAGTGACCACCACTAGACAGATGCTAGGACCAGTGACCACCACTAGATAGAGGGGAGGACCAGTGACCACCACTAGACAGATGCTAGGACCAGTGACCACCACTAGATAGAGGGGAGGACCAGTGACCACCACTAGATAGATGCTAGGACCAGTGACCACCACTAGATAGAGGGGAGGACCAGTGACCACCACTAGATAGAGGAGGACCAGTGACCACCATAGATAGAGGAGGACCAGTGACCACCACTAGATAGAGGGAGGACCAGTGACCACCACTAGATAGATGCTAGGACCAGTGACCACCACTAGATAGAGGGGAGGACCAGTGACCACCACTAGATAGATGCTAGGACCAGTGACCACCACTAGATAGAGGGGAGGACCAGTGACCACCACTAGATAGAGGGGAGGACCAGTGACCACCACTAGATAGATGCTAGGACCAGTGACCACCACTAGATAGAGGGGAGGACCAGTGACCACCACTAGATAGATGCTAGGACCAGTGACCACCACTAGATAGAGGGAGGACCAGTGACCACCACTAGATAGATGCTAGGACCAGTGACCACCACTAGATAGAGGGGAGGACCAGTGACCACCACTAGATAGATGCTAGGACCAGTGACCACCACTAGATAGAGGGAGGACCAGTGACCACCACTAGATAGAGGGGAGGACCAGTGACCACCACTAGATAGAGGCAGGACCAGTGACCACCACTAGATAGGGGAGGACCAGTGACCACCACTAGATAGATGCTAGGACCAGTGACCACCACTAGATAGAGGCTAGGACCAGTGACCACCACTAGATAGAGGGGAGGACCAGTGACCACCACTAGATAGAGGGAGGACCAGTGACCACCACTAGATAGATGCTAGGACCAGTGACCACCACTAGATAGAGGGGAGGACCAGTGACCACCACTAGATAGATGCTAGGACCAGTGACCACCACTAGATAGAGAGGAGGACCAGTGACCACCACTAGATAGAGGAGGACCAGTGACCACCACTAGATAGATGCTAGGACCAGTGACCACCACTAGATAGAGGGGAGGACCAGTGACCACCACTAGATAGATGCTAGGACCAGTGACCACCACTAGATAGGGGAGGACCAGTGACCACCACTAGATAGATGCGAGGACCAGTGACCACCACTAGATAGAGGGAGGACCAGTGACCACCACTAGATAGAGGAGGACCAGTGACCACCACTAGAAAGAGGAGAGGACCAGTGACCACCACTAGATAGAGGAGGACCAGTGACCACCACTAGATAGAGGGAGGACCCAGTGACACACTAGATAGAGGAGGACCAGTGACCACCACTAGATAGATGCTAGGACCAGTGACCACCACTAGATGAGGGGAGGACCAGTGACCACCACTGATAGATGCTAGGACCAGTGACCACCACTAGATAGAGGGAGGACCAGTGACCACCACTAGATAGATGCTAGGAGCAGTGACCACCACTAGATAGACCACCACTAGTGGAGGACCAGTGACCACCACTAGATAGATGCTAGGACCAGTGACCACCACTAGATAGAGGGAGGACCAGTGACCACCACTAGATAGATGCTAGGACCAATGACCACCACTAGATAGAGGGGAGGACCAGTGACACCACTAGATAGAGAGGAGGACCAGTGACCACCACTAGATAGAGGGAGGACCAGTGACCACCACTAGATAGATGCTAGGACAGTGACCACCACTAGATAGAGAGGAGACCAGTAACCACCACTAGATGGGGGGAGGACCAGTGACCACCACTAGATAGAGGAGGACCAGTGACCACCACTAGATAGAGGGAGGACCAGTGACCACTACGAGATAGATACTGGAACAGTACTACTAGATAGAGGGAGGACCAGTGACCACCACGAGATAGAGGGGAGAACCAGTGACCACCACTAGATAGAGGGAGGACCAGTGACCACCACTAGATAGATGCTAGGACCAGTGACCACCACTAGATAGAGGGGAGGACCAGTGACCACCACGAGATAGAGGAGAAGCAGTGACCATAGATCTCCATTTTTATGGAACGGTCTGCCTACCCATGTCAGAGACGCAAACTCGGTCTCAACCTTTAAGTCTTTACTGAAGACTCATCTCTTCAGTGGGTCATATGATTGAGTGTAGTCTGGCCCAGGAGTGGGAAGGTGAACGGAAAGGCTCTGGAGCAACGAACCGCCCTTGCTGTCTCTGCCTGGCAGGTTCCCCTCTTTCCACGGGGATTCTCTGCCTCTAACCCTATTACAGGGGCTGAGTCACTGGCTTACTGGGGCTCTCTCATGCCATCCCTGGAGGGGTGCGTCACCTGAGTGGGTTGATTCACTGTTGTGGTCATCCTGTCTGGGTTGGCGCCCCCCCTTGGGTTGTGCCGTGGCGGAGATCTTTGTGGGCTATACTCAGCCTTGTCTCAGGATGGTAAGTTGGTGGTTGAAGATATCCCTCTAAATCAAATCAAATCAAATCCAATTTTATTTGTCACATACACATGGTTAGCAGATGTTAATGCGAGTGTAGCGAAATGCTTGTGCTTCTAGTTCCGACAATGCAGTGATAACCAACAAGTAATCTAACTAACAATTCCAAAACTACTGTCTTATACACAGTGTAAGGGGATAAAGAATATGTACATAAGGATATGTGAATGAGTGATGGTACAGAGCAGCATGCAGTAGATGGTATCGAGTACAGTATATACATATGAGATGAGTATGTAGACAAAGTAAACAAAGTGGCATAGTTAAAGTGGCTAGTGATACATGTATTACATAAGGATGCAGTCAATGATGTAGAGTACAGTATATACGTATGCATATGAGATGAATAATGTAGGGTAATTACATTATATAAGGTAGCATTGTCTAAAGTGGCTAGTGATATATTTACATAATTTCCCATCAATTCCCATTATTAAAGTGGCTGGAGTTGGGTCAGTGTCAGTGACAGTGTGTTGGCAGCAGCCACTCAATGTTAGTGGTGGCTGTTTAACAGTCTGATGGCCTTGAGATAGAAGCTGTTTTTCAGTCTCTCGGTCCCAGCTTTGATGCACCTGTACTGACCTCGCCTTCTGGATGATAGCGGGGTGAACAGGCAGTGGTTCGGGTGGTTGATGTCCTTGATGATCTTTATGGCCTTCCTGTAACAACGGGTGGTGTAGGTGTCCTGGAGGGCAGGTAGTTTGCCCCGGTGATGCGTTGTGCAGACCTCACTACCTCTGGAGAGGCCTTTTACGGTTGAGGGGTGGAGCAGTTGCCGTACCAGGCGGTGATACAGCCCGCCAGGATGCCTCGATTGCATCTGTAGAAGTTTGTGAGTGCTTTTTGGTGACAAGCCGACTTCTTCAGCCTCCTGAGGGCTGAAGAGGCGCTGCTGCGCCTTCTCTACCACGCTGTCAGTGTGAGTGGACCAATTCAGTTTGTCTGTGATTTGTATGCCGAGGAACTTAAAACTTTCTACCCTCTCCACTACTGTTCCATCGATGTGGATAGGGGGGTGTTCCCTCTGCTGTTTCCTGAAGTCCACAATCATCTCCTTAGTTTTGTTGACGTTGAGTGTGAGGTTATTTTCCTGACACCACACTCCGAGGGCCCTCACCTCCTCCCTGTAGGCCGTCTCGTCGTTGTTGGTAATCAAGCCTACCACTGTTGTGTCGTCCGCAAACTTGATGATTGAGTTGGAGGCGTGCATGGCCACGCAGTCGTGGGTGAACAGGGAGTACAGGAGACGGCTCAGAACGCACCCTTGTGGGGCCCCCGTGTTGAGGATCAGCGGGGAGGAGATGTTGTTGCCTACCCTCACCACCTGGGGGCGGCCCGTCAGGAAGTCCAGTACCCAGTTGCACAGGGCGGGGTCGAGACCCAGGGTCTCGAGCTTGATGACGAGCTTGGAGGGTACTATGGTGTTGAATGCCGAGCTGTAGTCGATGAACAGCATTCTCACATAGGTATTCCTCTTGTCCAGGTGGGTTAGGGCAGTGTGCAGTGTGGTTGAGATTGCATCGTCTGTGGACCTATTTGGGCGGTAAGCAAATTGGAGTGGGTCTAGGGTGTCAGGTAGGGTGGAGGTGATATGGTCCTTGACTAGTCTCTCAAAGCACTTCATGATGACGGAAGTGAGTGCTACGGGGCGGTAGTCGTTTAGCTCAGTTACCTTAGCTTTCTTGGGAACAGGAAAAATGGTGGCCCTCTAGTGGTGTGGGGGCTGTGCTTTGGCAAAGTGGGTGGGGTTATATCCTTCCTGTTTGGCCCTGTCTGGGGGTGTCCTCGGATGGGGCCACAGTGTCTCCTGACCCCTCCTGTCTCAGCCTCCAGTATTTATGCTGCAGTAGTTTATGTGTCGGGGGGCTAGGGTCAGTTTGTTATATCTGGAGTATTTATCCTGTCCTATTCGGTGTCCTGTGTGAATCTAAGTGTGCGTTCTCTAATTCTCTCCTTATCTCTTTCTTTCTCTCTCTCGGAGGACCTGAGCCCTAGGACCATGCCCCAGGACTACCTGACATGATGACTCCTTGCTGTCCCCAGTCCACCTGGCCATGCTGCTGCTCCAGTTTCAACTGACCTGAGCCCTAGGACCATGTCCCAGGACTACCTGACATGATGACTCCTTGCTGTCCCCAGTCCACCTGGCCATGCTGCTGCTCCAGTTTCTACTGTTCTGCCTTACTATTATTCGACCATGCTGGTCATTTATGAACATTTGAACATTTTGGCCATGTTCTGTTATAATCTCCACCCGGCACAGCCAGAAGAGGACTGGCCACCCCACATATGCTCTCTCTAATTCTCTCTTTCTTTCTCTCTCTCGGAGGACCTGAGCCCTAGGACCGTGCCCCAGGACTACCTGACATGATGACTCCTTGCTGTCCCCAGTCCACCTGACTGTGCTGCTGCTCCAGTTTCAACTGTTCTGCCTTATTATTATTCGACCATGCTGGTAATTTATGAACCTTTGAACATCTTGGCCATGTTCTGTTATAATCTCCACCCGGCACAGCCAGAAGAGGACTGGCCACCCCACATAGCCTGGTTCCTCTCTAGGTTTCTTCCTAGGTTTTGGCCTTTCTAGGGAGTTTTTCCTAGCCACCTGCATTGCTTGCTGTTTGCGGTTTTAGGCTGGGTTGCTGTACAGCACTTTGAGATATCAGCTGATGTACGAAGGGCTATATACATAAATTTGATTTGATTTTGATTTGACCACCACTAGATAGAGAGGAGGACCAGTGACCACCACTAGACAGATGCTAGGACCAGTGACGACCACTAGATAGAGAGGAGGACCAGTGACGACCACTAGATAGAGGAGAGGACCAGTGACCACCACTAGATAGAGGAGAGGACCAGTGACCACCACTAGATAGAGGAGAGGACCAGTGACCACCACTAGATAGAGGGGAGGACCAGTGACCACCACTGTGACAGGGGAGGACCAGTGACCACCACTAGAGGATGCTAGGACCAGTGACCACCACCAGATAGAGGAGGACCAGTGACCACCACTAGATAGAGGAGGACCAGTGACCACCACTAGATAGATGCTAGGACCAGTGACCACCACTAGATAGAGGGAGGACCAGTGACCACCACTAGATAGATGCTAGGACCAGTGACCACCACTAGATAGAGGGGAGGACCAGTGACCACCACTAGATAGATGCTAGGACCAGTGACCACCACTAGATAGAGGAGAGGACCAGTGACCACCACTAGATAGATGCTAGGACCAGTGACCACCACTAGATAGAGGGGAGGACCAGTGACCACCACTAGATAGAGGGGAGGACCAGTGACCACCACTAGATATATGCTAGGACCAGTGACCACCACTAGATAGAGGGGAGGACCAGTGACCACCACTAGATAGATGCTAGGACCAGTGACCACCACTAGATAGAGGACAGGACCAGTGACCACCACTAGATAGAGGGGAGGACCAGTGACCCCCACTAGATAGCGGGGAGGACCAGTGACCCCCACTAGATAGAGGGGAGGACCAGTGACCACCACTAGATAGATGCTAGGACCAGTGACCACCACTAGATAGAGAGGAGGACCAGTGACCACCACGAGATAGAGGGGAGGACCAGTGACCACCACTAGATAGAGGTTAGTACCAGTGACCACCACGAGATAGAGGGGAGGACCAGTGACCACCACGAAGATAGAGGGGAGTACCAGTGACCACCACGAGATAGAGGGGAGGACCAGTGACCACCACGAGATAGAGGGGAGGACCAGTGACCACCACTAGATAGATGCTAGGACCAGTGACCACCAATAGATAGAGGGGAGGACCAGTGACCACTACTAGATAGAGGGGAGGACCAGTGACCACCACTAGATAGAGAGGAGGACCAGTGACCACCACTAGATAGAGGGGAGGACCAGTGACCACCACTAGATAGAGAGGAGGACCAGTGAACACCACTAGATAAAGGAGAGGACCAGTGACCACCACTAGATAGAGGGGAGGACCAGTGACCACCACTAGATAGAGGGGAGGACCAGTGACCACCACTAGATAGATGCTAGGACCAGTGACTACCACTAGATAGAGGGAAAGGCCCAGTGACTACCACTAGATAGAGGAGAGGACCAGTGACCACCACAAGATAGAGGGGAGGACCAGTGACCACCACTAGATAGAGGGGAGGACCAGTGACCACCACTAGATAGAGGGGAGGACCAGTGACCACCACTAGATAGAGAGGAGGACCAGTGACCACCACTAGATAGAGTGGAGGACCAGTGACCACCACTAGATAGAGGGGAGAACCAGTGACCACCACTAGATAAATAGGAGGACCAGTGACCACCACTAGATAGAGGGGAGGACCAGTGACCACCACTAGATAGATGCTAGGACCAGTGACCACCACTAAATAGAAATGAGGACCAGTGAACACCACTAGATAGAGGGGAGGACCAGTGACCACCACTAGAAAGAGGAGAGGACCAGTGACCACCACTAGATAGAGGGGAGGACCAGTGACCACCACTAGTAGAGGGGAGGACCAGTTACCACCACTAGATATAGAGGGGAGGACCAGTGACCACCACTAGATAGACGGGAACAGTATATGACATGCAAGTGTTGATCCACCGTAACCACAAGCTGACAGTGGATATTCCTCTCTCCCTCACTCCCTGTCCCTCATTCTGACTCTCCTTACTCTATCTCTGCCTCTCTCTCCACCCCTCCATCCATATCTTCCCTCCCTCCAATGACAGCTTCTCCCTCCTCCCCAGTCTCTCCTTCAACCCCCTCCCCCATCACCCCCGGTAACGGAATGCAATAAATGTCGAGCCATCGTTCATTTTAATTCACTCCTCTTCTCCACAGATTAAATGGATCCCTAACCTTGTAGGACAAGGACGTGCATGCCATCTGCGGGCAGGAGCTGAATTATCCTCCATTCTTCTGGCAGAGAGAGAGAGAGAGAGAGAGAGAGAGAGAGAGAGAGAGA
>NC_060186.1:79576392-79585626 GCF_021184085.1 Oncorhynchus gorbuscha | reverse complement strand
GGATAGAGAGTACTGCCAGTACTGCCAGTAGTTCTGCCAGTAGAGTACTGCCAGTAGAGAGTTCTGCCAGTAGAAGTTCTGCCAGTAGAGAGAGTTCTGCCAGTAGGGTTCTGCCAGTAGAGGGAGAGTTCTGCCAGTAGAGGATAGAGTACTGCCAGTAAAGGATAGAGAGTACTGCCAGTAGAGAGTTCTGCCAGTAGAGGTAGAGAGTACTGCCAGTAGAGTTCTGCCAGTAGAGGGTAGAGAGTTCTGCCAGTAGGGTAGAGAGTTCTACCAGTAGAGGTAGAAAGTTCTACCAGTAAAGGATAGAGTTCTACCAGTAGAGGATAGAGTACTGCCAGTAGAGGGTAGAGAGTTCTGCCAGTAGAGGGTAGAGAGTTCTGCCAGTAGGGTAGAGAGTTCTACCAGTAGAGGGTAGAGTTCTACCAGTAGAGGGTAGAGAGTACTGCCAGTAGAGAGTTTTGCCAGTAGAGGGTAGAGTTCTGCCAGTAGAGGGTAGAGTTCTGCCAGTAGAGGGTAGACAGTTCTGCCAGTAGAGGGTAGAGTTCTACCAGTAGAGGGTAGAGAGTTCTACCAGTAAGGATAGAGAGTACTGCCAGTAGAGCGTAGAGTTCTGCCAGTAGAGGGTAGAGAGTTCTGCCAGTAGAGGGTAGAGAGTTCTGCCAGTAGAGGGTAGAAGTTCTACCAGTAGAAGTGAAGAGTTCTACCAGTAGAGGGTAGAGAGTACTGCCAGTAGAGAGTTCTGCCAGTAGAGGGTAGAGAGTTCTGCCAGTAGAGGGTAGAGAGTTCTGCCAGTAGGGTGAGTTCTACCAGTAGAGGGTAGTGTTTGTCCGTACGCTGTGGAGCCACATGTACTACCAGTAGGGTAGTGTTTGTCCGTGCAGCTGTGGAGCCACATGTACTGCCAGTAGAGGTAGTGTTTGTCCGTACGCTGTGGAGCCACATGTACTGCCAGTAGAGGGTAGTGTTTGTCCGTACGCTGTGGAGCCACATGTACTGCCAGTAGGGTAGTGTTTGTCCGTACGCTGTGGAGCCACATGTACTGCCAGTAGAGGTAGTGTTTGTCCGTACGCTGTGGAGCCACATGTACTGCCAGTAGAGGGTAGTGTTTGTCCGTACGCTGTGGAGCCACATGTACTGCCAGTAGAGGGTAGTGTTTGTCCGTACGCTGTGGAGCCACATGTACTGCCAGTAGAGGGTAGTGTTTGTCCGTACGCTGTGGAGCCACATGTACTGCCAGTAGAGGGTAGTGTTTGTCCGTACGCTGTGGAGCCACATGTACTGCCAGTAGAGGGTAGAGAGTTCTGCCAGTAGAGGGTAGTGTTTGTCCATACGCTGTGGAGCCACATGTACTGCCAGTAGAGGGTAGAGAGTTCTGCCAGTAGAGGGTAGTGTTTGTCCATACGCTGTGGAGCCACATGTACTGCCAGTAGAGGGTAGGGTTTGTCCGTACGCTGTGGAACCACATGTACTGCCAGTAGAGGGTAGTGTTTGTCCGTACGCTGTGGAGCCACATGTACTGCCAGTAGAGGGTAGTGTTTGTCCGTACGCTGTGGAGCCACATGTACTGCCAGTAGAGGGTAGAGAGTTCTGCCAGTAGAGGGTAGAGAGTTCTGCCAGTAGAGGGTAGTGTTTGTCCGTACGCTATGGAGCCACATGTACTGTGCGTTTCCATTTCCCCCAAGCTACCCTGGATCCTCTGTCTCGGTTCACACCAGGCTCTTCCACTGTTGTTGTTTTCTAAAGAAGCATTGGTTTGCTTAGAGATTGAAAAAGATAAAATCTTTACTAGAAATGTTTACAAATTAATCTGTTTTTTTTGTGTGTAATGTTTGTAAGTGTTTCCAAAGAGAATGATATCGGGGTCATTCCTTAAAATTTGTGCCTTTTATATACCTTTAAGGTTCTGTGTCGAAATTGTGCACCAATATTGCATTTTTAAATCATATTATATTAAATGAAGTGCCCTTTAATATAGACCACATGGACATTACAAAAAAAATCTGAATTTTTATAAAATATCCAAATTCATCGTTTTCAGATGTTTCTCCATCAACCCTTTGTCACTTCTAGGAAGATGTTTTAAACCTACTTAATACCAACATTTCTCCAGGTTTTCTCCATCGTTGTAAAGCCCTGGTTATTGTGTTGCTTTGACGTAAGGCATTTCTAAAACATAAAACCTTTATTTAACGTGATTATGGTGATTCACATCCCTCACATTTTAAAGATCAACCCTGTTCCGTGAACCAAAGTCTCCTTTTAAAATGGTGAAACTAGTCCTTGTAAAAGATATATTTTCCAAAACGAGAACATTAAACATCTAATAGTGATGTCATAGCGTTAAAGTAGGTGATCTGGTTCTACACTTTCTTTGGCCATGTTCTGGTTGTTGTTTTTTTTGTGTGGTGGAAACCTGAGTGTGGCGAGCACAAAACTCCAACCATGTTTACAGTCAACCCTGTTTACAGTCAACCCTGTTACAGTCAACCATGTTTACAGTCAACCCTGTTTACAGTCAACCCTGTTACAGTCAACCATGTTTACAGTCAACCCTATTTACAGTCAACCCTGTTACAGTCAACCCTGTTACAGTCAACCCTGTTACATACAGTCAACCCTGTTACAGTCAACCATGTTTACAGTCAACCCTGTTACAGTCAACCCTGTTACAGTCAACCCTGTTTACAGTCAACCCTGTTTACAGTCAACCCTGTTACAGTCAACCATGTTTACAGTCAACCCTATTTACAGTCAACCCTGTTACAGTCAACCCTGTTACAGTCAACCCTGTTACAGTCAACCATGTTTACAGTCAACCCTGTTACAGTCAACCCTGTTTACAGTCAACCCTGTTACAGTCAACCCTGTTTACAGTCAACCCTGTTACAGTCAACCCTGTTACAGTCAACCCTGTTTACAGTCAACCCTGTTACAGTCAACCCTGTTACAGTCAACCCTGTTACAGTGAACCCTGTTAAGGTCAACCATGTTTACAGTCAACCATGTTTACAGTCAACCATGTTACAGTCAACCCTGTTTACAGTCAACCCTGTTTACAGTCAACCCTGTTACATACAGTCAACCACATTTACAGTCAACCCTGTTTACAGTCAACCCTGTTACAGTCAACCCTGTTTATAGTCAACCATGTTACAGTCAACCCCGTTACAGTCAACCCTGTTTACAGTCAACCATGTTTACAGTCAACCATGTTACAGTCTACCCTGTTACAGTCTACCCTGTAACAGTCTACCCTGTAACAGTCTACCCTGTTACAGTCAACCATGTAACAGTCAACCCTGTTTACAGTCAACCACGTTTACAGTCAACCCTGTTTACAGTCAACCATGTTTACAGTCAACCCTGTAACAGTCTACCCTGTAACAGTCTACCCTGTTACAGTCTACCCTGTTTACAGTCAACCCTGTTTACAGTCAACCCTGTTACATACAGTCAACCACATTTACAGTCAACCCTGTTTACAGTCAACCCTGTTACAGTCAACCCTGTTTATAGTCAACCATGTTACAGTCAACCCCGTTACAGTCAACCCTGTTTACAGTCAACCATGTTTACAGTCAACCATGTTACAGTCTACCCTGTTACAGTCTACCCTGTAACAGTCTACCCTGTAACAGTCTACCCTGTTACAGTCAACCATGTAACAGTCAACCCTGTTTACAGTCAACCACGTTTACAGTCAACCCTGTTTACAGTCAACCATGTTTACAGTCAACCCTGTAACAGTCTACCCTGTAACAGTCTACCCTGTTACAGTCTACCCTGTTACAGTCTACCATGTAACAGTCAACCCTGTTTACAGTCAACCCTGTTTACAGTCTACCCTGTTACATACAGTCAACCACGTTTACAGTCAACCCTGTTTACAGTCAACCCTGTTACAGTCAACCCTGTTACAGTCAACCCTGTTACAGTCAACCCTGTTACAGTCAACCATGTTTACAGTCAACCCTGTTACAGTCAACCCTGTTTAAGGTCAACCCTGTTACAGTCAACCATGTTACAGTCAACCCTGTTTACAGTCAACCATGTTTACAGTCAACCCTGTTTACAGTCAACCCTGTTACTGTCAACCATGTTTACAGTCAACCCTGTTACTGTCAACCATGTTTACAGTCAACCCTATTTACAGTCAACCCTGTTACAGTCAACCCTGTTACATACAGTCAACCCTGTTTACAGTCAACCCTGTTACAGTCAACCCTGTTACTGTCAACCATGTTTACAGTCAACCCTATTTACAGTCAACCCTGTTACAGTCAACCCTGTTACAGTCAACCCTGTTACAGTCAACCCTGTTTACAGTCAACCCTGTTACAGTCAACCATGTTTACAGTCAACCATGTTTACAGTCAACCCTGTTACAGTCAACCCTGTTACAGTCAACCCTGTTTACAGTCAACCCTGTTACAGTCAACCCTGTTACAGTCAACCCGGTTACAGTCAACCCTGTTTACAGTCAACCCTGTTACAGTCAACCCTGTTACCGTCAACCCTGTTACAGTCAACCCTGTTACAGTGAACCCTGTTAAGGTCAAACGTGTTTACAGTCAACCATGTTTACAGTCAACCATGTTACAGTCAACCCTGTTTACAGTCAACCCTGTTTACAGTCAACCCTGTTACATACAGTCAACCACGTTTACAGTCAACCCTGTTTACAGTCAACCCTGTTACAGTCAACCCTGTTTATAGTCAACCATGTTACAGTCAACCCCGTTACAGTCAACCCTGTTACAGTGAACCCTGTTAAGGTCAACCATGTTTACAGTCAACCATGTTTACAGTCAACCATGTTACAGTCTACCCTGTAACAGTCTACCCTGTAACAGTCTACCCTGTTACAGTCAACCATGTAACAGTCAACCCTGTTTACAGTCAACCACGTTTACAGTCAACCCTGTTTACAGTCAACCATGTTTACAGTCAACCCTGTAACAGTCTACCCTGTAACAGTCTACCCTGTAACAGTCTACCCTGTTACAGTCTACCATGTAACAGTCAACCCTGTTTACAGTCAACCCTGTTTACAGTCTACCCTGTTACATACAGTCAACCACGTTTACAGTCAACCCTGTTTACAGTCAACCCTGTTACAGTCAACCCTGTTACAGTCAACCCTGTTACAGTCAACCATGTTCACAGTCAACCCTGTTACAGTCAACCCTGTTACAGTCAACCCTGTTACAGTCAACCATGTTTACAGTCAACCATGTTTACAGTCAACCCTGTTACAGTCAACCCTGTTTAAGGTCAACCCTGTTACAGTCAACCCTGTTACAGTCAACCATGTTTACAGTCAACCATGTTTACAGTCAACCCTGTTTACAGTCAACCCTGTTACATTCAACCCTGTTACTGTCAACCATGTTTACAGTCAACCATGTTTACAGTCAACCCTGTTTACAGTCAACCATGTTTATAGTCAACCCTGTTTACAGTCAACCATGTTAACAGTCAACCCTGTTACAGTGAACCCTGTTAAGGTCAACCATGTTTACAGTCAACCATGTTTACAGTCAACCATGTTACAGTCAACACTGTAAGAGTCTACCCTGTAACAGTCTACCCTGTTACAGTCAACCATGTAACAGTCAACCCTGTTTACAGTCAACCACGTTTACAGTCAACCCTGTTTTACAGTCAACCATGTTTACAGTCAACCCTGTTACAGTCAACCATGTTTACAGTCAACCATGTTTACAGTCAACCCTGTTTACAGTCAACCCTGTTACAGTCAACCCTGTCAACCATGTTTACAGTCAACCCTGTCAACCCTGTTTACATTTACATTACATTTAAGTCATTTAGCAAACGCTCTTATCCAGAGCGACTTACAAATTGGTGCATTCACCTTATGACATCCAGTGGAACAGCCACTTTACAATAGTGCATCTACATATTTTAAGGGGGTGAGAAGGATTATTTTATCCTATCCTAGGTATTCCTTAAAGAGGTGGGGTTTCAGGTGTCTCCGGAAGGTGGTGATTGACTCCGCTGTCCTGGCGTCGTGAGGGAGTTTGTTCCACCATTGGGGAGCCAGAGCAGCGAACAGTTTTGACTGGGCTGAGCGGGAACTGTACTTCCTCAGTGGTAGGGAGGCGAGCAGGCCAGAGGTGGATGAACGCAGTGCCCTTATTTGGGTGTAGGGCCTGATCAGAGCCTGGAGGTACTGAGGTGCCGTTCCCCTCACAGCTCCGTAGGCAAGCACCATGGTCTTGTAGCGGATGCGAGCTTCAACTGGAAGCCAGTGGAGAGAGCGGAGGAGCGGGGTGACGTGAGAGAACTTGGGAAGGTTGAACACCAGACGGGCTGCGGCGTTCTGGATGAGTTGTAGGGGTTTAATGGCACAGGCAGGGAGCCCAGCCAACAGCGAGTTGCAGTAATCCAGACGGGAGATGACAAGTGCCTGGATTAGGACCTGTGCCGCTTCCTGTGTGAGGCAGGGTCGTACTCTGCGGATGTTGTAGAGCATGAACCTACAGGAACGGGCCACCGCCTTGATGTTAGTTGAGAACGACAGGGTGTTGTCCAGGATCACGCCAAGGTTCTTAGCGCTCTGGGAGGAGGACACAATGGAGTTGTCAACCGTGATGGCGAGATCATGGAACGGGCAGTCCTTCCCCGGGAGGAAGAGCAGCTCCGTCTTGCCGAAGTTCAGCTTGAGGTGGTGATCCGTCATCCACACTGATATGCCTGCCAGACATGCAGAGATGCGATTCGCCACCTGGTCATCAGAAGGGGGAAAGGAGAAGATTAATTGTGTGTCGTCTGCATAGCAATGATAGGAGAGACCATGTGAGGTTATGACAGAGCCAAGTGACTTGGTGTATAGCGAGAATAGGAGAGGGCCTAGAACAGAGCCCTGGGGGACACCAGTGGTGAGCGCATGGTGAGGAGACAGATTCTCGCCACGCCACCTGGTAGGAGCGACCTGTCAGGTAGGGACGCAATCCAAGCGTGGGCCACGCCGGAGATGCCCAACTCGGAGAGAGTGGAGAGGAGTATCTGATGGTTCACAGTATCGAAGGCAGCCGATAGGTCTAGAAGGATGAGAGCAGAGGAGAGAGAGTTAGCTTTAGCGGTGCGGAGCGCCTCCGTGATACAGAGAAGAGCAGTCTCAGTTGAATGACTAGTCTTGAAACCTGACTGATTTGGATCAAGAAGGTCATTCTGAGAGAGATAGCGGGAGAGCTGACCGAGGACGGCACGTTCAAGAGTTTTGGAGAGAAAAGAAAGAAGGGATACTGGTCTGTAGTTGTTGACATCGGAGGGATCGAGTGTAGGTTTTTTCAGAAGGGGTGCAACTCTCGCTCTCTTGAAGACGGAAGGGACGTAGCCAGCGGTCAGGGATAAGTTGATGAGCGAGGTGAGGTAAGGGAGAAGGTTTCCGGAAATGGTCTGGAGAAGAGAGGAGGGGATAGGGTCAAGCGGGCAGGTTGTTGGGCGGCCGGCCGTCACAAGACGCGAGATTTCATCTGGAGAGAGAGGGAGAAAGAGGTCAGAGCACAGGGTAGGGCACTGTGAGCAGAACCAGCGGTGTCGTTTGACTTAGCAAACGAGGATCGGATGTCGTCGACCTTCTTTTCAAAATGGTTGACGAAGTCATCTGCAGAGAGGGAGGAGGGGGGGGAGGGGGAGGAGGATTCAGGAGGGAGGAGAAGGTGGCAAAGAGCTTCCTAGGGTTAGAGGCAGATGCTTGGAATTTAGAGTGGTAGAAAGTGGCTTTAGCAGCAGAGACAGAGGAGGAAAATGTAGAGAGGAGGGAGTGAAAGGATGCCAGGTCCGCAGGAGGCGAGTTTTCCTCCATTTCCGCTCGGCTGCCCGGAGCCCTGTTCTGTGAGCTCGCAATGAGTCGTCAAGCCACGGAGCGGGAGGGAGGACCGAGCCGGCCTGGAAGATAGGGGACATAGAGAGTCAAAGGATGCAGAAAGGGAAGAGAGGAGGGTTGAGGAGGCAGAATCAGGAGATAGGTTGGAGAAGGTTTGAGCAGAGGGAAGAGATGATAGGATGGAAGAGGAGAGAGTAGCGGGGGAGAGAGAGCGAAGGTTGGGACGGCGCGATACCATCCGAGTAGGGGCAGTGTGGGAAGTGTTGGATGAGAGCGAGAGGGAAAAGGATACAAGGTAGTGGTCGGAGACTTGGAGGGGAGTTGCAATGAGGTTAGTGGAAAAACAGCATCTAGTAAAGATGAGGTCGAGCGTATTGCCTGCCTTGTGAGTAGGGGGAAGGTGAGAGGGTGAGGTCAAAGAGGAGAGGAGTGGAAAGAAGGAGGCAGAGAGGAATGAGTCAAAGGTAGACGTGGGGAGGTTAAAGTCGCCCAGAACTGTGAGAGGTGAGCCATCCTCAGGAAAGGAGCTTATCAAGGCATCAAGCTCATTGATGAACTCTCCGAGGGGACCTGGAGGGCGATAAATGATAAGGATGTTAAGCTTGAAAGGGCTGGTAACTGTGACAGCATGAAATTCAAAGGAGGCGATAGACAGATGGGTAAGGGGAGAAAGAGAGAATGACCACTTGGGAGAGATAAGGATCCCGATGCCACCACCCCGCTGACCAGAAGCTCTCGGGGTGTGCGAGAACACGTGTTTACAGTCAACCATGTTTATAGTCAACCCTGTTTACAGTCAACCATGTTTACAGTCAACCCTGTTACAGTGAACCCTGTTAAGGTCAACCATGTTTACAGTCAACCATGTTACAGTCAACACTGTAAGAGTCTACCCTGTAACAGTCTACCCTGTTACAGTCAACCATGTAACAGTCAACCCTGTTTACAGTCAACCATGTTACAGTCAACCCTGTTTACAGTCAACCCTGTTTACAGTCAACCCTGTTACATACAGTCAACCACGTTTACAGTCAACCCTGTTTACAGTCAACCCTGTTACAGTCAACCCTGTTTATAGTCAACCATGTTACAGTCAACCCCGTTACAGTCAACCCTGTTACAGTGAACCCTGTTAAGGTCAACCATGTTTACAGTCAACCATGTTTACAGTCAACCATGTTACAGTCTACCCTGTAACAGTCTACCCTGTAACAGTCTACCCTGTTACAGTCAACCATGTAACAGTCAACCCTGTTTACAGTCAACCACGTTTACAGTCAACCCTGTTTACAGTCAACCATGTTTACAGTCAACCCTGTAACAGTCTACCCTGTAACAGTCTACCCTGTAACAGTCTACCCTGTTACAGTCTACCATGT
>NC_060186.1:79564260-79576292 GCF_021184085.1 Oncorhynchus gorbuscha | reverse complement strand
GCTTAGTAGGTCAGCCTAAACAGCATTGTGTGTCGTGCAGGGATTTCCTAAAGGCGGTTGAATTGAATACTTAGCATGAAGGCTGTACACGTATTGGTTGTCACGTTCTGACCTTAGTTCCTTTATTATGTCTCTGTTTTAGTTTGGTCAGGGCGTGAGTTGGGGTGGGCATTCTATGTTTTCTGTTCTATGTTTTCTATCTCTATGTGTTTGGCCTGGTATGGTTCCCAATCAGAGGCAGCAGTCAATCGTTGACTCTGATTGAGAACCATACTTAGGCAGCCTGGTTTCGCCCCTTGAGTTGTGGGTAGTTGTTTTCTGTCTCTGTGTCTGCACCAGACAGAACTCTTTCGTGTTGGTCTATTCCTTTTGTTGTTGTTATTTTGGTCTTTTAGTTTTCTGAGTTTAAATAAATATAAACATGGACACTTAACCACGCTGCATATTGGTCCGATCCTTCCTACTCCTCCTCGGACGAAGAGGACAGCCGTTACAGTAATGTTGTTTCGGGATAATATCATCGGCACGGATATCAGTGTCATACATGTGTCCCTGGTGCACTGTTGTTCTGATCCATCTCAACTTCTCATCGGTCAAGGGGTTTTACTTCCTGTAATCCGACCAATGACATCAACTGGAAAAAAAAAAGCAGCACTAGCATCTGTTTCATTGTGTGATTACTGGTGTTGGTCGGCTGGAACGATATATTTGGATGTAGCCCCCCACTTTCCATTATTTCCCCTAGTTAACATGTTGCCCCCCACCTCCATTATTTCCCCTAGTT
Source organism: Oncorhynchus gorbuscha (assembly GCF_021184085.1). Classification (NCBI taxonomy): domain Eukaryota; kingdom Metazoa; phylum Chordata; class Actinopteri; order Salmoniformes; family Salmonidae; genus Oncorhynchus; species Oncorhynchus gorbuscha. The sequence continues at coordinate 79,575,508 of NC_060186.1, read as the reverse complement.
AACATGTTTGCCCCCCACTCCATTATTTCCCCTAGTTAACATGTTGCCCCCCACCTCCATTATTTCCCTAGTTAACATCCGTTTGTTTCCCTAGTTGACGTGTTTATTTCCCACCTCCATTGTTTCCCTAGTTAACATGTTGCCCCCCACCTCCATTATTTCCCCTAGTTTTTAACATGTTGCCCCCCACCTCCATTATTTTCCCTAGTTAACATGTTGCCCCCACCTCCATTATTTCCCCTAGTTAACATGTTGCCCCCCACCTCCATTATTTCCCTAGTTAACATGTTGCCCCCCACCTCCATTATTTCCCTAGTTAACATGTTGCCCCCACCTCCATTATTTCCCCTAGTTAACATGCCCCCCACCTCCATTGGTACCCCCCACCTCCATTATTTCCCCTAGTTAACATGTTGCCCCCCCACCTCCATTATTTCCCCTAAAGTTAACATGTTTGCATTATTTCCCCACACCTCCATTATTTTCCCTAGTTAACATGTTGCCCCCCACCTCCATTGTTTCCTAGTTAACATGTTGCCCCCCACCTCCGTTGTTTCCCTAGTTAACATGGCCTTCCCACCTCCGTGTTTCCCTAGTTAACATGTTTCCCCCCCCCACCTCCATTATTTCCCCTAGTTAACATGTTACTTATCCATTGTTTCCCTAGTTAACATGTTGCCCCCCACCTCCATTATTTCCCTAGTCGACATGTTTTTTTACCTCCATTATTTCCCCTAGTTAACATGTTGCCCCCCCCACCGTTATTTCCATGTTGCTTTTTTATTTCCCTAGTTAACATGTTGCCCCCCACCTCCATTGTTTCCCTAGTTAACATGTTGCCCCCCACCTCCATTATTTCCCTAGTTAACATGTTGCCCCCCCACCTCCATTATTTCCCCTAGTTAACATGTTGCCCCCACCTCCATTGTTCCCCTAGTTGACATGTTTGCCCCCCCACCTCCATTATTTCCCCTAGTTAACATGTTGCCCCCCACCTCCATTATTTCCCCTAGTTAACATGTTGCTTTACCTCCATTATTTCCCCGGTTAACGTGTTTGCCCCCACCTCCATTATTTCCCCTAGTTAACATATTTGCCCCCACCTCCATTATTTTCCCCTAGTTAACATGTTGCCCCCCACCTCCATTATTTCCCTAGTTAACATGTTGCCCCCACCACCTCCATTATTCATTGTTTCCCTAGTTAACATGTTGCCCCCCACCTCCATTGTTTTCCCCTAGTTAACATGTTGCCCCCCACCTCCATTATTTCCTAGTTCAACATCTTTGCTTCCCTTAACCTCCATTGTTTTCCCCTAGTTAACATGTTGCCCCCCCATTTTCCCTCCATTATTTCCCTAGTTAACATGTTGCCCCCCACCTCCATTATTTCCCCTGATCAACATGTTTTGCCCCTCCTACCTGGTTAACACATTATTTCCCCTAGTTAACATGTTTGCCCCCCACCTCCATTATTTTCCCCTAGTTAACATGTTGCCCCCCACCTCCATTATTTCCCTAGTTAACATGTTACACCCCCACCTCATTGTTTCCCTAGTTGACATGTTTGCCCCCCACCTCCGTTGTTTCCCCTAGTTGACATGTGCCCCCCACCTCCTTATTTCCCTAGTTAACATGTTGCCCCCCACCTCCATTATTTCCCCTAGTTAACATGTTGCCCCTTTACATCATTATTTCCCCTAGTTAACATGTTGCCCCCACCTCCATTATTTCCCCTAGTTAACATGTTGCCCCCCACCCTCCGTTATTTCCCCTAGTTAACTTGTGTTGCCCCATCCATTATTTCCCCTAGTTAACATGTTGCCCCCCACCTCCATTATTTCCCCTAGTTAGCATGTTGCCCCCCACCTCCATTATTTCCCTAGTTGACATGTTTGCCCCCACCCTCCGTTGTTTCCCTAGTTGACATATTGCCCCCGCATCCGTTGTTTTCCCTAGTCAGCATGTTGATACCCCACCTCCATTGTTTCCCTAGTTAACATGTTGCCCCCCTCCGTTGTTCCCATTATTTCCCTAGTTAACGTGTTTTGCTTCCCCCATCGTTGTTCCCCATTATGTTCCTATCCGTTGTTTCCCTAGTTGACATGTTTGCCCCCCACCTCCATTGTTTTCCCCTAGTTAACATGTTACCTCCATTATTTTCCCCTAGTTGACACATGTTGCCCCCCCACCTCATTATTTCCCCTAGTTAACATGTTTGCCCCCCACCTCCATTATTTCCCCTAGTTAACATGTTGCCCCACCCTCCATTATTTCCCTAGTTAACATGTTTGCCCCCCACCTCCATTATTTCCCTAGTTAACATGTTGCCCCCCACCTCCATTATTTCCCTAGTTAACATGTTGCCCCCCCCACCTCCATTATTTCCTAGTTAACATGTTGTTTTCCCCCCCACCTCCATTATTTCCCTAGTTAACATGTTTGTCCCCCCACCTCCATTGTTTTCCCTAGTTAACATGTTTCCCCCCACCTCCATTATTTCCCCTAGTTAACATGTTGCCCCCCACCTCCATTATTTCCCTAGTTAACATGTTTGCCCCCACCTCCATTATTTCCCCTAGTTAACATGTTGCCCCCACCTCCATTATTTCCTAGTTAACATGTTGCTCCCCCCACTTCCTCCATTATTTCCCCTAGTTAACATGTTGCCCCCCACCTCCATTATTTCCCCTAGTTAACATGTTGCCCCCACCCTCCATTATTTCCCTAGTTAACATGTTGCCCCCCACCTCCATTATTTCCCCTAGTTAACATGTTGCCCCCACCTCCATTATTTCCCTAGTTAACATGTTGCCCCCCCACCTCCATTATTTCCCTAGTTAACATGTTGCCCCCCCACCTCCATTATTTCCCTAGTTAACATGTTGCCCCCACCTCCATTATTTCCCTAGTTAACATGTTGCCCCCCACCTCCATTATTTCCCTAGTTAACATGTTGCCCCCCCACTTCCATTATCCCTAGTTAACATGTTGCCCCCCACCTCCTCCATTATTTCCCTAGTTAATATGTTGCCCCCACCTCCATTATTTCCCTAGTTAACATGTTTGCCCCCCACCTCCATTATTTCCTAGTTAATATGTTTGCTCCCCCCCACCTCCATTATTTCCCTAGTTAACATGCCCCCCCACTTCCATTATTTCCCTAGTTAACATGTTGCCCCCCCACCTCCATTATTCCCCTAGTTAACATGCCCCCCACCTCCATTATTTCCCTAGTTAACATGTTGCCCCCCCCACCTCCATTATTTCCCTAGTTAACATGTTGCCCCACCTCCATTATTTCCCTAGTTAACATGTTGCCCCCCACCTCCATTATTATCCCCTAGTTAACATGTTGCCCCCCACCTCCATTATTTCCCCTAGTTAACATGTTGCCCCCCACCTCCATTATTTCCCCTAGTTAACATGTTGCCCCCCCCCCACCTCCATTATTTCCCCTAGTTAACATGTTGCCCCCACCTCCATTATTTCCCTAGTCAACATGTTGCCCCCCCACCTCCATTATTTCCTAGTCAGCATGTTGCCCCCACCTCCATTATTTCCCCTAGTTAACATGTTGCCCCCACTCCATTATTTCCCTAGTCAACATAAAGGTTGCCCCCCACCTCCATTATCTTTCCCTAGTTAACATGTTGCCCCCTCCTCCATTATTTCCCTAGTTAACATGTTGCCCCCCACTTCCATTATTTCCCTAGTTATGTTGCCCCCCACCTCCATTATTTCCCCTAGTTAACATGTTGCCCCCCACTCCATTATTTCCCCTAGTTAACATGTTGCCCCCCACCTCCATTATTTCCCTAGTTAGACAGCCATTATTTCCCCCCCCACCTCCATTATTTCCCTAGTTAACATGTTGCCCCCCACCTCCATTATTTCCCTAGTTAACATTTGCCCCCCACCTCCATTATTTCCCCTAGTTAACATGTTTGCCCCCACCTCCATTATTTCCCTAGTTAACATGTTTGCCCCCCACCTCCATTATTTCCCCTAGTTAACATGTTGCCCCCCACCTCCATTATTTCCCTAGTTAACATGTTGCCCCCCACCTCCATTATTTCCCCTAGTTAACATGTTGCCCCCCACCTCCATTATTTCCCCTAGTTAACATGTTGCCCCCCCCCCCCTCTTCCCCATGTTGCCCCCCCACCTCCATTATTTCCCCTAGTTAACATGTTGCCCCCTCCCCCTCCATTATTTCCCTAGTTAACATGTTGCCCCCCCACCTCCATTATTTCCCCCTAGTTAACATGTTTGCCCCCCCACCTCCATTATTTCCCCTAGTTAACATGTTGCCCCCCCACCTCCATTATTTCCCCTAGTTAACATGTTGCCCCCCACTCCATTATTTCCCCTAGTTAACATGTTGCCCCCCCACCTCCATTATTTCCCTAGTTAACATGTTGCCCCCCCTCCATTATTTCCCCATTATTTGCCCCCACCTCCAGTTAACATGTTGCCCCCCACCTCCATTATTTCCCTAGTTAACATGTTGCCCCCCACACCTCCATTATTTCCCTAGTTAACATGTTGCCCCCCCCCACCTCCATTATTTCCCCTAGTTAACATGTTTTGCCCCCCACCTCCATTATTTCCCTAGTTAACATGTTGTCCCCCCACCTCCATTATTTCCCCTAGTTAACATGTTTCCCCCCACCTCCATTATTTCCCCTAGTTAACATGTTGCCCCCCACCTCCATTATTTCCCCTAGTTAACATGTTGCCCCCCCCCCACCTCCATTATTTCCCCTAGTTAACATGTTGCCCCCCACCTCCATTATTTCCCCTAGTTAACATGTTGCCCCCCACCTCCATTATTTCCCTAGTTAACATGTTGCCCCCACCTCCATTATTTCCCCTAGTTAACATCCATTATTTCCCCCCCCACCTCCATTATTTCCCTAGTTAACATGTTGCCCCCCACCTCCATTATTTCCCCTAGTTAACATGTTGCCCCCCACCTCCATTATTTCCCCCTAGTTAACATGTTATTTTCCCCCCCACCTCCATTATTTCCCCTAGTTAACATGTTGTTGCCCCCCACCTCCATTATTTCCCTAGTTAACATGTCCCCCCCACCTCCATTATTTCCCCTAGTTAACATGTTTCCCCCACCTCCATTATTTCCCTAGTTAACATGTTGCCCCCCACCTCCATTATTTCCCCTAGTTAACATGTTGCCCCCCACCTCCATTATTTCCCTAGTTAACATGTTGCCCCCCCACCTCCATTATTTCCCCTAGTTAACATGTTGCCCCCCACCTCCATTATTTCCCCTAGTTAACATGTTGCCCTCCCCACCTCCATTATTTCCCCTAGTTAACATGTTGCCCCCCACCTCCATTATTTCCCCTAGTTAACATGTTGCCCCCCCCACCTCCATTATTTCCCCTAGTTAACATGTTGCCCCCCATTATTTCCCCTAGTTAACATGTTGCCCCCCACCTCCATTATTTCCCTGTAACCCCCCACCTCCATTATTTCCCCTAGTTAACATGGTTTTCCCTAGTGTAACGCCAGGGTAGTTGCCCCCCACCTCCATTATTGCACCCTAGTTAACATGATAAAAGCGTCTGCTACCTCCATTATTATATATTATTATTATTATTATTATATTATGTTGCCCCCCCCACCTCCATTATTTCCCTAGTTAACATGTTGCCCCCCACCTCCATTATTTCCCCTAGTTAACATGTTGCCCCCACCTCCATTATTTCCCCTAGTTAACATGTTGCCCCCCCCCCCCACCTCATGTTGTTCTGCTGTGGGATGTGATTGAAACAGTAGATATGGGCAGGATTGGGCCTTGGTCTGTTCTAAATGTCCCGACAGAGAGAATTAGGAATTAGAACAGTAGATACGGGCGGGACTGGGCCTTGGTCTGTTCTAAATGTCCCGACAGAGAGAACTAGGAATTAGAACAGTAGATACGGGCGGGACTGGGCCTTGGTCTGTTCTAAATGTCCCGACAGAGAGAACTAGGAATTAGAACAGTAGATCTTTACTGATGGACGGAGAGAGCAGGTGGTGTGGGGGGGGGGGGGGGGTGCTGGTTTTGAGCCACCCTGTCCCGCCAGATGCAGTGTGACACGTGTATTTAATGACGTTAGCTGCTAGCTGGTCCGTGGTGCGACTGGGATACAGGACAGGACCGCTCTATGGGAGAGCGGTGGGGTGTTTCGGTTTTACTGTCACGTGCACCAGTACAGTGAAATGCCATTCTTGCTTGAACTTACCCAACAGTGCAGCAGTAAAATGTAAATAAGTAGAACAAAACCAACCAGCAATACCAACAAGAAGGAAATAAGTAAGCTTTATACAGTTCCAGGGTCAGTAGTTATATACAGGGTCTGTTCCAGGGTCAGTAACTATATACAGGGTCTGTTCCAGGGTCAGCAGTTATATACAGGGTCTGTTCCAGGGTCAGTAACTATATACAGGGTCAGTTCCAGGGTCAGTAGCTATATACAGGGTCAGTAACTATATACAGGGTCTGTTCCAGGGTCAGTAACTATATAAAGGGTCAGTAGCTATATACAGGGTCAGTAGCTATATACAGGGACAGTTCCAGGGTCAGTAGTTATATACAGGGTCAGTAGCTATATACAGGGACAGTTCCAGGGTCAGTAGTTATATACAGGGTCAGTAGCTATATACAGGGACAGTTCCAGGGTCAGTAGTTATATACAGGGTTAGTTCCAGGGTCAGTAGCTATATACAGGGTCAGTTCCAGGGTCAGTAGTTATATACAGGGTCAGTAGCTATATACAGGGACAGTTCCAGGGTCAGTAGCTATATACAGGGTCAGTTCCAGGGTCAGTAGCTATATACAGGGACAGTTCCAGGGTCAGTAGCTATATACAGGGTCAGTAGCTATATACAGGGACAGTAGCTATATACAGGGTCAGTAGTTATATACAGGGTCAGTAGCTATATACAGGGTCAGTAGTTATATACAGGGTCAGTAGTTATATACAGGGTCAGTAGTTATATACAGGGTCTTTTCCAGGGTCAGTAACTATATACAGGGTCTGTTCCAGGGTCAGTAACTATATACAGGGTCAGTAGCTATATACAGGGTCAGTAGTTATATACAGGGTCAGTAGCTATATACAGGGTCAGTAGCTATATACACGGTCAGTAGTTATATACAGGGTCAGTAGCTATATACAGGGTCAGTAGCTATATACAGGGTCAGTAGTTATATACAGGGTCAGTAGCTATATACAGGGTCAGTAGTTATATACAGGGTCAGTAGTTATATACAGGGTCAGTAGCTATATACAGGGCCAGTAGCTATATACAGGGTCAGTAGCTATATACAGGGTCAGTAGCTATATACACGGTCAGTAGTTATATACAGGGTCAGTAGCTATATACAGGGTCAGTAGCTATATACAGGGTCAGTAGTTATATACAGGGTCTGTAGCTATATACAGGGTCAGTAGTTATATACAGGGTCAGTAGTTATATACAGGGTCAGTAGCTATATACAGGGTCAGTAGTTATATACAGGGTCAGTAGTTATATACAGGGTCAGTAGCTATATACAGGGTCAGTAGTTATATACAGGGTCAGTAGCTATATACAGGGTCAGTAGTTATATACAGGGTCAGTAGTTATATACAGGGTCAGTAGCTATATACAGGGTCAGTAGCTATATACAGGGACAGTTCCAGGGTCAGTAGTTATATACAGGGTCAGTAGTTATATACAGGGTCAGTAGCTATATACAGGGTCAGTAGTTATATACAGGGTCAGTAGCTATATACAGGGTCAGTAGCTATATACAGGGTCAGTAGTTATATACAGGGTCAGTAGTTATATACAGGGTCAGTTACAGGGACAGTAGCTATATACAGGGTCAGTAGCTATATACAGGGTCAGTAGTTATATACAGGGTCAGTTACAGGGTCAGTAGCTATATACAGGGTCTGTTACAGGGTCAGTAGCTATATACAGGGTCAGTAGCTATATACAGGGTCAGTAGTTATATACAGGGTCAGTAGCTATATACAGGGTCAGTAGTTATATACAGGGTCAGTAGCTATATACAGGGTCAGTAGCTATATACAGGGTCAGTAGCTATATACAGGGTCAGTAGCTATATACAGGGTCAGTAGCTATATACAGGGTCAGTTACAGGGTCAGTAGCTATATACAGGGTCAGTAGTTATATACAGGGTCAGTAGTTATATACAGTAGTTATATACAGGGTCAGTAGCTATATACAGGGTCAGTAGCTATATACAGGGACAGTAGCTATATACAGGGTCAGTAGCTATATACAGGGTCAGTAGCTATATACAGGGTCAGTAGCTATATACAGGGTCAGTAGCTATATACAGGGTCAGTAGCTATATACAGGGTCAGTTACAGGGTCAGTAGCTATATACAGGGTCAGTAGTTATATACAGGGTCAGTAGTTATATACAGGGTCAGTAGCTATATACAGGGTCAGTAGCTATATACAGGGTCAGTAGCTATATACAGGGTCAGTAGCTATATACAGGGTCAGTAGTTATATACAGGGTCAGTAGCTATATACAGGGTCAGTAGCTATATACAGGGTCAGTTACAGGGTCAGTAGCTATATACAGGGTCAGTAGTTATATACAGGGTCAGTAGTTATATACAGTAGTTATATACAGGGTCAGTAGCTATATACAGGGTCAGTAGTTATATACAGGGTCAGTAGCTATATACAGGGTCAGTAGCTATATACAGGGTCAGTAGCTATATACAGGGTCAGTTACAGGGTCAGTAGCTATATACAGGGTCAGTAGCTATATACAGGGTCAGTAGTTATATACAGTAGTTATATACAGGGTCAGTAGCTATATACAGGGTCAGTAGTTATATACAGGGTCAGTAGTTATATACAGGGTCAGTAGCTATATACAGGTTCAGTAGCTATATACAGGGTCAGTTACAGGGTCAGTAGGAACGGGAACCGCCTGCCAATATTGAATGAAAACTGGTTTCCAGGGTTAAGATAAAAACATGTTTTCATGTTGCTGTGACACTATGCACTGACTGCATCAAGATAGAGGGTCAGTAGCTATATACAGGGTCAGTAGCTATATACAGGGTCAGTAGCTATATACAGGGTCAGTAGCTATATACAGGGTCATGTTGCTGTGACACTATGCACTGACTGCATCAAGATAGTTTTGTTCACATTGAAACGAAGTGGAGTTTATTTTATTGATTTAAATGAATCCCACACACACACGTTGCCTTGCCATGAAACGGGTTTCGATTGAATATGCCCAATGACTGGCAGCTGCTACACAGACAACAGAACACACAGTGACCTTTAACCCTTTTCATAAGGCTCGTCTCCATAAATTCACCTTACTGTATAAACCAGACTCTAATATAATTAGGCAAAGTAGAGTCATTACATTCAAACCAGACTCTAATATCATTAGGCAAAGTAGAGTCATTATATTCAAACTAGACTCTGAAAAGACAAAGGAAAGAATAACAGAAAATCCAGTTTACAGTAAACACATACACACACACAGCCACGCATACACTCACACGCACACCCACATACACGTATGCACATACACGTATGCACACACACACACACACGCACCCATGCATGCACGCACACATACCTGCGCATACACACACACACACACATTCGCGCACGCACGCACAGACATATGGTGTTTTCTTTTGCCTTGTGAGGATCAGAGGGAGGGATGGTAGGATGGCGGAGCAACACTGCTGTACTTTTGAAGGTTATGTTTCTGGTTACTAATGCAGAATAACATCATGGATAGATGATCCATCTGTGTTTATTTATCAGATCAGCATCCTGACTGTCCCTCACCACCACTCCTCTGACTCACAGTGATGGCTTTAGTCTGTACTGGTTTACCCTTCCTCCTTAGCTCCTTCCTCCCCCTCCGTCTACAATATTTGAAGGCAGTTAGCTGCGGGGGGGGTTGTTTGACATTGCTGGAAGGGCAGTTAGCTGCAGGGGGGTGTTTGACATTGCTGGAAGGGCAGTTAGCTGCAGGGGGGTGTTTGACATTGCTGGAAGGGCAGTTAGCTGCTGGGGGTGTTTGACATTGCTGGAAGGGCAGTTAGCTGCAGGGGGTGTGGTTGACATTGCTGGAAGGGCAGTTAGCTGCAGGGGGGTGTTTGACATTGCTGGAAGGGCAGTTAGCTGCAGGGGTGTTTGACATTGCTGGAAGGTGATTAGCTACATTTTTTACATTGTTGGGATGGCAGTTTGAATAGAGGTGGTTCGGGATGGGGTGTAGTGTATGTAGATGGATGGGGTGTAGTGTATATATTAGATGGATGGGAGGTGTAGTGTATATATAGATGGATGGGGTGTAGTGTATGTAGATGGATGGGGTGTAGTGTATATATAGATGGATGGGGTGTAGTGTATATATATATGGATGGGGTGTAGTGTATATGTAGATGGATGGGGTGTAGTGTATATATAGATGGATGGGGTGTAGTGTATATATAGATGGATGGGGTGTAGTGTATATGTAGATGGATGGGGTGTAGTGTATATGTAGATGGATGGGGTGTAGTGTATATATAGATGGATGGGGTGTAGTGTATATGTAGATGGATGGGTGTAGTGTATATATAGATGGATGGGGTGTAGTGTATATATAGATGGATGGGGTGTAGTGTATATGTAGATGGATGGGTGTAGTGTATATATAGATGGATGGGGTGTAGTATATGTAGATGGATGGGTGTAGTGTATATATAGATGGATGGGTGTAGTGTATATATAGATGGATGGGGTGTAGTGTATATATAGATGGATGGGGTGTAGTGTATATGTAGATGGATGGGTGTAGTGTATATATAGATGGATGGGGTGTAGTATATGTAGATGGATGGGGTGTAGTGTATATATAGATGGATGGGGTGTAGTGTATATGTAGATGGATGGGGTGTAGTGTATATGTAGATGGATGGGGTGTAGTGTATATGTAGATGGATGGGGTGTAGTATATGTAGATGGATGGGGTGTAGTGTATATGTAGATGGATGGGGTGTAGTATATGTAGATGGATGGGTGTAGTGTATATGTAGATGGATGGGGTGTAGTGTATATGTAGATGGATGGGGTGTAGTGTATATGTAGATGGATGGGGTGTAGTATATGTAGATGGATGGGGTGTAGTGTATATATAGATGGATGGGGTGTAGTGTATATATAGATGGATGGGGTGTAGTGTATA
>NC_060186.1:79547960-79564160 GCF_021184085.1 Oncorhynchus gorbuscha | reverse complement strand
ACACACACACACACACACACACACACACACACACACACACACAGCCTGGTTGGGCCTGTCCTCACTGCAGTGACAGGTGATAGAGCAGACACAGCAGCTAACATGTGTTCCTCTGAAGAATGGGATTTAGGGAGGTGTTGACCCCTTTACACACACAGACACACACACACACAGACACATACAAGCACGCAATCACACTGAATACCAGTTCTCAACACCATGACTGTGAACACCACACACACACACACACACACACACACACACACACACACACACACACACACACACACACACACACACACACACACACACACACACACACACACACACACACACACACACCCTGGCAGTGTGAACACACACGTGGTAATGCTCCATCTGGACATGGAGAGTGGGACCTAAAGTGTAAAACAAGGTTGTCAGAACTGTCGTGGGAGAACAACTCCGGCTTTGTCTTGCCTGTTTGGGGAAGCAGGTGGGAGGCCATCTTGTCCCTCGCTCACCTCCCCTCCCTCCAGCCCCCTGTGATTAAACAGATGCTGTCACACGCTTTGGTTGATCTGATGTTGACAGGGTAGTGGGTCTGTGTCACAAATGACATCCTATTCCCTATATAATGACAACCTATTCCCGATATAATGACAACCTATTCCCGATATAATGACATCCTATTCCCTATATAATGACATCCTATTCCCTATATAATGACAACCTATTCCCTATATAATGACAACCTATTCCCTATATAATGACAACCTATTCCCTATATAATGACAACCTATTCCCTATATAATGACAACCTATTCCCTATATAATGACAACCTATTCCCGATATAATGACAACCTATTCCCTATATAATGACAACCTATTCCCTATATAACGACAACCTATTACCTATATAACGACAACCTATTCCCTATATAATGACATCCTATTCCCTATATAATGACAACCTATTCCCTATATAATGACAACCTATTCCCTATATAATGACATCCTATTCCCTATATAATGACAACCTATTCCCTATATAATGACAACCTATTCCCTATATAACGACAACCTATTCCCTATATAACGACAACCTATTCCCTATATAATGACAACCTATTCCTATATAATGACAACCTATTCCCTATATAATGACAACCTATTCCCTATATAATGACAACCTATTCCCTATATAATGACAACCTATTCCCTATATAATGACAACCTATTCCCCTATATAATGACAACCTATTCCCTATATAATGACATCCTATTCCCTATATAATGACAACCTATTCCTATATAATGACAACCTATTCCCTATATAATGACAACCTATTCCTATATAATGACAACCTATTCCCTATATAATGACAACCTATTCCCTATATAATGACAACCTATTCCCTATATAATGACAACCTATTCCCTATATAATGACAACCTATTCCCTATATAATGACAACCTATTCCCGATATAACACAACCTATTCCCTATATAATGACAACCTATTCCCTATATAATGACAACCTATTCCCTATATAATGACAACCTATTCCCTATATAATGACAACCTATTCCCTATATAATGACAACCTATTCCTATATAATGACAACCTATTCCCTATATAATGACAACCTATTCCCTATATAATGACAACCTATTCCCTATATAATGACAACCGCCCCTATATAATGACAACCTATTCCCTATATAATGACAACCTATTCCCTATATAATGACAACCTATTCCCTATATAATGACATCCTATTCCTAATGACAACCTAATCCTATATAATGACAACCTATTCCCTATATAATGACAACCTATTCCTATATAATGACAACCTATTCCCTATAATGACAACCTATTCCCTATATAATGACATCCTAATCCCTATATAATGACAACCTATTCCCTATATAATGACAACCTATTCCCTATATAACAACAACCTATTCCCTATATAGCAACAACCTATTCCCTATATAATGACATCCTATTCCCTATATAATGACAACCTATTCCCTATATAATGACAACCTATTCCCTATATAATGACAACCTATTCCCTATATAATGACAACCTATTCCCTATATAATGACAACCTATTCCCTATATAATGACAACCTATTCCCTATATAATGACAACCTATTCCCTATATAATGACAACCTATTCCTATATAATGACAACCTATTCCCTATATAATGACAACCTATTCCCTATATAATGACAACCTATTCCCTATATAATGACAACCTATTCCTATATAATGACAACCTATTCCCTATATAATGACAACCTATTCCCGATATAATGACAACCTATTCCCTATATAATGACAACCTATTCCCTATATAATGACAACATATTCCCTATATAATGACAACCTATTCCCTATATAATGACAACCTATTCCCTATATAATGACAACCTAATCCCTATATAATGACAACCTATTCCCTATATAATGACAACCTATTCCCTATATAATGACAACCTATTCCCTATATAATGACATCCCAATCCCTATATAATGACAACCTATTCCCTATATAATGACAACCTATTCCCTATATAACGACAACCTATTCCCTATATAGCAACAACCTATTCCCTATATAATGACATCCTATTCCCTATATAATGACAACCTATTCCCTATATAATGACAACCTATTCCCTATATAATGACAACCTATTCCCTATATAATGACAACCTATTCCCTATATAATGACAACCTATTCCTATATAATGACAACCTATTCCCTATATAATGACAACCTATTCCTATATAATGACAACCTATTCCTATATAATGACAACCTATTCCCTATGTAATGACAACCTATTCCCTATATAATGACAACCTATTCCCTATATAATGACAACCTATTCCCTATATAATGACAACCTATTCCTATATAATGACAACCTATTCCCTATATAATGACAACCTATTCCCTATATAATGACAACCTATTCCCTATATAATGACATCCTATTCCCTATATAATGACAACCTATTCCCTATATAACAACAACCTATTCCCTATATAATGACAACCTATTCCTATATAATGACAACCTATTCCCTATATAATGACATCCTATTCCTATATAATGACAACCTATTCCCTATATAACAACAACCTATTCCCTATATAATGACATCCTATTCCTATATAATGACAACCTATTCCCTATATAATGACAACCTATTCCCTATATAATGACAACCTATTCCCTATATAATGACAACCTATTCCCTATATAATGACAACCTATTCCCTATATAACAACAACCTATTCCCTATATAATGACATCCTATTCCCTATATAATGACAACCTATTCCCTATATAATGACAACCTATTCCCGATATAATGACAACCTATTCCCTATATAATGACAACCTATTCCCTATATAATGACATCCTATTCCCTATATAATGACAACCTATTCCCTATATAATGACAACCTATTCCCTATATAATGACAACCTATTCCCTATATAATGACAACCTATTCCCTATATAATGACAACCTATTCCCTATATAATGACAACCTATTCCCTATATAATGACAACCTATTCCCTATATAATGACAACCTATTCCCTATATAATGACAACCTATTCCCTATATAATGACATCCTATTCCCTATATAATGACAACCTATTCCCTATATAATGACAACCTATTCCCTATATAATGACAACCTATTTCTATATAATGACAACCTATTCCTATATAATGACATCCTATTCCCTATATAATGACAACCTATTCCCTATATAATGACAACCTATTCCCTATATAATGACAACCTATTCCCTATATAATGACAACCTATTCCCTATATAATGACAACCTATTCCCTATATAACGACAACCTATTCCCTATATAACGACAACCTATTCCCTATATAATGACAACCTATTCCCTATATAATGACAACCTATTCCCTATATAATGACAACCTATTCCCTATATAATGACAACCTATTCCCTATATAATGACAACCTATTCCCTATATGACAACGACAGACTTTATTCCATGTGTGCATACATTCTACGTATGGGTGGTCCCGGGGATTGAACCCACTTCCCACTTCCCTGGCGTTACAAGCGCCATACTCTACCAACTGAGCTACAGGACCACCCTATTCCCTATATAATGACATCCTATTCCCTATATAATGACAACCTATTCCCTATATAATGACAACCTATTCCCTATATAATGACAACCTATTCCCTATATAATGACAACCTATTCCCTATATAATGACAACCTATTCCCTATATAATGACAACCTATTCCCTATATAATGACAACCTATTCCCTATATAATGACAACCTATTCCCTATATAATGACAACCTATTCCCTATATAACAACAATCTATTCCCTATATAATGACATCCTATTCCCTATATAATGACAACCTATTCCCTATATAATGACAACCTATTCCCTATATAATGACAACCTATTCCCTATATAATGACAACCTATTCCCTATATAACAACAACCTATTCCCTATATAATGACATCCTATTCCCTATATAATGACAACCTATTCCCTATATAATGACAACCTATTCCCTATATAATGACAACCTAATCCCTATATAATGACAACCTATTCCCTATATAATGACAACCTATTCCCTATATAATGACAACCTATTCCCTATATAATGACAACCTATTCCCTATATAATGACAACCTATTCCCTATATAATGACAACCTATTCCCTATATAACGACAACCTATTCCCTATATAACGACAACCTATTCCCTATATAATGACAACCTAATCCCTATATAATGACAACCTATTCCCTATATAATGACAACCTATTCCCTATATAATGACAACCTATTCCCTATATAATGACAACCTATTCCCTATATAATGACAACCTATTCCCTATATAATGACAACCTATTCCCTATATAATGACAACCTATTCCCTATATAACGACAACCTATTCCCTATATAACAACAACCTATTCCCTATATAACAACAACCTATTCCCGATATAATGACAACCTATTCCCTATATAATGACAACCTATTCCCTATATAATGACAACCTATTCCCTATATAATGACAACCTATTCCCTATATAATGACAACCTATTCCCTATATAACAACAACCTATTCCCTATATAACGACAACCTATTCCCTATATAATGACAACCTATTCCCTATATAATGACAACCTATTCCCTATATAATGACAACCTATTCCCTATATAATGACAACCTATTCCCTATATAATGACAACCTATTCCCTATATAACAACAACCTATTCCCTATATAATGACAACCTATTCCCTATATAATGACAACCTATTCCCTATATAATGACATCCTATTCCCTATATAATGACAACCTATTCCCCTATATAATGACAACCTATTCCTATATAATGACAACCTATTCCCTATATAATGACAACCTATTCCCTATATAACAACAATCTATTCCCTATATAATGACATCCTATTCCCTATATAATGACAACCTATTCCCTATATAATGACAACCTATTCCCTATATAATGACAACCTATTCCCTATATAATGACAACCTATTCCCTATATAATGACAACCTATTCCCTATATAATGACAACCTATTCCCTATATAATGACAACCTATTCCCTATATAATGACAACCTATTCCCTATATAATGACAACCTATTCCCTATATAACAACAATCTATTCCCTATATAATGACATCCTATTCCCTATATAATGACAACCTATTCCCTATATAATGACAACCTATTCCCTATATAATGACAACCTATTCCCTATATAATGACAACCTATTCCCGATATAATGACAACCTAATCCCTATATAATGACAACCTATTCCCTATATAATGACAACCTATTCCCTATATAATGACAACCTATTCCCTATATAATGACAACCTATTCCCTATGTAATGACAACCTATTCCCTATATAATGACAACCTATTCCCTATATAATGACAACCTATTCCCTATATAATGACAACCTATTCCCTATATAATGACAACCAATTCCCTATATAATGACAACCTATTCCCTATATAATGACAACCTATTCCCTATATAATGACATCCTATTCCCTATATAATGACAACCTATTCCCTATATAACAACAACCTATTCCCTATATAATGACACCCTATTCCCTATGTAATGACAACCTATTCCCTATATAATGACAACCTATTCCCTATATAATGACAACCTATTCCCTATATAATGACAACCTATTCCCGATATAACGACAACCTATTCCCTATATAATGACAACCTATTCCCTATATAACAACAACCTATTCCCTATATAATGCATTACATTTGAGCAGGGCCCATTTGAAACGAAGCCATTGACTGTCATGCAGGCAGGACGATGGATGGAAATGGGGTCTGCGCTCCTCTTCTGTCTGGCTCCTCTAAGCTCCCTCTGACCCTGCCAGCCTTCCCACCCATTCTGACACGTTCACTAGAAACAAGTAGCCCCCAGCAGCCTGACGGGTGAGAGACTCAAAATAGTGCCCTTTCCGATGCACGCACACACACACACACACACACACACACACACACACACACACACACACACACACACACACACACACACACACACACACACACACATACACGCACGCACGCACGCACGCACACACACACACACACACACACACACACACACACACACACACACACACACACACACACACACACACACACACACACACACACATACACACACACACACTCAGAAACACATACTTTGTATCAAATGCCAGGACGTGTGTAAGACAGTCACTTTGACAGAATACACTTCGTGGTTGCGGGGTCCATATTGTTTTGAGCTGAAAGGGAAGGCAGGGGACAAATGACCTAAAGATGGTTCTATATAAACACATCACACATAGACTTAGCTGAGCTCATCGCTATGCCCCTCCCACCTTCCCCCATCTCCCCTCTCTCCCCTCTCACCCCCACCTCCCCCTATCACCCTCTGCTATCCCCACCTCCCCTCTCACCCCCACCTCCCGTCTCCCTCATCCCCCTCCTATCCCCACCTCCCTCTCACCCCCACCTCCCCTCCCCCTCATCCCCCTCCTATCCCCACCTCCCTCTCTCCCCTCTCACACCCACCTCCCCTATCACCCCCTGCTATTCCCACCTCCGATCTCTCCCCTCCTATCCCCACCTCCCCTCTCTCTCCCATCTCACCCACACCTCCCCCTCTCCCCTCTCCTATCCCCACCTCCCCCTCTCTCCCCTCTCATCCTCCTCCTATACCCCCTCCCCTCTCTCCCATCTCACCCCCACCTCTCCTCTCTCCCCTCCCCTATCCCCACCTCCCCTCTCTCCCCTATCCCCACCTCCCCTCTCTCCCCTATCCCCACCTCCCCTCTTTCCCTTCTCATCCTCCTCCTATCCCCACCTCCCCTCTCTCCCATCCCACCCCCACCTCTCCTCTCTCCCCTCCCCTATCCCCACCTCCCCTCCTCCCTCCCCTATCCCCACCTTCCCTCTCTCCTCTTATCCTCCTCCTATCCCCACCCCTCCCTCTCTCCCCTCTTGTCCTCCTCCTATCCCCACCTCCCCTCTCTCCCATCTCATCCTCCTCCTATCCCCACCTCCCCTCTCTCCCATCTTATCCTCCTCCTATCCCCACCTCCCCTCTCTCCCATCTCACCCCCCACCTCCCCTCTCTCCCCTCCCCTATCCCCACCTCCCCTCTCTCCCATCTCATCCTCCTCCTATCCCCACCTCCGCTCTCTCCCATCTCACCCCCCACCTCCCCTCTCTCCCCTCCCCTATCCCCACATCCCCTCTCTCCCTATCCCCACCTCCCCTCTCTCCCCTCTCATCCTCCTCCTATCCCCACCTCCCCTCGCTCCCCTCTCCTATCCCCACCTCCCCTCTCTCCCCTCTCTCCCCTCTCTCCCCTCTCTCCCCTCTCCTATCACCACCTTCCCTCTCTCCCCCCTCCTTGGTATCCATACTTCATTAGACTCCATAACTGTAAGATGTTGCTAAATGCTTAAAATATGATTTGAGCTCCTAACCATGACTTTACGGTACTGAGTCCAACTAGAGTCTATTGTCTGACTTTACGGTACTGAGTCCAACTAGAGTCTATTGTCTGACTTTACAGTACTGAGTCCAACTAGAGTCTATTGTCTGACTTTACAGTACTGAGTCCAACTAGAGTCTATTGTCTGACTTTACAGTACTGAGTCCAACTAGAGTCTATTGTCTGACTTTACGGTACTGAGTCCAACTAGAGTCTATTGTCTGACTTTACAGTACTGAGTCCAACTAGAGTCTATTGTCTGACTTTACAGTACTGAGTCCAACTAGAGTCTATTGTCTGACTTTACGGAACTGAGTCCAACTAGAGTCTATTGTCTGACTTTACAGTACTGAGTCCAACTAGAGTCTATTGTCTGACTTTACAGTACTGAGTCCAACTAGAGTCTATTGTCTGACTTTACGGAACTGAGTCCAACTAGAGTCTATTGTCTGACTTTACGGAACTGAGTCCAACTAGAGTATATTGTCTGACTTTACGGAACTGAGTCCAACTAGAGTCTATTGTCTGACTTTACAGTACTGAGTCCAACTAGAGTCTATTGTCTGACTTTACGGAACTGAGTCCAACTAGAGTCTATTGTCTGACTTTACGGAACTGAGTCCAACTAGAGTCTATTGTCTGACTTTACGGAACTGAGTCCAACTAGAGTCTATTGTCTGACTTTACGGAACTGAGTCCAACTAGAGTCTATTGTCTGACTTTACGGAACTGAGTCCAACTAGAGTCTATTGTCTGACTTTACGGAACTGAGTCCAACTAGAGTCTATTGTCTGACTTTACGGAACTGAGTCCAACTAGAGTCTATTGTCTGACTTTACGGTACTGAGTCCAACTAGAGTCTATTGTCTGACTTTACGGTACTGAGTCCAACTAGAGTCTATTGTCTGACTTTACGGTACTGAGTCCAACTAGAGTCTATTGTCTGACTTTACGGTACTGAGTCCAACTAGAGTCTATTGTCTGACTTTACGGTACTGAGTCCAACTAGAGTCTATTGTCTGACTTTACGGTACTGAGTCCAACTAGAGTCTATTGTCTGACTTTACGGAACTGAGTCCAACTAGAGTCTATTGTCTGACTTTACAGTACTGAGTCCAACTAGAGTCTATTGTCTGACTTTACGGTACTGAGTCCAACTAGAGTCTATTGTCTGACTTTACGGTACTGAGTCCAACTAGAGTCTATTGTCTGACTTTACGGTACTGAGTCCAACTAGAGTCTATTGTCTGACTTTACGGTACTGAGTCCAACTAGAGTCTATTGTCTGACTTTACGGTACTGAGTCCAACTAATGTATGCACACATGACTGTAAGTCGCTTTGGATAAAAGCGTCTGCTAAATGGCATATATTATTATTATTATTATTATATATTGTCTGACTTTACGGAACTGAGTCCAACTAGAGTCTATTGTCTGACTTTACGGAACTGAGTCCAACTAGAGTCTATTGTCTGACTTTACGGTACTGAGTCCAACTAGAGTCTATTGTCTGACTTTACGGTACTGAGTCCAACTAGAGTCTATTGTCTGACTTTACGGTACTGAGTCCAACTAGAGTATATTGTCTGACTTTACGGTACTGAGTCCAACTAGAGTCTATTGTCTGACTTTACGGTACTGAGTCCAACTAGAGTCTATTGTCTGACTTTACGGTACTGAGTCCAACTAGAGTCTATTGTCTGACTTTACGGTACTGAGTCCAACTAGAGTCTATTGTCTGACTTTACGGTACTGAGTCCAACTAGAGTCTATTGTCTGACTTTACGGAACTGAGTCCAACTAGAGTCTATTGTCTGACTTTACGGTACTGAGTCCAACTAGAGTCTATTGTCTCACTTTACGGTACTGAGTCCAACTAGAGTCTATTGTCTGACTTTACGGTACTGAGTCCAACTAGAGTCTATTGTCTGACTTTACGGAACTGAGTCCAACTAGAGTCTATTGTCTGACTTTACAGTACTGAGTCCAACTAGAGTCTATTGTCTGACTTTACGGTACTGAGTCCAACTAGAGTCTATTGTCTGACTTTACGGTACTGAGTCCAACTAGAGTCTATTGTCTGACTTTACAGTACTGAGTCCAACTAGAGTCTATTGTCTGACTTTACGGTACTGAGTCCAACTAGAGTCTATTGTCTGACTTTACGGTACTGAGTCCAACTAGAGTCTATTGTCTGACTTTACGGTACTGAGTCCAACTAGAGTCTATTGTCTGACTTTACAGTACTGAGTCCAACTAGAGTCTATTGTCTGACTTTACGGTACTGAGTCCAACTAGAGTCTATTGTCTGACTTTACGGTACTGAGTCCAACTAGAGTCTATTGTCTGACTTTACGGTACTGAGTCCAACTAGAGTCTATTGTCTGACTTTACAGTACTGAGTCCAACTAGAGTCTATTGTCTGACTTTACGGTACTGAGTCCAACTAGAGTCTATTGTCTGACTTTACGGTACTGAGTCCAACTAGAGTCTATTGTCTGACTTTACGGAACTGAGTCCAACTAGAGTCTATTGTCTGACTTTACGGTACTGAGTCCAACTAGGGTCTATTGTCTGACTTTACGGTACTGAGTCCAACTAGAGTCTATTGTCTGACTTTACAGTACTGAGTCCAACTAGAGTATATTGTCTGACTTTACAGTACTGAGTCCTGTGTGTGTGGTATTGAGTTTGTGAGTAGTGAGTGTGTTGTGTGGTAACTGTGTGTGTGGTATTGAGTTTGTGAATAGTGGGTGTGTGGTAGTGAGTTTGTGAATAGTGAGTGTGTGGTATTGAGTTTGTGAGTAGTGAGTGTTTGGTATTGAGTTTGTGAGTAGTGAGTGTGTGGTAGTGAGTTTGTGAGTAGTGAGTTTGTGGTATTGAGTTTGTGAGTTTTAGTTTAGTTTAGTTCATTTTATTTTTACAGGGACAGTGCACATTAATCAACGTTGGCTATTGGGCTTCATATCAAGCACTTTGAGAGCCTGTTTGTAGACAGACTGAATAGGTTTTAATGTTGTACAGCAAGCTTGGGCCCAACTAGTCAAGCAGTATGTTAAGTGGGGGAGTATCATAGATTTGAAGTACAGTTTTGCTACCTCTGTAGTCAAATAATTTCGTATAAATCGGAAATTAGCTAGATTGAATTTAGTTATTTGAATTACCTTTTTCACATGCTTTTTAAAAGATAGGTTGGAATCAAGTATGATGCCAAGGTACTTAAAATCGGATACCACCTGGAGCTTCTCCCCTGACACATAGACATCTGGCTCAGTAGCATCTGTTGCCCTCTTTGTGAAGAACATGCAAACAGTTTTTATCACATTGAGATGCAAACACGAGTCACTGAGCCACTTTGTAACCTGGACCATTACAGTAGTGAGTCACTGAGCCACTTTGTAACCTGGACCATTACAGTAGTGAGTCACTGAGCCACTTTGTAACCTGGACCATTACAGTAGTGAGTCACTGAGCCACTTTGTAACCTGGACCATTACAGTAGTGAGTCACTGAGCCACTTTGTAACCTGGACCATTACAGTAGTGAGTTCTTGTGCAGCTTGTTGTTTGCTCTTTGCATGCACATATATCACTGTATCATCTGCAAACATTTGAACTTCAGACCCAGTACAGACAGAAGGCAGATCATTAGTGTGTGGAATTGAGTTTGTGAGTACTGAGTGTGTGGTAGTGAGTTTGTGAGTAGTGAGTGTTTAGTATTGAGTTTGAGTAGTGAGTGTGTGGTAGTGAGTTTGTGAATAGTGAGTGTTTGGTAGTGAGTTTGTGAGTAGTGAGTGTGTGGTAGTGAGTTTGTGAATAGTCAGTGTTTGGTAGTGAGTTTGAGTAGTGAGTGTTTGGTATTGAGTTTGTGAGTAGTGAGTGTTTGGTAGTGAATGTTTGGTAGTGAGTTTGAGTAGTGAGTGTTTGGTATTGAGTTTGTGAATAGTGCGTGTTTGGTAGTGAGTTTGTGAATAGTGAGTGTTTGGTAGTGAGTTTGAGTAGTGAGTGTGTTTGGTGTTGAGTTTGTGAGTAGTGAGTGTTTGGTAGTGAGTGTTTGGTAGTGAGTGTTTGGTATTGAGTTTGTGAGTAGTGAGTGTTTGGTAGTGAGTTTGTGAATAGTGAGTGTTTGGTATTGAGTTTGTGAGTAGTGAGTGTTTGGTAGTGAGTTTGTGAGTAGTGAGTGTTTGGTAGTGAGTTTGTGAGTAGTGAGTGTTTGGTAGTGAGTTTGTGAGTAGTGAGTGTTTGGTAGTGAGGTTGTGAGTAGTGAGTGTTTGGTAGTGAGTGTTTGGTAGTGAGTGTTTGGTAGTGAGTGTTTGGTAGTGAGTGTTTGGTAGTGAGTTGGTGAGTAGTGAGTGTTTGGTAGTGAGTTGGTGAGTAGTGAGTGTTTGGTAGTGAGTTGGTGAGTAGTGAGTGTTTGGTAGTGAGTTGGTGAGTAGTGAGTGTTTGGTAGTGAGGTTGTGAGTAGTGAGTGTTTGGTAGTGAGTGTTTGGTAGTGAGTGTTTGGTAGTGAGTGTTTGGTAGTGAGTGTTTGGTAGTGAGTGTTTGGTAGTGAGTTGGTGAGTAGTGAGTGTTTGGTAGTGAGTTGGTGAGTAGTGAGTGTTTGGTAGTGAGTTGGTGAGTAGTGAGTGTTTGGTAGTGAGTTGGTGAGTAGTGAGTGTTTGGTAGTGAGGTTGTGAGTAGTGAGTGTTTGGTAGTGAGTGTTTGGTAGTGAGTGTTTGGTAGTGAGTGTTTGGTAGTGAGTGTTTGGTAGTGAGTTGGTGAGTAGTGAGTGTTTGGTAGTGAGTTAGTGAGTAGTGAGTGTTTGGTAGTGAGTTGGTGAGTCATATTGGTGGTGGCCCAGTCTAGCTGTCAGAGGGACAGAAAAGAAGGACAGGAAGCCAGTGAAGTGATGAACAGGATTAACATGCATTGCCAATCATTGACTGATGCAGCTCAGTGGAAGCAGCCCTCTGGTCTCTGCTGGCCAGTACAGAACCCTGTCACGTGACCCTCCGGTCTCTGCTGGCCAGTACAGAACCCTGTCACGTGACCCTCCGGTCTCTGCTGGCCAGTACAGAACCCTGTCACGTGACCCTCTGGTCTCTGCTGGCCAGTACAGAACCCTGTCACGTGACCCTCTGGTCTCTGCTGGCCAGTACAGAACCCTGTCACGTGACCCTCCGGTCTCTGCTGGCCAGTACAGAACCCTGTCACGTGACCCTCCGGTCTCTGCTGGCCAGTACAGAACCCTGTCACGTGACCCTCCGGTCTCTGCTGGCCAGTACAGAACCCTGTCACGTGACCCTCCGGTCTCTGCTGGCCAGTACAGAACCCTGTCACGTGACCCTCCGGTCTCTGCTGGCCAGTACAGAACCCTGTCACGTGACCCTCCGGTCTCTGCTGGCCAGTACAGAACCCTGTCACGTGACCCTCCGGTCTCTGCTGGCCAGTACAGAACCCTGTCACGTGACCCTCCGGTCTCTGCTGGCCAGTACAGAACCCTGTCACGTGACCCTCCGGTCTCTGCTGGCCAGTACAGAACCCTGTCACGTGACCCTCCGGTCTCTGCTGGCCAGTACAGTACCCTGTCACGTGACCCTCCGGTCTCTGCTGGCCAGTACAGAACCCTGTCACGTGACCCTCCGGTCTCTGCTGGCCAGTACAGAACCCTGTCACGTGACCCTCCGGTCTCTGCTGGCCAGTACAGAACCCTGTCACGTGACCCTCCGGTCTCTGCTGGCCAGTACAGAACCCTGTCACGTGACCCTCCGGTCTCTGCTGGCCAGTACAGAACCCTGTCACGTGACCCTCCGGTCTCTGCTGGCCAGTACAGAACCCTGTCACGTGACCCTCCCGGTCTCTGCTGGCCAGTACAGAACCCTGTCACGTGACCCTCCGGTCTCTGCTGGCCAGTACAGAACCCTGTCACGTGACCCTCCGGTCTCTGTTGGCCAGTACAGAACCCTGTCACGTGACCCTCCGGTCTCTGCTGGCCAGTACAGAACCCTGTCACGTGACCCTCCGGTCTCTGCTGGCCAGTACAGTACCCTGTCACGTGACCCTCCGGTCTCTGCTGGCCATCATCAAAGGAAAAACCCATTGACAGACAGAGCTTTATAACGCTCTCATTGATGGGTTCAGAGGCTTGACTTTACAGCAACATAACACTATCAGTACACATTACAGTATATAGTCTAACTACCCCAACAGAAGATGATCTGTGTACATACTACTACTTCATCTGGTGTATTATATTATCATCTTTGTCAATTTTTGTTTGTTGCAATAAATCACGAATCTCATGTTTTGTTGGAAACGTGATCTTGTTGTCCCGTGGTTCATTTCCAGGTGTGCGTCTGGATCGCGTGAGGGGCGGGAGACAGAAGTACAAGAGGAGAATGGGGGACACGGAGAACGGGGCCTATCTAGGCCTGACACTCCCCGCTCCGGCCAAAAAGACATGTGAGTCACAACAACAGTGACCCTTTCTGCTTGTATTATACTTAGGGCCTTGTGTATTGGTGTATTCATGTCACATGACCTGCATTGTAACCTTTGTATTATACTTAGGGCCTTGTGTATTGGTGTATTCATGTCACATGACCTGCATTGTAACCTTTGTATTATACTTAGGGCCTTGTGTATTGGTGTATTCATGTCACATGACCTGCATTGTAACCTTTGTATTATATTTTATGATTTAACTTTTTTTGTTTTTAAGCCTTTTCCAGAAATGCTAATTCCAGCAGTTGTCTGACGATGTCTGCTCCAGCGGCAGTGGGAAAGTAGAACAGTTTATACATTATGAAAAGGTTTGGAAAAACATTCTAAAACAGTTAGTTAGAAGTAATTGATTCCAATAGAGAACTAAGAGTCAGAGGTCACCCCACGACTTATTCAGTCGGTTTGATGATGTAGAGATAGTTACTTAGGGCTAGGAACATAAGGTTATAAGGTCATTTAATCCTTAAGCCTGTCAATCTTTCCTCACCCTCAGGGAACATTACACCGTCAAGTGTAGATCAATGTCTAATCTCCGAGGTTAGAAATATTTTGAAAGTAGGCCTATAGTTCTGAAAATAATGATTGTGCTCGGCCATCTGACATAAAAAAGACTATTAGGAAGTCAAATTTAAACATAAAACAAAACTTTTTTTTTAAATGATTACTTTTTTCAAATCATATGAGCAAAAAAAATATGTAGCTTTATCTGGAATGCTAAACCAGACAAGATAAACGCATGCCTGTCTATATAATGAATATGAACTGGGTGGGTTGAGATGATTAAATATAAAATCCCATTAACCTCTCTCTAAAAGCTTACTTGATACAAAAGTTTTACTAGAACCCAAAATGGTTCTCCAGTAGATTACTAATGAATTCCATTGTTTAAAAAAATGGCCTCTTTGTCTTTGTGCAGATTGCCATGTCTCTTTTTCCATTCATTGAAAATGAAACCTTTTTCAAAGTATCTCTCTTTTTCAAACAAGCGTTTTTGCAGAGCTGGTAACAAATCCAATTTCATCCCCCTGAAAATATACAACAAATATTATGGTTGAACTCAAATGTACTGGTCGATAATATACGTGTTTTATAGAAAGTTTGAAAAGGATATTTTGTTTTTTAAATGACATTTTTAATTGGAGTAGTAGAGTTGTTTTTCATGGAGTTATCAGAATTGTATGGGAAGGTCTGCTCAATCCAAGATGGAGGAGGCAGGTGGCAGCGGGAGGAGGTAGGGAACTGGTCTGTCTGCCCAATATAAAGGATCAATACTGGAGGAGGGAGGAGGGAGGAGGTAGGGAACTGGTCTGTCTGCCCAATATAAAGGATCAATACTGGAGGAGGCAGGTGGCAGCGGGAGGAGGTAGGGAACTGGTCTGTCTGCCCAATATAAAGGATCAATACTGGAGGAGGAGGAGGGAGGAGGGAACTGGTCTGTCTGAGGATCAATACTAGGGAACTGGTCTGTCTGCCCAATATAAAGGATCAGGATCAAAACTGGAGGAGGGAGGAGGGAGGAGGTAGGGGAACTGGTCTGTCTGCCCAATATAAAGGATCAATACTGGAGGAGGGAGGAGGGAGGAGGTAGGG
>NC_060186.1:79532634-79542634 GCF_021184085.1 Oncorhynchus gorbuscha | reverse complement strand
CTGGATAGATATGGGTCTAATCAAAGACGGACGATTGGAGCGTAAGACAAATTATATCCACATATTCTGTCCTTTAGATCTGTGAACTGAAATTGAATCAGGTCAGAAATAGTTGGTATAATCATCTTGTCCATCTAAACCCCCCTGATTTAACAATTTCATCTGTAAGGTCTGCTATAGAATGATTGAATGGTCTGTCATGTTGTCTGATGTGTGTGTGGTTGTTTTGTTGTCTGTATAGAAGGCCTCTGCTAATTGAACTCCAGGTCCTGGATATGAATGACCCCTTTTGTTCTCCACTCCTCCGCCCGGGAGTCACGCCTTGGTCATTGTATTTTGTGTTTTTGTTATATGTTTGGGTAGGCCAGGGTGTGACATGGGTTTATATGTTGTTTTTCGTATTGGGGTTTGTAGTATTTGGGATCGCGGCTGATTAGGGGTGTTGTATAGGCTTGGCTGCCTGAGGCGATTCTCAATCAGAGTCAGGTGATTCTCGTTGTCTCTGATTGGGAACCGTATTTAGGCAGCCTTAGTTTCGCTTTGTATTTCGTGGGTGATTGTTCCTGTCTTTGTGTAGTTGTTCACCAGATAGGCTGTAATAGGTTTCTCGTTCCGTTTGTTGTTTTTGTATTGAGTTATTTCATGTATCACGTTTTCATTAATTAAAGATCATGAGTAACAAACACGCTGCATTTCGGTCCGACTCTCTTCCTTCAACAGACGAACGCCGTTACACCAGTACACCGGACTAAGACTTCTAAACTGACAACTGCTGTGTTAAAGAGGAGAATCTATGATAGTGCAGAGTGTTTTGTAAGACCTATTCATTGTTGTAATTTAATTTTTTTAAAATTATTTTTAAAAATCGCTTTCGACATTTTGTCTTTTTCTTCTTGCATGCGTTATAGAAACAGACATTTATTAAACTTTATTTGGTAAAATGAGTAAGATAAGGTTGATTATTCTGTTCATTATGAATGTCACTGTAGATTTATATATATATTTTTTAACCTTTTAAATAAGCTTAATGTTTGATTGAATTTCTGTAACTGCTACTAACATACAGGCTTTGGAACATTACGGGTTGTTACAACTGAAAATGGTCCAGATTTGATTTACATATTGTATTCATATCAAATCTGGACAATTTTCAGTTGTAACAGCCTGTAATGTTCCAAAGCCTCCACTAGATGGGGGTATTAGCTAGAATGTCTGAATTGTTCTGAAAATTCAGAGCGACCAACATCCAACCAAACTCAAAATAGGTATTTTGTACTGTTATTATTAACCTCTAAGGTCAATGTCCGAGCCCCGGTGGAAATCGAATTAGCATAAGATAAAAAATCTCCATAAACATTCAACAATTAACGCTAGAGATATGGTTGTTTGTTGTTTGTTGTTTGTTGTTTGTTGTTTGTTGTTTGTTGTTTGTTGTTGTGTTTCAATCCACCGCCAATGTCACATTTCCGTATCTGTTATTAATCAAATAATTGTAAATATATTTTTTTAAATATATATATATATACTTCAAGGGGTCAAATAGCAAAATAATCCTTGGTATGACCTTAAAACAAACCCCTCAGGGTTTAAACTCTTATGGGTTTAACAGACTGAAGACCTAAGTCTCTACTGTTGTTATTAAAACATGGTGAAGGTCTCTACTGTTGTCATTAACATGGTGAAGGTCTCTACTGTTGTCATTAACATGGTGAAGGTCTCTACTGTTGTCATTAATATGGTGAAGGTCTCTACTGTTGTTATTAACAGGGTGAAGACCTAGGTCTCTATTGTTGTCATTAACATGGTGAAGGTCTCTATTGTTGTCATTAACATGGTGAAGGTCTCTATTGTTGTCATTAACATGGTGAAGGTCTCTATTGTTGTCATTAACATGGTGAAGGTCTCTACTGTTGTCATTAATATGGTGAAGGTCTCTACTGTTGTTATTAACAGGGTGAAGACCTAGGTCTCTATTGTTGTCATTAACATGGTGAAGGTCTCTATTGTTGTCATTAACATGGTGAAGGTCTCTACTGTTGTCATTAACATGGTGAAGGTCTCTACTGTTGTTATTAACCAGGTGAAAACCTAGGTCTCTACTGTTGTTATTAACAGGGTGAAGGTCTCTACTGTTATTATTAACAGGGTGAAGGTCTCTACTGTTGTAATTAATATGGTGAAGGTCTCTACTGTTGTTATTAACAGGGTAAAGACCTAAGTCTCTACTGTTGTCATTAACATGGTGAAGACCTAGGTCTCTACTGTTGTAATTAACAGGGTTACGGTCTCTAATGTTGTTTATAACAGGGTGAAGGTCTCTACTGTTGTTATTAGGGGGCGGCAGGTAGCCAAGTTGTCAGAGTGTTGGGCCAGTAACCGATCGGTTCCTAGATCGAATCCCCGAGCTGACAAGGTAAAAACCTGTCATTTGCCCTGAACAAGGCAGTTCCTTGTTCTGCTGTTCCAAGGCCATCATTGTAAATAAGAATTTGTTCTTAATTAACTGGCTTGCCTAGTTAAATAAAGGTTCAAATGTAACACTGGGCTAAAGGTGGAGCAGGTGTGTCTGTAATAGTTGCTACAGTCTTTCCCCTTGTGCCGTTCACTTTCAAATCTGGAGCTTGAAGCCAGTTCCACATGTTTCGGTACGCTTCCCCAGATCTATACCTCGACACAATCTTGTCTCGGAGCTCTACGGACAATTCCTTTCGAACTCATGGCTTGATTTTTGTTCTGACTTGCACTGTCAACAGTGAGACCTTGTATTGGCAGGTGTGTGCCTTTCCAAATCATGTCCGACCAATTGATTTTACAACACGGGTGGTCTCCAATCAAGTTATAGAAACATCTCAAGGATGATCAATGGAAACAGGATGTATCTGAGCTCAATTTCGAGTCTCATAGCAAAGGGTCTTAATACTTATGTAAATAAGGTATTTCTGTTTTTTGTTTTTAGTACATTTGCAAAACATTTTACAATCCCGTTTTCACTTTTTAATTGTGAGGTATTGTATGTAGATTGATGAGTATAATTCAATGAATTAAAATAATGTAATCCATTTTAGAATAAGGCTGTTACGTAACAAAATGGTGAAAAGTAAAGTGACTGTTCCACTGGATGTCATAAGGTGAATGCACCAATTTGTAAGTCGCTCTGGATAAGAGCGTCTGCTAAATGACTTAAATGTAAATGTAAATGTAAAAAGGGAAGGGGTCTGAATACTTTCTGAATGCTCTGTATCTTTCTATCGTATTCATTAAATAATCAATCAATGTCCGTGCAGAAACATAGATATTACAACAAACTATTCAAAAACAATCTACCTGCAACAAAGCATACTGGTAAATATGATAATGTGGCCCCTCCCACATATTTTACACTCAGAGAGATAACAGAAATGAACTCAACTTGCACAATTGGTGGCTGACTAAATACTTTTTTGCCCCACTGTATATAAACGAGTCATTCCGCAGTGTTTGTGATTATACCCTGATGAAGACAGCTTGGCTGTCGAAACGTTGGTAATTACATTTTTGCATCTGAGCTCCTAGAGTGTGTGGCTCTCCTATATTTTCACAGTCATACTCTGGACCTAGTTTTGTCCCATATGGAATAAATCTTGTGGATCTTAATGTTTTTCTTCATAATCCTGGACTATCGGACCACCATTTTATTACGAACTCAACACAGTGGAGTAACAACAACGCCACGCTGTGATTCAAATAACACTTCATTTATTCACTGCATGTGGTGTCACAATTCCACTGGTATTAATTACCCCCCTGGTATTATACCCCTGGTATTATCCCCCTGGTATTAACCCCCTGGTATTATCCCCCTGGTATTAGCCCCCTGGTATTATCCCCCTGGTATTATACCCCTGGTATTATCCCCCTGGTATTAACCCCTGGTATTATCCCCCTGGTATTAACCCCCTGGTATTAACCCCCTGGTATTATCCCCCTGGTATTAGCCCCCTTGTGTTATCCCCATTCTATTAACCCCTGGTATTAACCCCCTGGTATTATCCCCCTGGTATTATCCCCCTGGTATTAACCCCACTACAGTAAACACCCAGATATAACACTTTTTACCTCAACACCAAGATTTTAACACCTGCAAATGTGCTGTGTGGGTACTGTCTGTTTAACAAACATCATCGCCCCAGTAGACACCCACACCTAGCCCACCATACCGCCCCCTTCCTCTATCTATCCAGTCCCATGGGGTTCACTGGCGTGTGGAGGGTTTGGCAGGTCCAGCTGCTGTCATAAGATGCACAGCCCCCCCCCCCCTCCATACACGCACACAGCCTTAGCTATAGACCTTTTTATCATTGGACCACGGTCCCCAGGGAGGACAGAGATGAGGGCTGTGACTAGAGGAAGATCAGCTGCAACCTCTGGGGCCTCGGGATACTAGGACACATGGCTAACCTGTGGTGGCCTCGTGATGCTAGGCCACATGGCTAACCTGTGGTGGCCTCGTGATGCTAGACCACATGGCTAACCTGTGGTGGCCTCGTGATGCTAGGCCACATGGCAAACCTGTGGTGGCCTCGAGATGCTAGGACACATGGCTAACCTGTGGTGACCTCAGGATGCTAGGCCACGTGGCTAACCTGTGGTGACCTCGGGATGCTAGGTCTCATGGCTAACCTGTGGTGGCCTCGTGATGCTAGGTCTCATGGCTAACCTGTGGTGGCCTCGAGATGCTAGGTCTCATGGCTAACCTGTGGTGGCCTCGGGATGCTAGGCCACGTGGCTAACCTGTGGTGACCTCGAGATGCTAGGTCTCATGGCTAACCTGTGGGGCCTCAGGATGCTAGACCACATGGCTAACCTGTGGTGGCCTCGGGATGCTAGGCCACGTGGCTAACCTGTGGGGCCTCGGGATGCTAGGTCTCATGGCTAACCTGTGGTGGCCTCGCGATGCTAGGCCACGTGGCTAACCTGTGGGGCCTCGGGATGCTAGGTCTCATGGCTAACCTGTGGTGGCCTCGGGATGCTAGGCCACGTGGCTAACCTGTGGGGCCTCGGGATGCTAGGTCTCATGGCTAACCTGTGGTGGCCTCGGGATGCTAGGCCACGTGGCTAACCTGTGGTGACCTCGGGATGCTAGGTCTCATGGCTAACCTGTGGTGACCTCGAGATGCTAGGCCACGTGGCTAACCTGTGGGCCTCGAGATGTCTTTCTGTAGACACGTGGCTAACCTGTGGGGGCCCTGGGAGAGGTACCAGACTCTCTCTCTCTGTGTGTCCCCCCCGTGTGTGCATGCATGTTTGTGTGTAAGTGTGAGACCTCTCCTTATGTCCTTTCTGCGGTGCTGTGGCGATGAGTAAAATGATAAGATAGATCCAGGCATAGACGTGTTGCCTCCTGGGAAATCATCCCCCATGTTCGCATGGCAGCACCCCACCCAGACATATCAATAACTTGGTAATTGAATTTTCAGCACAAACACCAGCATCAAGTGGGAGTCAACGAGGTGTGTGTGTGTGTGTGTGTGTGTGTGTGTGTGTGTGTGTGTGTGTGTGTGTGTGTGTGTGTGTGTGTGTGTGTGTGTGTGTGTGTGTGTGTGCGTGCGTGCGTGCGTGCGTGCGTGCGTGTGTGTGTGGTAGAGGACTGGGTGAGAATAGTGGGGAGGATGTTGTCTCCCCTCTCTGGGGATTGGACCAGCATGAATGTTTAATCTATTAAATAACAATTACCCCGTAATGGCCCAGTCTAGAGGGAGAGGGGGGTGGTGAAGGGAGGTTGGGGGGGTAAGGGTGGTGGAGGGGGTAAGGGTGGCGGAGGGAGGGGGGTGGTCAGGTGGAGGGACGGAGGGATCTATCTGTAAATATATGGCTCTGGTGCCACCAACATGTCTGAATTCCTCCACAGAATGTATCAGAGTCCCCCCCCCTGTCCTGCCCATTCAGCACCATGGAGCTCCACAATTGGCCTAGGCCTACCTACATTTACATTTACATTTACATTTAGGTCATTTAGCAGACGCTCTTATCCAGAGCGACTTACAAATTGGTGCATTTGTCTTATGACATCCAGTGGGACAGTCACTTAACAATAGTGCATCTAAAACTTAGGGGGGGTGGGGTGAGAGGGATTACTTAACCTATCCTAGGTATTCCTTAAAGAGGTGGGGTTTCAGGTGTCTCCGGAAGGTGGTGATTGACTCCGCTGTCCTGGCGTCGTGAGGGAGTTTGTTCCACCATTGGGGGGCCAGGGCAGCGAACAGTTTTGACTGGGCTGAGCGGGAGCTGTACTTCCTCAGTGGTAGGGAGGCGAGCAGGCCAGAGGTGGATGAACGCAGTGCCCTTGTTTGGGTGTAGGGCCTGATCAGAGCCTGGAGGTACTGAGGGTGCCGTTCCCCTCACAGCTCCGTAGGCAAGCACCATGGTCTTGTAGCGGATGCGAGCTTCAACTGGAAGCCAGTGGAGAGAACGGAGGAGCGGGGTGACGTGAGAGAACTTGGGAAGGTTGAACACCAGACGGGCTGCGCGTTCTGGATGAGTTGAAGGGGTTTAATGGCACAGGCAGGGAGCCCAGCCAACAGCGAGTTGCAGTAATCCAGACGGGAGATGACAAGTGCCTGGATTAGGACCTGCGCCGCTTCCTGTGTGAGGCAGGGTCGTACTCTGCGGATGTTGTAGAGCATGAACCTACAGGAACGGGCCACCGCCTTGATGTTAGTTGAGAACGACAGGGTGTTGTCCAGGATCACGCCAAGGTTCTTGGCGCTCTGGGAGGAGGACACAATGGAGTTGTCAACCGTGATGGCGAGATCATGGAACGGGCAGTCCTTCCCCGGGAGGAAGAGCAGCTCCGTCTTGCCGAGGTTCAGCTTGAGGTGGTGATCCGTCATCCACACTGATATGTCTGCCAGACATGCAGAGATGCGATTCGCCACCTGGTCATCAGAAGGGGGAAAGGAGAAGATTAATTGTGTGTCGTCTGCATAGCAATGATAAGAGAGACCATGTGAGGTTATGACAGAGCCAAGTGACTTGGTGTATAGCGAGAATAGGAGAGGGCCAAGAACAGAGCCCTGGGGGACACCAGTGGTGAGAGCGCGTGGTGAGGAGACAGATTCTCGCCACGCCACCTGGTAGGAGCGACCTGTCAGGTAGGACGCAATCCAGCGTGGGCCGCGCGGAGATGCCCAACTCGGAGAGGGTGGAGAGGAGGATCTGATGGTTCACAGTATCGAAGGCAGCCGATAGATCTAGAAGGATGAGAGCAGAGAGAGAGAGTTAGCTTTAGCAGTGCGGAGCGCCTCCGTGATACAGAGGAGAGCAGTCTCAGTTGAATGACTAGTCTTGAAACCTGACTGATTTGGATCAAGAAGGTCATTCAGAGAGAGATAGCGGGAGAGCTGGCCAAGGACGGCACGTTCAAGAGTTTTGGAGAGAAAAGAAAAAGAAGGGATACTGGTCTGTAATTGTTGACATCGGAGGGATCGAGTGTAGGTTTTTTTCAGAAGGGGTGCAACTCTCGCTCTCTTGAAGACGGAAGGGACGTAGCCAACGGTCAGGGATGAGTTGATGAGCGAGGTGAGGTAAGGGAGAAGGTCTCCGGAAATGGTCTGGAGAAGAGAGGAGGGGATAGGGTCAAGCGGGCAGGTTGTTGGGCGGCCGGCCATCACAAGACGCGAGATTTCATCTGGAGAGAGAGGGGAGAAAGAGGTCAGAGCACAGGGTAGGGCAGTGTGAGCAGAACCAGCGGTGTCGTTTGACTTAGCAAACGAGGATCGGATGTCGTCGACCTTCTTTTCAAAATGGTTGACGAAGTCATCTGCAGAGAGGGAGGGGGGAGGGGCGGAGGATTCAGGAGGGGGGAGGAGAAGGTGGCAAAGAGCTTCCTAGGGTTAGAGGCAGATGCTTGGAATTTAGCGTGGTAGAAAGTGGCTTTAGCAGCAGAGACAGAGGAGGAAAATGTAGAGAGGAGGGAGTGAAAGGATGCCAGGTCCGCAGGGAGGCGAGTTTTCCTCCATTTCCGCTCGGCTGCCCAGAGCCCTGTTCTGTGAGCTCGCAATGAGTCATCGAGCCACGGAGCGGGAGGGGAGGACCGAGCCGGCCTGGAGGATAGGGGACATAGAGAGTCAAGGGATGCAGAGAGGGAGGAGAGGAGGGTTGAGGAGGCAGAATCAGGAGATAGGTGGGAGAAGGTTTGAGCGGAGGGAAGAGATGATAGGATGGAAGAGGAGAGAGTAGCGGGGGAGAGAGAGCGAAGGTTGGGACGGCGCGATACCATCCGAGTAGGGGCAGTGTGGGAGGTGTTGGATGAGAGCGAGAGTGAAAAGGATACAAGGCAGTGGTCGGAGACTTGGAGGGAGTTGCAATGAGGTTAGTGGAAGAACAGCATCTAGTAAAGATGAGGTCGAGCGTATTGCCTGCCTTGTGAGTAGGGGGAAGGTGAGAGGGTGAGGTCAAGAGGAGAGGAGTGGAAAGAAGGAGGCAGAGGAAAGAGTCAAAGGTAGACGTGGGGAGGTTAAAGTCGCCCAGAACTGTGAGAGGTGAGCCGTCCTCAGGAAAGGAGCTTATCAAGGCATCAAGCTCATTGATGAACTCTCCGAGGAACCTGGAGGGCGATAAATGATAAGGATGTTAAGCTTGAAAGGGCTAGTAACTGTGACAGCATGGAATTCAAAGGAGGCGATAGACAGATGGGTAGGGAGAAGAGAGAATGACCACTTGGGAGAGATGAGGATCCCGGTGCCACCACCCCGCTGACCAGACGCTCTCGGGGTGTGCGAGAACACGTGGGCGGACGAAGAGAGAGCAGTAGGAGTAGCAGTGTTGTCTGTGGTGATCCATGTTTCCGTCAGTGCCAAGAAGTCGAGGGACTGGAGGAGGCATAGGCTGAGATGAACTCTGCCTTGTTGACCGCAGATTGGCAGTTCCAAAGGCTACCGGAGACCTGGAACTCCACGTGGGTCGTGCGCGCTGGGACCACCAGAGTAGGGTGGCCGCGGCCCACGCGGTGAGGAGCGTTTGTATGGTCTGTGCAGAGAGGAGAGAACAGGGATAAACAGACACATAGTTGACAGGCTACAGAAGAGGCTACGCTAATGCAAAGGAGATTGGAATGACAAGTGGACTACACGTCTCGAATGTTCAGAAAGTTAAGCTACGTAGCAAGAATCTTATTGACTAAAATGATTAAAATGATACAGTACTGCTGAAGTAGGCTAGCTGGCAGTGGGTGCGTTGTTGACACTACACTAATCAAGTCGTTCCGTTGAGTGTAATAGTTTCTGCAGTGTTGCTATTCGGGGCTAGCAGGCTAGCTAGCAGTGTTGTTTACGTTACGTTGCGTTAAAATAACGACAATAGATGGCTAGCGAACCTAGAAAATCGCTCTAGACTACACAATTATCTTTGATACAAAGACGGCTATGTAGCTAGCTAAGTAGCTAGCTACGATCAAACAAATCAAACCGTTGTACTGTAATGAAAATGAAGTGAAAATGTGATACAACCTGTGAATGCGACCGGGTAGTTGAGTTCTATACAGAAGACGTTATTAGCGTTGGCTGGCTGTTGGGCTAGCAGAGTCACCTACGTTAGGACTGACAAATAGCTGGCTAGCTAACCTCGGTAAATTAAGATAATCACTCTAAGACTACACACTCTAAACCTAAACAACACAATTATCTTGGATACGATGATACGATGATACGAAGACAGCAAAGACAGCTATGTAGCTAGCTAACACTAAACTAATCAAGTCGTTCAGTTGAGTGTAACAGTTTCTCCAGTGCAGCTAATCAGTGGACGTTAGCTAGCTGGCTAGTGAAGACGCTACGTTAGGACGGCGAACACGATAATTACGCAATTATCTTTGATACAAAGACGGGCTATGTAGCTAGCTGAGAAGAAATTGCTAAGATAAGACAAATCAAACCGTTGTGATATAATGAAATATAATGAAAAGTTATACTACCCGTTGGAGCGACGTGCAGATGCGACCACTGGCCTCCAACCGGAACCGGAA
>NC_060186.1:79521207-79532534 GCF_021184085.1 Oncorhynchus gorbuscha | reverse complement strand
CTACTCCTAACATCTTTATTCACTACTCCTAACATCTTTATTCACTTCTCCTAACATCCTTATTCACTACTCCTAACATCCTTATTCACTACTCCTAACATCCTTATTCACTACTCCTAACATCCTTATTCACTACTCCTAACATCCTTATTCACTACTCCTAACATCCTCATCCACTACTCCTAACATCCTCATCCACTACTCCTAACATCCTCATCCACTACTCCTAACATCCTTATTCACTACATCCTTATCGATTACTCCTAACATCCTTATTCACTACTCCTAACCTCCTTATCCACTACTCCTAACATCTTTATTCACTATATCCACTACTCCTAACATCTTTATTCACTACATCCTTATCCACTACTCCTAACATCTTTATTCACTACATCCTTATTCACTTCTCCTAAAATCCTTATTCACTTCTCCTAAAATCCATATTCACTACATCCTTATTCACTTCTCCTAAAATCCTTATTCACTACATCCTTATTCACTACTCATAACATCTTTATTCACTACTCCTAACATCTTTATTCACTACATCCTTATTCACTACTCCTAACATCTTTATTCACTACTCCTAACATCCTTATCCACTACTCCTAACATCTTTATTCACTACATCCTTATCCACTACTCCTAACATCCTTATTCACTACATCCTTATCCACTACTCCTAACATCCTTATTCACTACATCCTTATCCACTACTCCTAACATCCTTATCCACTACTCCTAACATCCCTTATTCGCTACTCCTAACATCTTTATTCGCTACTCCTAACATCTTTATTCGCTACTCCTAACATCTTTATTCACTACTCCTAACATCCTTATCCACTACATCCTTATTCACTACTCCTTCATCCTTATTCACTACATCCTTATCCACTACTCCAAACATGTTTATTCACTACTCCTAACATCCTTATTCGCTACTCCTAACATCCTATTCGCGCATCGACATCCTTATTCAATACGATCCTTATCCACTACTTCCTAACATCCTTATTCACATCCTGATTCACTATCTGCTTTCGCATCTCATCCACTATCCAATATCCTTATTCACTATATCCTATTCATTACTTCCGACATCTCGATTCATCATGATCATTATCCACACTCCTAACATCCTCAATCACTACTCTCACGATCCTTATCCACTACTCCTAACATCCTTTTTCACTACATCCTTATCCACTACTCCTAACATCCTTATCCTACTCCTAACATCACTACTCACTAACATCCTCATCCACTACTCCTAACATCCTTATTCACTACATCCTTATTCTACTACTTCCTAACATCCTCATCCACTACTCCTAACATCCTTATTCACTACACATCCTTATTCACTACTCCTAACATCCCACTACGTCAACTACATCCTTATCCACTACTCCTAACATCCTTATTCACTACATCCTAACACTACCTTATCCACTACTCCTAACATCCTTATTCACTAACATCCTTATTCACTACTCCTAACATCCTTATTCACTACATCCTTATCCACTACTCCTAACATCCTTATTCACTACATCCTTATCCACTACTTCCTAACATCCTTATTCACTACATCCTTATTCACTACTCCTAACATCTTTATTCACCTAAAATCCTTATCCACTAATCCTAACATCTTTATTCACTAAACATCCTCATCCACTACTCCATCTTCACTACTCTAACATCCTTATTCACTCTCTAACATCCTTATTCACTACTCCTAACATCCTATTCACTACTCTAACATCCTTATTCACTACTCCTAACATCCTTATTCACTACTCCTAACATCCTTATTCACTACTCCTAACATCCTTATTCACTACTCCTAACATCCTTATTCACTACTCCTAACATCCTTATTCACTACTCCTAACATCCTCATCCACTACTCCTAACATCCTTATTCACTACTCCTAACATCCTTATTCACTACTCCTAACATCTTTATTCACTATTCCTAACATCCTTATTCACTACATCCTTATCCACTACTCCAAACATTATTCACTACTCTAACATCTTTATTCACTACTAACATCCTTATTCACTTCTCCTAACATCCTTATCCACTACTCCTAACATCCTTTTACACTACATATCCACTACTCTAATATCCTTATTCACGACCATCTACTACTCTAACATCCTTATTCACTTATCCATCCACTACTCCTAACATCCTTATTCACTACATCCTTATCCACTACTCCTAACATCCTTATTCACTACATCCGTATCCACTACTCCTAACATCCTTATTCACTACATCCGTATCCACTACTCCTAACATCCTTATTCACTACTTCCTAACATCCTTTCACTATCCATCCTACTCCTAACATCCTTATTCACTACATCCTTATCCACTACTCCTAACATCCTTATACTCAACATCATCCTTCCTAACATTCACTACTCCTAACATTCACTACATCCATTCACTTTCTCCTTCATCTTATTCACTACATCTTTATTCACTATCCATTTTATTCACTACATCCTTATCCACTACTCCTAACATCCTTAACCACTACTCCTAACATCCTTATTCACTACATCCTTATTCACTACTCCTTCATCCTTATTCACTACATCCTTATCCACTACTCCAAACATGTTTATTCACTACTCCTAACATCCTTATTCACTACTCCTAACATCCTTATTCACTACATCCTTATCCACTACTCCTAACATCCTTATTCACGACATCCGTATCCACTACTCCTAACATCCTTATTCACTATATCCGTATCCACTACTCCTAACATCCTTATTCACTACATCCTTATCCACTACTCCTAACATCCTTATTCACTACATCCTTATCCACTACTCCTAACATCCTTATTCACTACTCCTAACATCCTTATTCACTACTCCTAACATCCTTATTCACTACATCCTTATCCACTACTCCTAACATCCCTTATTCGCTACTCCTAACATCCTTATCCACTACTCCTAACATCCTTAACCACTACTCCTAACATCCTTATTCACTACATCCTTATTCACTACTCCTTCATCCTTATTCACTACATCTTTATTCACTACTCCTTCATCCTTATTCACTACATCTTTATTCACTACTCCTAACATCTTTATTCACTACATCCGTATCCACTACTCCTAACATCCTTATCCACTACTCCTAACATCCTTATTCACTACATCCTTATTCACTACTCCTTCATCCTTATTCACTACATCCTTATCCACTACTCCAAACATGTTTATTCACTACTCCTAACATCCTTATTCGCTACTCCTAACATCCTTATTCACTACATCCTTATCCACTACTCCTAACATCCTTATTCACTACATCCTTATTCGCTACTCCTAACATCCTTATTCACTACATCCTTATCCACTACTCCTAACATCCTTATTCACTACATCCTTATTCACTACTCCTAACATCCTCATCCACTACTCCTAACATCCTTATTCACTACATCCTTATTCACTACTCCTAACATCCATCTACTCCTAACATCCTTATTTCTCCTAACATCCTCATCCATCATCTTATTCACTACTCCTAACATCCTTATCCACTACTCCTAACATCCTTATCCACTACTCCTAACATCCGTATCCACTACTCCTAACATCCTTATTCACTACTCCTAACATCCTTATCCACTACTCCTAACATCCTCATCCACTACATCCTTATTCACTACTCCTAACATCTTTATTCACTACTCCTAACATCCTTATTGACTACTCCTAACATCCTTATTCACTACATCCTCATCGACTACTCCTAACATCCCTATTCACTACTCCTAACATCCCTATTCACTACTCCTAACATCCCTATTCACTACTCCTAACATCCCTATTCACTACATCCCTATTCACTACATCCTTATATCCTTATTCACTACATCCTTATTCCTTACATCCTTATTCACTACTCTAACAACCTTATTCACTACTCCTAACATTCTT
Source organism: Oncorhynchus gorbuscha (assembly GCF_021184085.1). Taxonomy (NCBI): domain Eukaryota; kingdom Metazoa; phylum Chordata; class Actinopteri; order Salmoniformes; family Salmonidae; genus Oncorhynchus; species Oncorhynchus gorbuscha. Next base: position 79,528,541 of record NC_060186.1, on the reverse strand, counting down.
ATTCACTACATCCTTATTCACTACTCCTAACATCCCTATTCACTACTCCTAACATCCCTATTCACTACTCCTAACATCCGTATTCACTACTCCTAACATCCCTATTCACTACATCCCTATTCACTACATCCTTATATCCTTATTCACTACATCCTTATTCCTTACATCCTTATTCACTACTCCTAACAACCTTATTCACTACTCCTAACATTCTTATTCACTACATCCTTATATTCTTATTCACTACATCCTTATTCACTACTCCTTACATCCCTATTCACTACTCCTAACAACCCTATTCACTACTCCTAACATCCCTATTCACTACATCCTTATCCACTTCTCCTAACAGCGAGTAAATCTTTCTTCACCTGTGACTCCAGGAGGGGATGTTGTAATTCCACAGAGGACAGGATGAGGGCGCTGTAGCTCTGTCATAACATGTACAGGAGCAACTCTGATGCCAAAGTAATGCCCAGCTGACTTAGCCTGAGGTGACGGCATGGCTCTTCGTATTTAGTCACAGACCTCATTACTGCATTTGTACTAACAAACTGTCTTTCTGGACAGGAAGTAACGAAGTCTAGATAATTATATCAATTGTTTATTTCGGACAATATAAATACGGATAGGCTACAATTACAACGTTGACACATTTAATAAACAAGAGTTGGATGCATTGCACAATCCCTATTTAGCTTGCACTAATTTCCTCTGTTAGTCCTGGGAGAGATATTTACTCTGCTTTGTACTGTTCCCACCCCAGGTTCTCAGAGAGAGACCACCATCTTGTTCGTGAGAGTCTTCCCTTTCCATACAGGGTCATTGTAGTTTGCGGGCCAAACCATTTTGGACGCCACATATACGTTCTCGTGAGAAGACCAATTTTCGGGGATGTCTCATGGTCTGACAAACATCGCTCTAGTTCTACCACTTAAAAAAAAAAAAAAATGTTTTAACTCATATGCAGCATCCAATGCAAAAAGCCAGATATCTCCATCTTAAATTGACGGAATTCGATGGAATAAAAAAGTTACTTCAATTTATGCAAATTAACAACACAGCGACAGTGAACCATAAATTCATTTCAGTATGTGTGTGTGTTGATAGGGGGCTATTGTATACAGAATGACCTGACAACAAGATAATTTCTGGATTTTGTTTCAGAACGAGTAAAGGGAGAGAGAGTCCTGCCACTGGGACAAAGTGGCAGTTTATTCCGCAGGGCTCTGGTCAAAAGAAGTGAACAGGGTGCCTTTGTAGACGACACTATGGACTAGAAGTGAATTCAGAATAGGACAGTAGTGTTGCCATAGTAGCCTATCTTTAAAAAAAATGTTAATGTGTTAATTCCCTAAAACTTTTAACAGAGTGATTCTTATATCAGCTGGTGCTCGGCAGCTCGGCCTCGTCCCCCACGCTCTGCCCTCGGTAAAAGCCGCCTGTCAGAATACCTCCCTGACCCTTCATCTTTCTCTGAACACATTGAAAAACGTAAATAGGTATCATAAAACAATAACTATTACTATTACACTCAACTGAACGACTTGATTAGTTTAGTGTTAGCTACCTACATAGCTGTCTTTGCTGTCTTCGTATCATCGTATCATCGTATCCAAGATAATTGTGTTGTTTAGGTTTAGAGTGTGTAGTCTTAGAGTGATTATCTTAATTTACCGAGGTTAGCTAGCCAGCTATTTGTCGTCCTTAACGTAGGTGACTCTGCTAGCTAGCCAACTCTGCTAGCTAGCCAACGCTAGCCAACGTCTTCTGTATAGAACTCAACTACCCGGTCGCATTCACAGGTTGTATCACATTTTCACTTCATTTCATTACAGTACAACGGTTTGATTTGTTTGATCGTAGCTAGCTACTTAGCTAGCTACATAGCCGTCTTTGTATCAAAGATAATTGTGTAGTCTAGAGCGATTTTCTAGGTTCGCTAGCCATCTATTGTCGTTCTTTTAACGCAACGTAACGTAAACAACACTGCTAGCTAGCCTGCTAGCCCCCGAATAGCAACACTGCAGAAACTATTACACTCAACGGAACGACTTGATTAGTGTAGTGTCAACAACGCACCCACTGCCAGCTGGCCTACTTCAGCAGTACTGTATCATTTTAATCATTTTAGTCAATAAGATTCTTGCTACGTAGCTTAACTTTCTGAACATTCGAGACGTGTAGTCCACTTGTCATTCAATCTCCTTTGCATTAGCGTAGCCTCTTCTGTAGCCTGTCAACTATGTGTCTGTTTATCCCTGTTCTCTCCTCTCTGCACAGACCATACAAACGCTCCACACCGCGTGGCCGCGGCCACCCTACTCTGGTGGTCCCAGCGCGCACGACCCACGTGGAGTTCCAGGTCTCCGGTAGCCTCTGGAACTGCCAATCTGCGGTCAACAAGGCAGAGTTCATCTCAGCCTATGCCTCCCTCCAGTCCTCGACTTCTTGGCACTGACGGAAACATGGATCACCACAGACAACACTGCTACTCCTACTGCTCTCTCTTCGTCCGCCCACGTGTTCTCGCACACCCCGAGAGCGTCTGGTCAGCGGGGTGGTGGCACCGGGATCTCATCTCTCCCAAGTGGTCATTCTCTCTTTCTCCCCTTACCCATCTGTCTATCGCCTCCTTTGAATTCCATGCTGTCACAGTTACTAGCCCTTTCAAGCTTAACATCCCTTATCATTTATCGCCCTCCAGGTTCCCTCGGAGAGTTCATCAATGAGCTTGATGCCTTAATAAGCTCCTTTCCTGAGGACGGCTCACCTCCTCACAGTTCTGGGTGACTTTAACCTCCCCACGTCTACCTTTGACTCTTTCCTCTCTGCCTCCTTCTTTCCACTCCTCTCCTCTTGACCTCACCCTCTCACCTTCCCCCCTACTCACAAGGCAGGCAATACGCTCGACCTCATCTTTACTAGATGCTGTTCTTCCACTAACCTCACTGCAACTCCTCCAAGTCTCCGACCACTGCCTTGTATCCTTTCCTCTCGCTCTCATCCAACACCTCCCACACTGCCCCTACTCGGATGGTATCGCGCCGTCCCAACCTTCGCTCTCTCTCCCCGCTACTCTCTCCTCTTCCATCCTATCATCTCTTCCCTCCGCTCAAACCTTCTCCACCTATCTCCTGATTCTGCCTCCTCAACCCTCCTCTCCTCCCTCTCTGCATCCCTTGACTCTCTATGTCCCCTATCCTCCAGGCCGGCTCGGTCCTCCTCCCCGCCTCCGTGGCTCGATGACTCATTGCGAGCTCACAGAACAGGGCTCCGGGCAGCCGAGCGGAAATGGAGGAAAACTCGCCTCCCTGCGGACCTGGCATCCTTTCACTCTCCTCTCTACATTTTTCCTCCTCTGTCTCTGCTGCTAAAGCCACTTTCTACCACGCTAAATTCTAAGCATCTGCCTCTAACCCTAGGAAGCTCTTTGCCACCTTCTCCTCCCTCCTGAATCCTCCGCCCTCCCCCTCCTCCTCTCTGCAGATGACTTCGTCAACCATTTTGAAAAGAAGGTCGACGACATCCGATCCTCGTTTGCTAAGTCAAACGACACCGCTGGTTCTGCTCACACTGCCCTACCCTGTGCTCTGACCTCTTTCTCCCCTCTCTCTCTCCAGATGAAATCTCGCGTCTTGTGACGGCCGGCCGCCCAACAACCTGCCCGCTTGACCCTATCCCTCCTCTCTTCCAGACCATTTCCGGAGACCTTCTCCCTTACCTCACCTCGCTCATCAACTCATCCCTGACCGTTGGCTACGTCCCTTCCGTCTTCAAGAGAGCGAGAGTTGCACCCCTTCTGAAAAAACCTACACTCGATCCCTCCGATGTCAACAATTACAGACCAGTATCCCTTCTTCTTTTCTCTCCCAAAACTCTTGAACGTGCCGTCCTTGGCCAGCTCTCCCGCTATCTCTCTCTGAATGACCTTCTTGATCCAAATCAGTCAGGTTTCAAGACTAGTCATTCAACTGAGACTGCTCTCCTCTGTATCACGGAGGCGCTCCGCACTGCTAAAGCTAACTCTCTCTCTCTGCTCTCATCCTTCTAGATCTATCGGCTGCCTTCGATACTGTGAACCATCAGATCCTCCTCTCCACCCTCTCCGAGTTGGGCATCTCCGGCGCGGCCCACGCTTGGATTGCGTCCTACCTGACAGGTCGCTCCTACCAGGTGGCGTGGGCGAGAATCTGTCTCCTCACCACGCGCTCTCACCACTGGTGTCCCCCAGGGCTCTGTTCTTGGCCCTCTCCTATTCTCGCTATACACCAAGTCACTTGGCTCTGTCATAACCTCACATGGTCTCTCTTATCATTGCTATGCAGACGACACACAATTAATCTTCTCCTTTCCCCTTCTGATGACCAGGTGGCGACCGCATCTCTGCATGTCTGGCAGACATATCAGTGTGGATGACGGATCACCACCTCAAGCTGAACCTCGGCAAGACGGAGCTGCTCTTCCTCCCGGGGAGGGACTGCCCGTTCCATGATCTCGCCATCACGGTCGACAACTCCATTGTGTCCTCCTCCCAGAGCGCCAAGAACCTTGGCGTGATCCTGGACAACACCCCTGTCGTTCTCAACTAACATCAAGGCGGTGGCCCGTTCCTGTAGGTTCATGCTATACAACATCCGCAGAGTACGACCCTGCTCACACAGGAAGCGGCAGGTCCTAATCCAGGCACTTGTCATCTCCCCGTCTGATTACTGCAACTCGCTGTTGGCTGGGCTCCCTGCCTGTGCCATTAAACCCCTTCAACTCATCCAGAACGCCGCAGCCCGTCTGGTGTTCAACCTTCCCAAGTTCTCTCACGTCACCCCGCTCCTCCGTTCTCTCCACTGGCTTCCAGTTGAAGTCGCATCCGCTACAAGACCATGGTGCTTGCCTACGGAGCTGTGAGGGGAACGGCACCAGTACCTCCAGGCTCTGATCAGGCCCTACACCCAAACAAGGGCACTGCGTTCATCCACCTCTGGCCTGCTCGCTCCCTACCACTGAGGAAGTACAGCTCCCGCTCAGCCCAGTCAAAACTGTTCGCCCTGGCCCCCCAATGGTGGAACAAACTCCCCTCACGACGCCAGGACAGCGGAGTCAATCACCACCTTCCGGAGACACCTGAAACCCCACCTCTTTAAGGAATACCTAGGATAGGTTAAGTAATCCCTCTCACCCCACCCCCCCTAAGTTTTAGATGCACTATTGTTAAGTGACTGTCCCACTGGATGTCATAAGGTGAATGCACCAATTTGTAAGTCGCTCTGGATAAGAGCGTCTGCTAAATGACTTAAATGTAAATGTAAATGTAATGGGCTTCAGTATTTTCTCAAAATGTGATTTATTTAATGTCAATCTTTTGAATGCAATTTTTTTTTCTCTAGATGTATTCAGGACATGCTGAACTGTATCGTTCTGTTTTGTGATTCATTGCTGCCATAAACAAAAACAAAACATTTTGCATAACAAAATAACAAAAAGGTTGCTGGGATTGAATCCCTGAGCTGACAAGGTAAAAATCTGTCATTCTGACCCTGAACAAGACTGTTAAACCACTGTTCCTAGGCCGTCATTGTTAATAAGAATTTGTTCTTAACTGACTTGCCTCATTAAATAAAGGTTCCACACATGACTTTTTCTTATGTATCCCTGTATCTCTCCAGAGTGTATCCCTGTATCTCTCCAGAGTGTATCCCTGTATCTCTCATAGTGTATCCCTGTATCTCTCATAGTGTATCCCTGTATCTCTCATAGTGTATCCCTGTATCTCTCATAGTGTATCCCTGTATCTCTCCATAGTGTATCCCTGTATCTCTCATAGTGTATACCTGTATCTCTCCATAGTGTATCCCTGTATCTCTCAGTGTATCCCTGTATCTCTCATAGTGTATCCCTGTATCTCTCAGTGTATCCCTGTATCTCTCCGTGTATCCCTGTATCTCTCCGTGTATCCCTGTATCTCTCATAGTGTATCCCTGTATCTCTCCATAGTGTATCCCTGTATCTCTCATAGTGTATCCCTGTATCTCTCCTAGTGTATCCCTGTATCTCTCATAGTGTATCCATGTATCTCTCATAGTGTATCCCTGTATCTCTCCATAGTGTATCCCTGTATCTCTCCAGAGCGTCTCTCTCCAGAGCGTCTCTCTCCAGAGCGTCTCTCTCCAGAGCGTATCCGTGTCTCTCTTCAGAGCGTATCCGTGTCTCTCTCCAGAGCGTATCCGTGTCTCTCTCCAGAGTGCATCCCTGTATCTCTCCAGAATGTATCCCTGTATCTCTCCAGAATGTATCCCTGTATCTCTCCAGAATGTATCCCTGTATCTCTCAGAATGTATCCCTGTATCTCTCTAGAGTGTATCTCCCTATCCACCTCTTCATTTGACCTAGATAAGGTCTCCAGCTCTCCCTGGATTTCTTAGACATGCTAGAGATTTCTGTTGCCTTGTGGTCCTGCCTGGTTTAATATAATGGTAAAACAAGCATTACTGTACACTACACTGAGTACTCACTATTCAACCACTCTTGATAGAAAAATGGATTGAAAGCCTTCTCCAGGTGCCTCAGACAGGGTCCTCCGTTTTATAGTCCACCTATCCAATGACAAGTTAGCTTCAGGGTTACTTCTGTAGGGGAAAAGGCTTGCACAGTGCCCAGGGAGCTTTACCTCCAGGTGTGTCTTTGCATCCATTAGGAGTCTTTCTGGGTGGGTGGGGTGGGGGCTTATCAAATTTGATAATACCTTTCTGATTATATCACACATGCCGAATTGCTCCGTAAAAGGGTACTGTAAACATTGACATAATATAATAGATTGTTTTTTGCTGTTCTTCAAGTATGTGAATGATGAAAAGGTCATCTGATTTGCGTGTGAAAAAGTTGTATAAAGAAGAGATTAAATTGATCTCATTTCAGAGGTTCATTCATTAATGATGTCACCTGACCACAGTTTGCTTTGTATGTTTTGGTTGGTCGGGAGGTGTGATCTGAGTGGCATTCTATGTTGGATGTCTTGTTTGTCTATTTCTATGTCTGGCTGATATGGTTTTCTCAATCAGAGGCAGGTGTTAGTCATTGTCTCTGAACCATATTTAGGTAGCTCCTGGTTTCACTGTGTGTTTGTGGGTGATTGTTCGGTCTCTGTGTTCTGCACCAGATAGGGCTGGTTTTGGTTTTCCACGTTTATTGTTTTGTAGTGTTTGTTAATCTTTTGTTATTAAAAATGAATCAAAGAAACCACGCTGCATTTTGTCCGCCTACTCACCTAAAGAAAAACGTTACAAATTAACTGTTAACGCCATAATGCGGGAAAAAACTGCAAATTAGAATAATAATCC
>NC_060186.1:79509955-79521107 GCF_021184085.1 Oncorhynchus gorbuscha | reverse complement strand
AGTGTTTGTGCATCTGTTACACATACACACAACCTGTAGGTCACATGGGGGAGAGGTGTTGTACCGTGAGGTGTTGCTTTGTTTTTTTAAACCCAATTTGCTGGTCTCTCTGGTTCTCTATACAGAAGGGAGTTCCAGAGGATCAGCTGGGTGGATATGTTGTTACCTACCCTCACCACCTGGGGACGCCCCGTCAGGAAGTCCAGTACCCAGTTGCACAGGGCGGGGTCGAGACCCAGGGTCTCCAGCTTGATGATGAGTTTGGAGGGTACTATGGTGTTAAATGCTGAGTTGTAGTCGATGAACAGCATTCTCACATAGGTATTCCTCCTGTCCAGAACGGTTAGGGCAGTGTGCAGTGTGGTTGAGATTGCATCCTCCGTGGACCTATTTGGGCGGTAAGCAAATTGGAGTGGGTCTAGGGTGTCAGGTAGGGTGGAGGTGATATGGTCCTTGACTAGTCTCTCAAAGCACTTCATGATGACGAAGGTGAGTGCTACGGGGCGGTAGTCGTTTAGCTCAGTTACCTTAGCTTTCTTGGGAACGGGGACAATGGTGGCCCTCTTGAAGCATGTGGGAACAGCAGACTGGGATCAGGATAGATTGAATATGTCCGTAAACACACCAGCCAGCTGGTCTGCGCATGCTCTGAGGATTTTGGCGGGGGATGCCGTCTGGGCCTGCAGCCTTGCGGGGGTTAACAAGTTTAAATGTTTTACTCACTTTCGGCTGCAGCGAAGGAGAGTCCGCAGGTGTTGGTTGCGGGTCGTGTCAGTGGCACCGTATTGTCCTCAAAGCGGGCAAAAAAGTGATTTAGTCTGTCTGGGAGCAAGACATCCTGGTCCTCGACGGGGTTGGTTTTCTTTTTGTAATCCTTGATTGACTGTAAACCCTGCCACATACCTGGTTTGGTTTGCACTTTCAGTTTCAGTGGTTTGCACTTTCAGTTTCTCGCGAATGCTGCCATCAATCCATGGTTTCTGGTTTGGGAATGTTTTAATCGTTGATATGCATCATCAATGAACTTTCTAATGAACTCGCTCATCGAATCAGCGCATTCGTCAATGTTGTTGTAGGACGCAATGCGGAACATATTCACTTGATCGAAGCAGTCTTGAAGCGTGGAATCAGATTGGTCGGACCAGTGTTGAACAGACCTGTTTTAGTTTCTGTCTGTAGGCTGGGAGCAAGAAAATGGAGTCGTTGTCAGCTTTTCCCGATAGGAGGGCGGGGGAGGGCCATATATGCGTCGCAGAAGTTAGAATAACAATGATCCAGGGTTTTACCAGCCCTGGTTGTGCAATCGATATGCTGATACAATTTAGGGAGTCTTGTTTTCAGATTAGCCTTGTTAAATGCCCCAGCTACAAGGAATGCAGCCTCAGGATATGTGGTTTCCAGTTTGCATAGAGTCATATAAAGTTTGTTCAGGGCCATCGATGTGTCTGCTTGGGGGGATATATACAGCTGTGATTATAATCTAACAGAATTCCCTTGGTAGATAATGCGGTCGACATTTGATTGTGAGGAATTCTAAGTCAGGTGAACAAAAGGACTTGAGTTCCTGTATGTTGTTATGATCACACCACGTCTCATTAATCATAAGGCATACCCCCCCGCCCCTCTTCTTACCAGAAAGAGGGTTGTTTCTGTTGGCGCGATGCATGAAGAAACCAATATAGAGGTAAAATAGTTATCGATTTAATGACACACCACGTAAATATTTTAATATATGCTGTTCATATTAATGTAAAATTGCTGTTTAAAAAAAATATTTGTCACAAAAACAAGCGTATCTCTGTGAAGTGTCAATGGAGCACTGAGCGTACCACAAGCTTTTTATTTAAGGCCTTTTACAGTTAATTCAGGTCTTGTCATGTTCATTTAGCTTTTTAAGACCCGTGGAAGCAACTTTGAAGACAATCACCACAACATGTAAAACAAAACAAAAATGGTTAGAGAAAGCTGCACGGTTGCCAACAGAAGGTGATGAAATCCGACTTATTGTGTATAATGATATGCTGAAGAAACGCCCCACTGAACGATTTTGAACATGAAGCCTCATATCTGTAAAAATATTTAAAAGTAAAATTGCATCACCAAAGTGCATTTTCACTCACAATGGGTAGTGGGTGAACACTCTATACTGTTTTGGTAGGCCTACTATTATCATTTTTTATTTTCATGTTTTTGCTCTCAAAGTCACACTTTCTTAATATAAAAAACAACAACAACATTGGAAGTACACATTCTGACAGGTCAATCTGATAGGCTACTTTTTAGCTGGTGAACATATAATAGAGAATGTTTTTGGGAAAGCCTTTCCATCTACCAGAAGACAGTTTGGTCTATCATTACCAAAGCTATATTGTTTGAAACCTGGACCATTTTTCTTGATATTATGAGGCATGTCTTACCTTGCTTCAAAGTGCCTCTGCAGAAGCGGCGGCCGGCCTTGAACAGACGGCCCGACCCCTCGACAAGCTAGATAGGGAGATCATAATTTGGTTTGCCCAACTCCTTAATCGTCTTTCCCCTGTTACTGTGCCTCCATTTGAAGAAAAGGGCAAAGGTAACTGAGGTGAGAAATTGTGCAAACTAATGCGCTTGTTTGAAATGAGGATCTCCTTCACTTGCGCATCGTCATGCAAATTGTTTACAGGGGTGAACACTACAATGGTATGAATTGTTTTCATAACTATACGACTAAAATTGACATCTGATTTGGCCTGGTGTTCCTGCTACTCTTGCGTGATTTGTTCAATAAACTATGTGAATTCCAAAATGCCGTTTCTTTTAAATGTGGGTTCTCTTCTGTCTACCATACGTTTGCTGATTGGGAACAGACTGGGTCTGGAGAAAAAGGGATTGTGGATCACACCACTTGTGGAAACAGATTTGTTTACCTTTGTTTCTGGTGGTTGAGGAAAGGTTGACTGCATTTCTTGTTTTAATTCCTCATTGTTTGCATAGTCAAAACACACACTTACCCCACCAGACATGCCACCAGGGGTCTTTTCACAGTCCCCAAATCCAGAACAAATTAAACGCACAGTATTATATAGCGCCATGATTGGATGGAACTCCCTTCCATATAGTGCAAGAGACCAGCAACTCGGGTTTAAAAAACAAAACAAAGCAACACCTCACGGCACAACGCCTCTCCCCCATGTGACCTACTGGTTGTGTGTCTGTACTGACATGTGACCTATTGGTTGTGTATGAATGAGAATCACAAACACACACATTTAAAACATGTAAATTGCCAAGTATTTTTTTTGTGTGTCAGACCCCAGTAAGACTAGCTGACATCGGCTAATGGGGATCCTAAAAAAAAATATATATATATTCAACTACTTTAAAACCTGTTATGGAAAGTCGTTCCCCTCAGGGAACTCCACCCCCCCATTCAGCTGAAAAGTTGGCGCAGGGAATTAAAAAATATTATTTAGAAATATTTAACTTTCACACATTAACAAGTCCAATACGTCAAATGAAAGAAACATCTTGTTCATCTACCCATGTCCGATTAAAAAAAAAAAAAGTTTTACAGAGAAAACACAACATATATTTATGTTAGACCACCACCAAATCAAAGGGAAAATGCAGCCATTTTTTCCAGCCAAGAGAGTCACAAAAGCAGGATTAGAGATAAAATTAATCACTAACCTTTCGAAAATCTTCATCAGATGACACTCATATAACATGTTACACAATACATTTATGTTTTGTTCGATAATATGCATATTTATATCCACAAATCTCGGTTTACATTGACGCCATGATCAGAACTGCCTCCAAAATATCCAAAGGAATTATAGAAAGCTACGCCTGATAACAGAAATACTCATAAACTTTGATTAGAGATACATGTTCTACATATAATTAAAGATACTGTTTCTTAATGCAACCGCTGTGTCAGATTTTTTTTAAACGTTACGGAAAAAGCCTAACATTGCAATAATCTGAGACGGCGCTCAGACGTAAAAGTATTTCTCCGCCATGTTGGAGTCAACAGAAATACGAAATTACAACATAAATATTCCTTTACCTTTGATGATCTTTCATCAGAATGTAGTGCAAGGAGTCCTAGTTCCACAATAAATTGTTGTTTTGTTCCATAATGTCCAATACTATTGTCCAAGTAGCTGCATTTGCTATCACTTTCAGCTCACGTGCCCAAAAACTGACTGCTGGTCCAGGATAACTCGCACGAAAACTTCCAAAATATATATTCCAGGTGAAATAAACTGGTCAAACTAAGTAGAGAATCAATCTTCAGGATGTTATTTTCATAGACAGACATATATCCAATAATGATCCAACCGGATCATACGTTTTCAGCTGCAGCCAAATGGAACAGCGGTAGCACCCACAGAGGAATGCACCACAGGAAAATGTCATTCTGTCGGGACACTGACTATTTCCCCTCCCATTCGGTCACAGTTCACAGCAAATGCTCCATTCCACTTTCTACTGAATGAGGGCATCTAGTGGAAGGTGTAGGAAGTGCTACCAGATCCATGTCTTGTTGGGAGAGGAGGGGGGCGATGATGTCAAAGTTGACCCACATTCAGAATTTCACTTCTTGTTTGGAAGATTGCCTTCCCTATGAGTTCTGTTATACTCACATACATAATTCAAACAGTTTTAGAAACTTCAGAGTGTTTTCTATCCAATAGTAAGAATAATATGTATATATTAGCAATCTAGGACAGAGTAGGCCTCCTATCCTCAACAAGTTGTAAGCATTTGAAAAACTACAACCTTTTCTACCCAGGTCTGACCACCACGGGACACTGGGTGTAAACGATATAGTGAAATGCTTCCTTGCAAGCTCTTTCCTCAACAATACAGAATCAATATGAAAGAAACAGAGAGAAAGGACAGAAAGAGGGGAGTGACAGCAAATCATAGCACAGTCCATGTGTATGTTCCCATGGTAGCAAGCATCTCCAATCCAAAATTAAATCTAGAATGAGCTTCCTATTTTGCAACAAAGCATCCCTCACTCATGCTGCCAAACACCCTCGTAAAACTGACTATCCGCCAATTGACTTCGGCAACATCATTTACAAAATAGCCCCCAACTCTCAAATTGGATGCAGTCTTTCACTTTTGGAATAACTGTCTTCAAAGTAATGACTCGGGAAGTCGGGTTTGATATGAAAGCTTATTTTAGTAATAATACTTGTTCACGTTACATTTAACAACTTTAGATTCGACAGAGCAATGGAAGTAAGATGCTAGTGAAAGGTCAGCTTAATCACTTCGCACCTGCACATAACTGGCGCCTTGTTTCTCATTCCCTGTCGCAAGGCTTTCTGGAACTTGCAGTCAAAAGCGTAATTCAATACTAACCAAGAACAATTACATAACTGTAAAGAAATATCTTTCGATACAGCTCAATGAATTAACTTAAACATTAACTCTGTAACACATTAAAGTTACAACAATCAAAGTGCCATCCATTATTGTCACCAAAGCCCCATATACTTCCCACCACTGTGAACTGTACTCTCTCGTTGGCTGGCCCTCGCTTCATACTCTTCGCCAAACCCACTGGCTCCAGTTCATCTACAAGTCTTTGCTAGGTAAAACACCGCCTTATCTCAGTTCACTGGTCACCATAGCAGCACCCAACCGCAGCACGCGCTCCAGAAGCGACATCCCCCGGCGCCTCAGCAGAAGCGTCTGGCCCCAGCGCCTCAGCAGAAGCGTCCGGCCCCGGCGCCTCAGCAGAAACGTCAGGCCCCGGTGCCTCAGCAGAAGCGTCTGGCCCCGGCACCTCAGCAGAAGCGACAGGCCCCGGCGCCTCAGCAGAAGCGACAAGCCTTGAACAGACTGCCCGACCACTCAACTAGGGAGATCATAATTTGGTTTGGCCAACTCCTTAATCGTCTATATTTCACTGGTAACCCCCAAAGCCAATTCCTCCTTTGGCCGTCTTTCATTCCAGTTCTCTGCTGCCAATGACTGGAACGAACTGCAAAAATCACTGAAGGTGGAGACTCTTTATCTCCCTCACTAACTTCAAGCACCAGCTGTCAGAGCAGCTCACAGATCATTGCACCTGTAAATAACCCATCCATCTACCTCATCCCCATACTGTATTCATGTATTTTTTTTGCTCTTTTGCACCCCAGTATCTCCACTTGCACATTCATCTTCTGCACATCTATAACTCCAGTGTTTAATTGCTATATCGTAATTGCCTCGCCACCATGGCCTATTTTATTGCCTTTACCTCCCTTATCTCACCTCATTTGGACACACTGTAAATATATATTTATTTTTTATACTGTATTATTCTGTATGTTTGTTTATTCCACGTGTAACTCTGTTGTTGTATGTGTCAAACTGCTATGCTTTATCTTGGCCAGGTCGCAGTTGTAAATGAGAACTTGTTCTCAACTAGCCTACCTGGTTAAATAAAGGTTTAATTAAAAACAAAAAACAAAAACTTGCCTACTGATCTGACTGCTCTTGTTATGTTAACAATAACACTGAAAATGTCTAAAAAGAAGGACCAAGTGTTTTCAACAGGGGGGATCAAACTGATTCTACAACATTTTACAGAGGCCAGTTCATGAAGGAAGGTTTGCTCATTAAAGTTTTTTAGCATGCGTCTATGACAAATCAGGACGGGTCGTTTCACAGAGCAGCCATTACGAACACAGTCTGTAAAACGGTGATCACTAAGGTCATTACAGAAAACACCAGACTGATACTTATCAGGATTATTTGTGAGGGTTGACATTAAGGAGAGTAGCCTTTTCTGGGTGTTTGGAGTCATACCTTGTGGTATTGCTGATAATCTGAGAAAGATGTAGGGAGTCCCATTGATTTAGGACCTGGTCAGGTGGTTTAAGAATGTCCCAGTTTAGGTTACGTAGCAGGACAAATTCAGACTTAGTGTAAGGGGCCATGAGAGAGCTTAGGGCAGGTAGATTACTGACCCGTGTTGATGGAGGACGATAGCACCAAGCAACAGTCAATAAAGAGATATTTGAAAGTTTAATGCTTAAAACAAGCAAATCAAATTGTTTGGGCACAGATTTGGTGGAGACAACTGAGCACTGAAGGTGATCCTTGGAAAAGATGGCCACTCCCCCACCTTTAGAAGATCTGTTTTCTGAGGGTTGGCAGTCAAGACATTGAATGCCGACCCTCAGAGATTGACTGTCGACCCTCAGAGATTGACTGTCGACCCTGTTCGGAGGTGCTAAATACTAATCGGCAGGCAAACATTAGACAATCCTACCGGTGTGTCTGATCTATAATGGATATTACCATCTCTGTCCAAATATCTGTACATAAAACTGCTCAAATGTGAGGTGCAGCAGAGGAGCTAAAGGAGGATGGGCTTATTTTCATGGCCTTGAATGGAATTGATGGAACAGAGTTTCCAATATGTTTGATATGTTTGACTCCGTTCCATTGATTCCATTCCAGCCATTACAATCAGTCTGTCCTCCTCTAGCTCCTCCCACCAGCCTGCTCTGGTGTGGCATTTTGGAGCATTCTGAATAGGCCTACCACCGTGTGCATATTCATGCACTTCAAATGTGAAGAAATAATAGTTTTTCAACATTTGGATCCTAACATTCTGATCTGTTCCATCAGCCTTATGAATTGATACAGCATATACCTCCACTATACTACTTTGATACACATCAGTGGGGATTAAGAATTGAGTACACAAAATTTCCATTGAAAACAAAGTGGTACACCCGCGTATATCCTCCATTACACCACTAACTGTACGATTTGAGAAGGGTAATCCTCCCTCACTGCTTTTGCCTTTTCACATCACCTTCCATAGACCGGTGCACTGCGGTTCAGGTTAGGAGAACTCCCTCATAGGCTGCATTACCAAGGCATCCCAATTCTGATAAAAAAAGACTAAAATCTGATGTGAAAAGATCTGATGTGATTGCTCAAAACATTAATAATTGGAAAAACAATTAGAATTGGGCTCCCTGTGTAACACAGCAATAGGTCAGTTTCTTCAGCTAAAGTGAGGCAACGCAACAACCAATGGTTGCGTGCCACATTATCAACTGTGTCATCCACTGACATATGATGTAGTTTGTTGATACTTAAAATACCTATCAAGGCGATGTAAGATCTGGCAGACTTCAGCAACGTCTAAGCTTTGGAAAGTGGCTGAAGTCTGTATGGACGCAATCACATACTACCTCATAGTCAGTTTGGTCCCAGTCACACAGGCTGAGTTTACACAGGCAGCCCAATTCTGACCTTTTGCCCCGCGTTGCTGGCAAAACGGCTGACCTGATTGGTGAAAAGACCAATTAGTGGGAAAAAGATCAGAATTTGGCAGCTACAGACAAATGAACATGTATGAAATGTAATTTGCGTTCATCAATTGTCTGTTTTTTTGTAAGTTGTTGAACTGAATTTGGTCTTTCTTTTGTCGTCCAATTCTCTCTCTGTTGTTCACCATACGTCAACAGATGACTGCACCTAATCGCATTTGGGAAATTGATTGAACCAGTGGAAATGAAGTTCATTGGCTGACAGCTGTACATAATTAGCCAGCCAGGTGAGAAGGGTCTGGGAGTCCTTTATGAGGTGCAACCAAAACAGCTGTTATAAAATAGCAACCGGGATATTCTGGCAGGCTGTCGAGAATTAGTTCTTGAATACTGTTGTGGTTTTGATCACTAAAATGGCAGTGACTTTTGGACTCTCTTTGAGGTTAGTTTTTCAATGCGTTCATCTGATTGGTTTACATTGTCTTAAAGTGTTCACTGGTTACTGATGTTTAACTGTCTGACTGTTTTGTAGTGTTTCTTGGATTTGTTGCCTGCTAATTGGAGGGATAACTTGTTTTACACTTAAAGGTGCGTTTTGCTTTACATCAAGGTCAAATCACAGGTCTAGTTCCGATCCAAATTAAGGCTGGCATTTTACCACAATGTTTTCTTTGTTTCCTAGGTAACGCTCATGGGCATCTTGCCTACACTGGACCTGAACCAACTGGATCCTATGCCCAAGCAAGTGTGGTGTCTGGTCCAAATGCTAACGCTACTCGCCACAATGCCACGTCAGCAGAAGGTACTGGCCACAATGCCACGTCAGCAGAAGGTACTGGCCACAATGCAACGTCAGCAGAAGGTACTGGCCACAATGCCACGTCAGCAGAAGGTACTGGCCACAATGCCACGTCAGCAGAAGGTACTGGCCACAATGCCACGTCAGCAGAAGGTACGTCAGCAGCAGAAGGTACTGGCCACAATGCCACGTACTCAAGCAGAAGGTACTGGCCACAATGCCACGTCAGCAGAAGGTACTGGCCACAATGCCACGTCAGCAGAAGGTACTGGCCACAATGCCACGTCAGCAGAAGGTACTGGCCACAATGCCACGTCAGCAGAAGGTACTGGCCACAATGCCACGTCAGCAGAAGGTACTGGCCACAATGCCACGTCAGCAGAAGGTACTGGCCACAATGCCACGTCAGCAGAAGGTACTGGCCACAATGCCACGTCAGCAGAAGGTACTGGCCACAATGCCACGTCAGCAGAAGGTACTGGCCACAATGCCACGTCAGCAGAAGGTACTGGCCACAATGTCCAGAAGGTACTGGCCACAATGCCACGTCAGCAGAAGGTACTGCCACAATGCCACAATGCCACGTCAGCAGAAGGTACTGGCCACAATGCCACGTCAGCAGAAGGTACTGGCCACAATGCCACGTCAGCAGAAGGTACTGGCCACAATGCAGCACTGGCCACAATGCCACGTCAGCAGAAGGTACTGGCCACAATGCCAACCAGCAGAAGGTACTGGCAAGAAGGTCCAAATGCCACGCAGCAGAAGGTACTGGCCACAATGCCACGTCAGCAGAAGGTACTGGCCACAATGCCACGTCAGCAGAAGGTACTGGCCACAATGCCACGTCAGCAGAAGGTACTGGCCACAATGCCACGTCAGCAGAAGGTACTGGCCACAATGCCACGTCAGCAGAAGGTACTGGCCACCAGAAGGTACTGGCCACAATGCCACGTCAGCAGAAGGTACTGGCCACAATGCCACGTCAGCAGAAGGTACTGGCCACAATGCCACGTCAGCAGAAGGTACTGGCCACAATGCCACGTCAGCAGAAGGTACTGGCCACAATGCCACGTCAGCAGAAGGTACTGGCCACAATGCCACGTCAGCAGAAGGTACTGGCCACAATGCCACGTCAGCAGAAGGTACTGGCCACAATGCCACGTCAGCAGAAGGTACTGGCCACAATGCCACGTCAGCAGAAGGTACTGGCCACAATGCCACGTCAGCAGAAGGTACTGGCCACAATGCCACGTCAAGTGTGAAGTCCGGCCCGGGCGCCTCAGCAGAAGCGTCAGGCCCGGGCGCCTCAGCAGAAGCGTCAGGCCCGGGCGCCTCAGCAGAAGCGTCAGGCCCGGGCGCCTCAGCAGAAGCGTCAGGCCCGGGCGCCTCAGCAGAAGCGTCAGGCCCCGGCGCCTCAGCAGAAGCGACAGGCCCCGGCGCCTCAGCAGAAGCGACAGGCCCCCGCGCCTCAGCAGAAGCGACAAGCCTTGAACAGACCACTCAACTCGGGAGATCATAATTTGGTTTGGCCAACTCCTTAATCGTCTTATGCCTGTTACTGTGCCTATTGCAGAAAAGGGTAAAGGTAACTGAGGTGGGGAAATGTGCGAACTAATGCGCTTGTTTGAAATGAGGATCTCCTTCACTTGTACATCGTCATGCAAATTGTATACAGGGGTGGATGATACAATGTTATGAATTGTTTTTATAAACATACGACTAAATTGACTTCTGATGTAGCGATATTGCTGACACACTTTTAGGTTCTACGGTTATGCTTTTGATTTAGCCTGGTGTTCCTGCTACTCTTGCATGATTTGCTCAATAAACCATTTGACTTTCAAAAAACCTTGTCCTTAAAATATTATGTTCTCTTCTGCCTACCATGTGCTTGCTGTTTGGGAACAGACTGGGCCTGGAGTAAAAGGGAATTTGTGTTTTTGTAATACACTTGTATGAACAGATTTGTTTCTGGTAGTTCAAATTCTAAAGTTTTCTAACTTGTCAGCTCTCCCTCATATGTTCATACATTACCTGTCCCTTAGTGTAGGCTGTTTGATTTAGAGTAATC
>NC_060186.1:79506249-79509855 GCF_021184085.1 Oncorhynchus gorbuscha | reverse complement strand
GCATTCCTCTGTGGGTGCTACCGCTGTTCCATTTGGCTGCAGCTGAAAACGTATGATCCGGTTGGATCATTATTGGATATATGTCTGTCTATGAAAATAACATCCTGAAGATTGATTCTCTACTTAGTTTGACCAGTTTATTTCACCTGGAATATATATTTTGGAAGTTTTAAAGTGCGAGTTATCATGGACCAGCAGTCAGTTTTGGGCACGTGAGCTAAGTGATAGCAAATGCAGCTACTTGGACAATAGTATTGGACATTTATGGAACAAAACAACAATTTATTGTGGAACTAGACTCCTTACACTATTCTGATGAAAGAAGATCATCAAAGGTAAAGGAACTTTATGTTGTAATTCGTATTTCTGTTGACTCCAACATGGCGGAGAAATACTTTACGTCTGGCGCCGTCTCAGATTATTTGCAATCGTAGGCTTTTCCGTAGCGTTTAAAAAATCTGACACAGCGGTTTGCATTAAGAAAAACAGTATCTTTAATTATATGTAGAACATGTATCTCTAATCAAAGTTTGAGTATTTCTGTTATCAGGCGTAGCTTTCTATAATTCCTTTGGATATTTTGGAGGCAGTTCTGATCATGGCGTCAATGTAAACCGAGATTTGTGGATATAAATATGCATATTATCGAACAAAACATAAATGTATTGTGTAACATGTTATATGAGTGTCATCTGATGAAGATTTTCGAAAGGTTAGTGATTAATTTTATCTCTAATCCTGCTTTTGTGACTCTCTTGGCTGGAAAAAAATGGCTGCATTTTCCCTTTGATTTGGTGGTGGTCTAACATAAATATATGTTGTGTTTTCTCTGTAAAACATTTTTTTTTTTTTAATCGGACATGGGTAGATGAACAAGATGTTTCTTTCATTTGACGTATTGGACTTGTTAATGTGTGAAAGTTAAATATTTCTAAATAATATTTTTTAATTCCCTGCGCCAACTTTTCAGCTGAATGGGGGGGTGGAGTTCCCTGAGGGGAACGACTTTCCATAACAGGTTTTAAAGTAGTTGAATATATATTTTTTATTTTTTTAGGATCCCCATTAGCCGATGTCAGCTAGTCTTACTGGGGTCTGACACACAAAAAAAATACTTGGCAATTTACATGTTTTAAATGTGTGTGTTTGTGATTCTCATTCATACACAACCAATAGGTCACATGTCAGTACAGACACACAACCAGTAGGTCACATGGGGGAGAGGCGTTGTGCCGTGAGGTGTTGCTTTGTTTTGTTTTTTAAACCCGAGTTGCTGGTCTCTTGCACTATATGGAAGGGAGTTCCATCCAATCATGGCGCTATATAATACTGTGCGTTTAATTTGTTCTGGATTTGGGGACTGTGAAAAGACCCCTGGTGGCATGTCTGGTGGGGTAAGTGTGTGTTTTGACTATGCAAACAATGAGGAATTAAAACAAGAAATGCAGTCAACCTTTCCTCAACCACCAGAAACAAAGGTAAACAAATCTGTTTCCACAAGTGGTGTGATCCACAATCCCTTTTTCTCCAGACCCAGTCTGTTCCCAATCAGCAAACGTATGGTAGACAGAAGAGAACCCACATTTAAAAGAAACGGCATTTTGGAATTCACATAGTTTATTGAACAAATCACGCAAGAGTAGCAGGAACACCAGGCCAAATCAGATGTCAATTTTAGTCGTATAGTTATGAAAACAATTCATACCATTGTAGTGTTCACCCCTGTAAACAATTTGCATGACGATGCGCAAGTGAAGGAGATCCTCATTTCAAACAAGCGCATTAGTTTGCACAATTTCTCACCTCAGTTACCTTTGCCCTTTTCTTCAAATGGAGGCACAGTAACAGGGGAAAGACGATTAAGGAGTTGGGCAAACCAAATTATGATCTCCCTATCTAGCTTGTCGAGGGGTCGGGCCGTCTGTTCAAGGCCGGCCGCCGCTTCTGCAGAGGCACTTTGAAGCAAGGTAAGACATGCCTCATAATATCAAGAAAAATGGTCCAGGTTTCAAACAATATAGCTTTGGTAATGATAGACCAAACTGTCTTCTGGTAGATGGAAAGGCTTTCCCAAAAACATTCTCTATTATATGTTCACCAGCTAAAAAGTAGCCTATCAGATTGACCTGTCAGAATGTGTACTTCCAATGTTGTTGTTGTTTTTTATATTAAGAAAGTGTGACTTTGAGAGCAAAAACATGAAAATAAAAAATGATAATAGTAGGCCTACCAAAACAGTATAGAGTGTTCACCCACTACCCATTGTGAGTGAAAATGCACTTTGGTGATGCAATTTTACTTTTAAATATTTTTACAGATATGAGGCTTCATGTTCAAAATCGTTCAGTGGGGCGTTTCTTCAGCATATCATTATACACAATAAGTCGGATTCATCACCTTCTGTTGGCAACCGTGCAGCTTTCTCTAACCATTTTTGTTTTGTTTTACATGTTGTGGTGATTGTCTTCAAAGTTGCTTCCACGGGTCTTAAAAGCTAAATGAACATGACAAGACCTGAATTAACTGTAAAAGGCCTAAAATAAAAAGCTTGTGGCGCTCAGTGCTCCATTGACACTTCACAGAGATACGCTTGTTTTTGTGACAAATCTTTTTAAACAGCAATTTTACATTAATATGAACAACATATATAAAATATTTCTACGTGGTGTGTCATTAAATCGATAACTATTTTACCACTATATTGGTTTCTTCATGCATGCAACAGAAACAACCCTCTTTCTAAAGTAAGAAGAGGGGCGGGGGGGTATGCCTTATGATTAATGAGACGTGGTGTGATCATAACAACATACAGGAACTCAAGTCCTTTTGTTCACCTGACTTAGAATTCCCCTCACAATCAAAATGTAGACATTATCTACCAAGGAATTCTGTTAGATTATAATGCACAGCTGTATAATCCCCAGGCACATCGAGTGGCCCTAGACAAACTTTATATGACTCTATGCAAACTGGAAACCACATATCCTGGGCTACGTCCCCTTGTAGCTGGGGCATTTATGAGCTAATCTTAAAACAAGACTCCATAACATTGTATCAGCATATCGATTGCACAACCAGAGGCTGGTAAAACCCTGGATCATTGTTATTCTAACTTCTGCGACGCATATATGGCCCTCCCCCGCCCTCCTATCGGGAAAAGCTGACAACGACTCCATTTTCTTGCTCCCAGCCTACAGACAGAAACTAAAACAGGTCTGTTCAACACTGGTCCGACCAATCTGATTCCACGCTTCAAGACTGCTTCGATCAAGTGAATATGTTCCGCATTGCGTCCTACAACAACATTGACGAATGCGCTGATTCGATGAGCGAGTTCATTAGAAAGTTCATTGATGATGCATATCAACGATTAAAACATTCCCAAACCAGAAACCATGGATTGATGGCAGCATTCGCGAGAAACTGAAAGTGCAAACCACTGAAACTGAAAGTGCAAACCAAACCAGGTATGTGGCAGGGTTTACAGTCAATCAAGGATTACAAAAAGAAAACCAACCCCGTCGAGGACCAGGATGTCTTGCTCCCAGACAGACTAAATCACTTTTTTGCCCGCTTTGAGGACAATACGGTGCCACTGACACGACC
>NC_060186.1:79498567-79506149 GCF_021184085.1 Oncorhynchus gorbuscha | reverse complement strand
GGCTGGTTGAGTCATAACAGTCATGGTGGGCTGGTTGAGTCATGGTGGGCTGAGTCCAGTCAAGTCATAACAGTCATGGTGGGCTGAGTCATATGGTGGGCTGGACAGTCATCATGGTTGGGCTGAGTGGGCTGAGTCATAACAGTCATGGTGGGCTGAGTCATAACAGTCATGGTGGGCTGGTTGAGTCATAACAGTCATGGTTTAGCTGGCTGAGTCCTAACAGTCATGGTGGGTTGAGTCATAACAGTCATGGTAGGCTGAGTCATAACAGTCATTGTGGGCTGGTTGAGTCATAACAGTCATGGTTTTGCTGGCTGAGTCCTAACAGTCATGGTGGGCTGAGTCATAACAGTCATGGTAGGCTGAGTGATAACAGTCATGGTGGGCTGGTTGAGTCCTAACAGTCATGGTTTTGCTGGCTGAGTCCTAAAAGTCATGGTTTTGCTGGCTGAGTCCTAACAGTCATGGTGGGCTGAGTCATAACAGTCATTGTGGGCTGGTTGAGTCATAACAGTCATGGTTTTGCTGGCTGAGTCCTAACAGTCATGGTGGGCTGAGTCATAACAGTCATGGTAAGCTGAGTCATAACAGTCATGGTGGGATGAGTCATAACAGTTATGGTAAGCTGAGTCATAACAGTTATGGTAAGCTGAGTCATAACAGTCATGGTGGGCTGAGTCATAACAGTCATGGTGGGCTGGTTGAGTCATAACAGTCATGGTGGGCTGAGTCATTACAGTCATGGTGGGCTGAGTCATAACAGTCATGGTGGGTTGGTTGAGTCATAACAGTCATGGTTTAGCTGGCTGAGTCCTAACAGTCATGGTGGGTTGAGTCATAACAGTCATGGTAGGCTGAGTCATAACAGTCATTGTGGGCTGGTTGAGTCATAACAGTCATGGTTTTGCTGGCTGAGTCCTAACAGTCATGGTGGGCTGAGTCATAACAGTCATGGTAGGCTGAGTGATAACAGTCATGGTGGGCTGGTTGAGTCCTAACAGTCATGGTTTTGCTGGCTGAGTCCTAAAAGTCATGGTTTTGCTGGCTGAGTCCTAACAGTCATGGTGGGCTGAGTCATAACAGTCATTGTGGGCTGGTTGAGTCATAACAGTCATGGTTTTGCTGGCTGAGTCCTAACAGTCATGGTGGGCTGAGTCATAACAGTCATGGTGGGATGAGTCATAACAGTTATGGTAAGCTGAGTCATAACAGTCATGGTGGGCTGAGTCATAACAGTCATGGTGGGCTGGTTGAGTCATAACAGTCATGGTGGGCTGGTTGAGTCATAACAGTCATGGTTTTGCTGTCTGAGTCCTAACAGCCATGGTGGGCTGAGTCATAACAGTCATGGTGGGCTGAGTCATAACAGTCATGGTGGGCTGAGTCATAACAGTCATGGTGGGCTGATTCCTAACAGTCATGGTGGGCTGAGTCATAACAGTCAGGTGGGCTGAGTCCTAACAGTCATGGTGGGATGAGTCATAACAGTTATGGTAAGCTGAGTCATAACAGTCATGGTGGGCTGAGTCATAACAGTCATGGTGGGCTGGTTGAGTCATAACAGTCATGGTGGGCTGGTTGAGTCATAACAGTCATGGTTTTGCTGGCTGAGTCCTAACAGCCATGGTGGGCTGAGTCATAACAGTCATGGTGGGCTGAGTCATAACAGTCATGGTGGGCTGAGTCATAACAGTCAGGTGGGCTGAGTCCTAACAGTCATGGTGGGCTGAGTCCTGACAGTCATGGTGGGCTGAGTCCTGACAGTCATGGTGGGCTGAGTCATAACAGTCATGGTGTGCTGAGTCCTAACAGTCATGTTTGGCCTGCTCAGTCATAACAGTCATTGTGGGCTCCTTTATTCAGATGGTCCTCTGTCAAAATTAATCTCAGCTGAACGATTGTCTCCTTCCATCATTGTCTCTCATCAACGAGCCACATTCACTTATTTCAATCCGTCTCTTAACAAGTGCATTCATCCAGACAACTATCAAAGCCTTCTGTATCATATACCACACTACGGTCCTGCTTCTAAAACAGATGGAAGGGTATTATTTACAAAGACACTGAGCCATCCCTCATCTCCACTATCGCTGGAAGAGAATAGGCTTCCACTCCTAGAAGAACAAAGTACCATCTAAAACCTAAATGGGTTCTTCGGCTGTCCCCACAGAGGAACCCTTAATAAATGTACTGCAGTGGGCTAAATCGGTCAAACAGACTGTTTCTTGGTAGACTTAAAAACACATTTACTTTGAAACAAAAGTATACACCACACACACCTGGTTATGGGCTTTAAATAAAAAAGGAACCTGTATCATGTCAGATATAGAGTTGAAATACATTTAATTTTGAGTTTGCATCCCAATATTACAGAATACTGAAATATAACAAAACTGTTAGAGCTAGAAACACCATGTTTTTGGCAGTTAAAAAAAAAAGTAATGTTTATTAATTATGAAATTATGATTTTTTTAAATAGCATCCCACCTATGAGGGCACCAGGTCATTTGACTGAAGGAAAGGGTCATAGAACCCTTTTTGGTTCCAGGTAAAAACTCGTTGGGGTTCCATGCAGAACCCTTACCACAGAGGGATCTAGATGGAACCTAAAAGGGTTCTACCTGGAACCAAAAAGAGTTCTACCTATTGGATCTGTTTGTTCTAAGAGTGTTGATTGATTTGTCACTGTCTAGTGTCGTAAGCCTGGCGTTGTCAACAATAGACTTCAGAGAGAGAGAGAGATGTTAACATGTTTTCCCATGCCAATAATGCCCTTAAATGTAAAATGAAATTGAGAGAGAGAATTGTGTCTGTGTGTGATGCTGGTTTGCCATTGTATGGGACTGTCACAGACAGATAGTTGTGACTCGTAATTGATTGGTCAATACGGGACAGAGAGACAACAAAGGAGTCAGTAAATCACTAGCTTAGCAGTCTTCAAAATCCCCCTCTAATACTGTCATCTCCTCCTCTCTCTCTAATACTGTCATCTCCTCCTCTCTCTCTACTGTCATCTAATCCCCTCTCTACTGTCATCTCCTCCTCTCTCTCTAATACTGCCATCTCCTCCCCTCTCTCTAATACTGTCATCTCCTCCCCTCTCTCTCTAATAGTGTCATCTCCTCCCCTCTCTCTAATACTGTCATCTCCTCCCCTCTCTTTCTCTCTAATACTGTCATCTCCTCCCCTCTCTCTCTCTAATACTGTCATCTCCTCCCCTCTCTCTAATACTGTCATCTCCTCCCCTCTCTCTAATACTGTCATCTCCTCCCATCTCTCTCTCTCTCAAAAACGGTCATCTCCTCCCCTCTAATACTGTCATCTCATCCACGAATACTGCCATCTCCTCCCCTCTCAAATACTGAGATCTCCCCCATCTCTCCAATACTGTCATCTCCACCCTCTCTCCAATACTGTCATCTCCTCTCTCCAATACTGTCATCTCCTCCCCTCTCAAATACTGAGATCTCCCCACCTCTCTCCAATACTGTCATCTCCTCCCCTCTCAAATACTGAGATCTCCCCCTCTCCAATACTGTCATCTCCTCCCTCTCAAATACTGAGATCTCCCCACCTCTCTCAATACTGTCATCTCTCCCCTCTCAAATACTGAGATCTCCCCACCTTCCAATACTGTCATCTCCTCCTCTCAAAACTGAGATCTCCTCTTCCAATACTGTCATCTCCTCCTCTTGGTACTGAGATCTCCTCCTCTCTCCAATACTGTCATCTCCTCTTCTCAATACTGTCATCTCCTCCTCTCAAATACTGAGATCTCCCTCCCTCTCCAATACTGTCATCTCCTCCCTCTCTCCAATACTGTCATCTCCCTCCAATACTTTCATCTCCTCCCTCTCCAATACTGTCATCTCCCCTCTCCAATACTGTCATCTCCTCCCCTCTCAATACTGTCACCCCCCTCTCCAATACTGCCATCTCCTTCCCTCTCTCTGTCTCTAATACTGTCATCTCCCCCTCTCCAATACTGTCATCACCTCCCCTCTCCAATACTGTCATCTCCCCTCTCCAATACTGTCATCTCCCCTCTTCCAATACTGTCATCTCCTTCTCAAATACTGAGATCTCCCCTCTCTCCAATACTGTAATCTCCTCCTCCTGCTCTCTCTCCTCTCCTCCATCTAAAACTTTCTATCTCCTCCCTCTCTTCACGAATACTGCCATCTCCTTCCTCTCTCTCTGTCTCTAATACTGTCATCTCCCTCCTCTCTCCATCTAAACTGTCATCTACTCCCCTCTCTAATACAGTCATCTACTCCCCTCTCTCTAATACAGTCATCTACTCCCCTCTCTAATACTGTCATCTCCTCCCCTCTCTTTCTCTCTAATACTGTCATCTCCTCCCCTCTCTCTAATACTGTCATCTCCTCCCCTCTCTCTAATGCGGTCATCTCCTCCCCTCTCTCTTTCTCTCTAAAACTGTCATCTCCTCCCCTCTCTCTAATACTGTCATCTCCTCCCCTCTCTCTCTCTAAAACTGTCATCTACTCCCCTCTCTCTAATACAGTCATCTACTCCC
Organism: Oncorhynchus gorbuscha; assembly: GCF_021184085.1. Lineage (NCBI taxonomy): Eukaryota > Metazoa > Chordata > Actinopteri > Salmoniformes > Salmonidae > Oncorhynchus > Oncorhynchus gorbuscha. The sequence goes on along the minus strand of NC_060186.1, from coordinate 79,501,609 downwards.
CTCTCTCTCTCTAATACAGTCATCTACTCCCCTCTCTCTAATACTGTCATCTCCTCCCCTCTCTTTCTCTCTAAAACTACCATCTCCCTCCCCTCTACTGTCATCTCCTCCCCTCTCTTTCTCTCTAAAACTGCCATCTCCTCCCCTCTTTCTCTCTAATACTGTCATCTCCTCCCTCTCTAATACTGTCATCTCTCCTCTCTCTAATACTGTCATCTCCTCCTCTCTCTAATACTGTCATCTCCTCCCCTCTCTCTCTAATACTGTCATCTCCTCCTCTCTCTAATACTGTCATCTCCTCCTCTAATACTGTCATCTCCTCCTCTTTTCTCTCTAATACTGTCATCTCACTCCTCTCTCTAATACAGTCATCTCTCCCTCTCTTTCTCTCTAATACTGTGTCATCTCCTCCTCTCTCTAATACTGTCATCTCCTCCTCTCTCTAATACAGTCATCTCCTCCCCTCTCTTCTCTCTAATACTGTCATCTCCTCCCCTCTCTCTAATACTGTCATCTCCTCCCCTCTCTCTCTAATACAGTCATCTCCTCCCCTCTCTTTCTTTCTAAAACTACCATCTCCTCCCCTCTCTCTAATACTGTCATCTCCTCCCTCTCTCTAATACAGTCATCTCCTCCCCTCTCTCTAATACTTTGTCATCTCCTCCCCTCTCTAATACTGTCATCTCCACCCCCTCTCTCTGTACTGTCATCACCTCCTCTCTCTGTGCTTGTCATCTCCTCCCCTCTCTAGGATACTGTCATCTCCTCCCCTCTCTTTCTCTAATACTGTCATCTCCTCCCCCTCTTTCTCTCTAATACTGTCTCCTCCCCTCTCTCTACTGTCATCTCTCCCCCTCTCTCTAGCTCACTGTCATCTCCTCCTCTAATACTGTCATCTCTCCCCTCTCTCTAATACTGTCATCTCCTCCCCTCTCTCTAATACTGTCATCTCCTCCCCTCTCTCTAATACTGCCATCTCCTCCCCTCTCTCTAATACAGTCATCTCCTCCCCTCTTAAGTACTGAGATCTCCCCTCCTCTCTCCAATACTGTCATCTCCCCCACTCTCTCCAATACTGTCATCTCCTCCTCTCAAATACTGAGATCTCCCCTCTCTCCAATACTGTCATCTCCTCCCTCTCCAATACTGTCATCTCCCCCCTCTCCAATACTGTCATCTCCTCCTCTCCAATACTGTCATCTCCCCTCTCTCAATACTGTCATCTCCTCCCCTCTCCAATACTGTCACCCCTGCAATACTGCCATCTCCTTCCCCTCTCTCTGTCTCTAATACTGTCATCTCCCCCTCTCCAATACTGTCATCTCCTCTCCAATACTGTCATCTCCCCCTCTCCAATACTGTCATCTCCCCTCTCTCCAATACTGTCATCTCCTCCCTTCTCAAATACTGAGATCTCCCCCCCTCTCTCCAATACTGTAATCTCCTCCTCCCTCTCCTCTCTCTCTCTCTCTCTCTCCTCTCCATCTAAAACTTTCATCTCCTCCCCTCTCTTTCACGAATACTGCCATCTCCTTCCCTCTCTCTGTCTCTAATACTGTCATCTCCTCCCCTCTCTCTCTCTAAAACTGTCATCTACTCCCCTCTCTCTAATACAGTCATCTACTCCCCTCTCTCTCTCTAATACAGTCATCTACTCCCCTCTCTCTAATACTGTCATCTCCTCCCCTCTCTTTCTCTCTAATACTGTCATCTCCTCCCCTCTCTCTAATACTGTCATCTCCTCCCCTCTCTCTAATGCGGTCATCTCCTCCCCTCTCTCTTTCTCTCTAAAACTGTCATCTCCTCCCCTCTCTCTAATACTGTCATCTCCTCCCCTCTCTCTCTCTAAAACTGTCATCTACTCCCCTCTCTCTAATACAGTCATCTACTCCCCTCTCTCTCTCTAATACAGTCATCTACTCCCCTCTCTCTAATACTGTCATCTCCTCCCCTCTCTTTCTCTCTAAAACTACCATCTCCTCCCCTCTCTCTAATACTGTCATCTCCTCCCCTCTCTTTCTCTCTAAAACTGCCATCTCCTCCCCTCTCTTTCTCTCTAATACTGTCATCTCCTCCCCTCTCTCTAATACTGTCATCTCCTCCCCTCTCTCTAATACTGTCATCTCCTCCCCTCTCTCTAATACTGTCATCTCCTCCCCTCTCTCTAATACTGTCATCTCCTCCCCTCTCTCTAATACTGTCATCTCCTCCCCTCTCTCTAATACTGTCATCTCCTCCCCTCTCTTTCTCTCTAATACTGTCATCTCCTCCCCTCTCTCTAATACAGTCATCTCCTCCCCTCTCTTTCTCTCTAATACTGTCATCTCCTCCCCTCTCTCTAATACTGTCATCTCCTCCCCTCTCTCTAATACAGTCATCTCCTCCCCTCTCTTTCTCTCTAATACTGTCATCTCCTCCCCTCTCTCTAATACTGTCATCTCCTCCCCTCTCTCTAATACAGTCATCTCCTCCCTCTTTCTTTCTAAAACTACCATCTCCTCCCTTTCTCTAATACTGTCATCTCCTCCCCTCTAATACAGTCATCTCCTCCCTCTCTCTAATACATGTCATCTCCTCCCCTCTCTAATACTGTCATCTCCACCTCTCTCTAATACTGTCATCTCCTCCCTCTCTCTCTAATACTGTCATCTCCTCCCCTCTCTAATACTTTCATCTCCTCCCCTCTTTTCTAATACTGTCATCTCCTCCCCTCTCTTTCTCTCTAATACTGTCATCTCCTCCTCTCTCTAATACTGTCATCTCCTCCTCTCTCTAATACTGTCATCTCCTCCTCTCTCTAATACTGTCATCTCTCCCTCTTCTAATACTGTCATCTCCTCCCTCTCTCTAATACTGTCATCTCCTCCTCTCTAATACTGCCATCTCTCCCCTCTCTAATACAGTCATCTACTCCCCTCTCTCTCTCTAATACTGTCATCTCCTCCCCTCTCTCTAATACTGTCATCTCCTCCCCTCTCTTTCTCTCTAATACTGTCATCTCCTCCCCTCTCTCTAATACTGTCATCTCCTCCCCTCTCTTTC
>NC_060186.1:79491237-79496237 GCF_021184085.1 Oncorhynchus gorbuscha | reverse complement strand
CTTGTCATATGATGTAAGACATGTGAAAATGGTAAAGATTAGAGTCTTGTCATATGATGTAAGACATGTGAAAATGGCAGTTAGAGTCTTGTCATATGATGTAAGACATGTGAAAATGGCAGTTAGAGTCTTGTCATATGATGTAAGACATGTGAAAATGGCAGTTAGAGTCTTGTCATATGATGTAAGACATGTGAAAATGGCAGTTAGGAGTCTTGTCATATGATGTAAGACATGTGAAAATGGCAGTTAGGAGTCTTGTCATATGATGTAAGACATGTGAAAATGGCAGTTAGGAGTCTTGTCATATGATGTAAGACATGTGAAAATGGCAGTTATATGAAGTGTTGTGGCAGTTAGAGTCTTGTCATGATGTAAGACATGTGAAAATGGCAGTTAGGAGTCTTGTCATATGATGTAAGACATGTGAAAATGGCAGTTAGGAGTCTTGTCATATGATGTAAGACATGTGAAAATGATGGACATGTGAAATGGCAGGAGTCTTGTCATATGATGTAAGACATGTGAAAATGGCAGTTAGGAGTCTTGTCATATGATGTAAGACATGTGAAAATGGCAGTTAGGAGTCTTGTCATATGATGTAAGACATGTGAAAATGGCAGTTAGAGTCTTGTCATATGATGTAAGACATGTGAAAATGGCAGTTAGGAGTCTTGTCATATGATGTAAGACATGTGAAAATGGCAGTTAGGAGTCTTGTCATATGATGTAAGACATGTGAAAATGGCAGTTAGGAGTCTTGTCATATGATGTAAGACATGTGAAAATGGCAGTTAGGAGTCTTGTCATATGATGTAAGACATGTGAAAATGGCAGTTAGGAGTCTTGTCATATGATGTAAGACATGTGAAAATGGCAGTTAGGAGTCTTGTCATATGATGTAAGACATGTGAAAATGGCAGTTAGGAGTCTTGTCATATGATGTAAGACATGTGAAAATGGCAGTTAGGAGTCTTGTCATATGATGTAAGACATGTGAAAATGGTAGGTAGGACTAAACAAGTCTTGGAACATAAGATTTGAAAACTGCCAATTAGGAGTAGTCAAGCCTTGTGTGATACAGGTAACTGCCAAAATAATCGAAACCCTTGAGTAAATAAAGGATACAAAGTATATTGAAAGCAGGTGCTTTCACACAGCAGTGGTTCCTGAGCAATTCCTAAGCAATTAACACCCCATTATGCATAGCATAAAAATGTATAAAAAAGCTTGCCCATTCTTTTGGCTATAGGATGACAATGGCCCCCCCTCTGCAAGGCACGAGCGGTCACTGAATGATCTGATGAGCACGGAAACGATATAAATCATATGCCATGGCCGTCTCAGTTACCAGATCTCAACCCAATTGAACACTTCTAAGAGATTCTGGAGTGGCGCCTGAGACAGTGTTTTCCATCACCATCAACGTAGAATGTTAGACTAACAGAACACATAGAATGTTAGAATGTTAGACTGTCAGAACACATAGAATGTTAGAATGTTAGACTGTCAGAAGACATAGAATGTTAGAACGTTAGACTGTCAGAACACATAGAATGTTAGAACGTTAGACTGTCAGAAGACAGAATGTTAGAATGTCAGAACACAGAGAATATTAGAATGTCAGAAGACATAGAATATTAGACTGTCAGAACACATAGAATGTTATAACGGTAGACTGACAGAACACATAGAATGTTAGACTATCAGGACATGTAAAATGTTACAACGTTAGACCTGTGTTCTGACAGAATGTTAGAATGTTAGATTGTTAGAATTTTAGATTGTCAGTGTTGCTTCCCTCCTATTGTGTTCCAGACACTTGTAGAATCTATGCCAAGGCATAGAAATAACCTAACTGTTCTTTAAAATAAAATACCCATGTTAGTTAGAATTTCCTTCCTAAACAGTTAGAATTCCCTTCCTGAACAGTTAGAATTCCCTTCCTGAACAGTTAGAATTCCCTTCCTGAACAGTTAGAATTCCCTTCCTGAACAGTTAGAATTCCCTTCCTGAACAGTTAGATTTCCCTTCCTGAAAGCTGAAAATAAACATTTTATCTTCACTTCCATCAGTGGAATTAGTTGGCTGTCTAAAGTTGATCTTTTCATTTGTGTTTTAGAACCATACTTTTGAGTTGTTTTTTTGTTTGTTGATTTTGTATGCCATGACACTTATATTATTCTATTAGCTTCGTTGGGTGTAGTGCTTACTGACCAATACAAGTAGAGTTAGGTCTTCTGGCTCTCAACACATTTGATGTATGAAACAAAAGTGTTAGCCCTAATAATGCAGTCAGCAAATAATGTGTTAGCCCTAATAATGCAGTCAGCAAATAATGTGTTAGCCCTAATAATGCAGTCAGCAAATAATGTGTTAGCCCTAATAATGCAGTCAGCAAATAATGTGTTAGCCCTGATAATGCAGTCAGCAAATAATGTGTTAGCCCTGATAATGCAGTCAGCAAATAATGTGTTAGCCCTGATAATGCAGTGAGCAAATAATGTGTTAGCCCTGATAATGCAGTCAGCAAATAATGTGTTAGCCCTGATAATGCAGTGAGCAAATAATGTGTTAGCCCTGATAATGCAGTCAGCAAATAATGTGTTAGCCCTGATAATGCAGTGAGCAAATAATGTGTTAGCCCTGATAATGCAGTCAGCAAATAATGTGTTAGCCCTGATAATGCAGTGAGCAAATAATGTGTTAGCCCTGATAATGCAGTCAGCAAATAATGTGTTAGCCCTGATAATGCAGTGAGCAAATAATGTGTTAGCCCTGATAATGCAGTCAGCGAATAATGTGTTAGCCCTAATAATGCAGTGAGCAAATAATGTGTTAGCCCTGATAATGCGGTCAGCGAATAATGTGTTAGCCCTGATAATGCAGTCAGCAAATAATGTGTAGCCCTGATAATGCAGTCAGCAAATAATGTGTTAGCCCTGATAATGCGGTCAGCGAATAATGTGTTAGCCCTGATAATGCAGTAATGTGTTAGCCTGATAATGCAGTCACCGAATAATGTGTTAGCCCTGATAATGCAGTTAGCAAATAATGTGTTAGCCCTGATAATGCAGTCAGCAAATAATGTGTAGCCCTGATAATGCAGTCAGCAAATAATGTGTTAGCCCTGATAATGCGGTCAGCGAATAATGTGTTAGCCCTGATAATGCAGTAATGTGTTAGCCTGATAATGCAGTCACCGAATAATGTGTTAGCCCTGATAATGCAGTTAGCAAATAATGTGTTAGCCCTGATAATGCAGTTAGCAAATAATGTGTTAGCCCTGATAATGCAGTCAGCGAAAATGTGTTAGCCCTGACAATGCAGTTAGCAAATAATGTTAGCCCTGATAATGCAGTTAGCAAATAATGTGTTAGCCCTGATAATGCAGTTAGCAAATAATGTGTTTGCCCTGATAATGCAGTCAGCGAAAAATGTTAGCCCTGACAATGCAGTTAGCAAATAATGTGTTAGCCCTGATAATGCAGTCAGCGAATAATGTGTTAGCCCTGATAATGCAGTTAGCAAATAATGTGTTAGCCCTGATAATGCAGTCAGAAAATAATGTGTTAGCCCTGATAATGCAGTCGGTGAATCATGTGTTAGCCCTGATAATGCAGTCAGCGAATAATGTGTTAGCCCTGATAATGCAGTCGGTGAAAAATGTGTATGCCCTGATAATGCAGTTAGCGAATAATGTGTTAGCCCTGATAATGCAGTCGGTGAATCATGTGTTAGCCCTGATAATGCAGTCAGCGAATAATGTGTTAACCCCGATAATGCAGTTAGCAAATAATGTGTAGCCCTGATAATGCAGTTAGCAACTAATGTGTTAGCCCTGATAATGCGGTCAGCGAATAATGTGTTAGCCCTGATAATGCAGTCAGCAAATAATGTGTTAGCCCTAATAATGCAGTGAGCAAATAATGTGTTAGCCCTGATAATGCGGTCAGCGAATAATGTGTTAGCCCTGATAATGCAGTCAGCAACTAATGTGTAGCCCTGATAATGCAGTCAGCAACTAATGTGTTAGCCCTGATAATGCGGTCAGCGAATAATGTGTTAGCCCTGATAATGCAGTAATGTGTTAGCCTGATAATGCAGTCACCGAATAATGTGTTAGCCCTGATAATGCAGTTAGCAAATAATGTGTTAGCCCTGATAATGCAGTTAGCAAATAATGTGTTAGCCCTGATAATGCAGTCAGCTTAAAAATGTGTTAGCCCTGACAATGCAGTTAGCAAATAATGTGTTAGCCCTGATAATGCAGTTAGCAAATAATGTGTTAGCCCTGATAATGCAGTTAGCAAATAATGTGTTTGCCCTGATAATGCAGTCAGCGAAAAATGTTAGCCCTGACAATGCAGTTAGCAAATAATGTGTTAGCCCTGATAATGCAGTCAGCTTAATAATGTGTTAGCCCTGATAATGCAGTTAGCAAATAATGTGTTAGCCCTGATAATGCAGTCAGAAAATAATGTGTTAGCCCTGATAATGCAGTCGGTGAATCATGTGTTAGCCCTGATAATGCAGTCAGCGAATAATGTTTAGCCCTGATAATGCAGTCGTGAAAAATGTATGCCCTGATAATGCAGTTAGCTTAATAATGTGTTAGCCCTGATAATGCAGTCGGTGAATCATGTGTTAGCCCTGATAATGCAGTCAGCGAATAATGTGTTAACCCCGATAATGCAGTTAGCAAATAATGTGTAGCCCTGATAATGCAGTTAGCAAATCATGTGTAGCCCTGATAATGCAGTCAGTGAATAATGTGTAAGGTTGGAAATAATGAATTATCACGCTGGAGATCTAAAGCCTATCAGGTAACTGTGGTCTGTTGATTTATTGTGAGGTAACATTAGGTCATCATGGCCCCAGATGTGATGCTACTGAAGCTCATAGTTATATTTTCCTATAAACCCTGGCATAGAAAGTGAAAGTTGTGGGCATATGACTTTGCTGAGGAAAATGAATGTCACTCAAACGACTGATATAGT
>NC_060186.1:79448713-79488637 GCF_021184085.1 Oncorhynchus gorbuscha | reverse complement strand
ATTTTGTAGTCCATTTGAAATTTTCTCAGCACATTGTTTTCACTGAGGAAATGTACGAGTCTGCTGTTAATGATCATGCAGAGGAATTTCCCAAGGTTGCTGTTGACGCATATCCCACGGTAGTTATTGGGGTTAAATTTGTCTCCACTTTTGTGGATTGGGGTGATAAGTCCTTCCAAATATTGGGGAAGATGCCAGAGCTAAGGATGATGTTAAAGAGTTTTAGTATAGCCAATTGGAATTTGTTGTCTGTATATTTGACCATTTCATTAAGGATACCATTAACACCACAGGCCTTTTTGGGTAGGAGGGTTTTTATTTTGTCCTGTAGCTCATTCTAGGTAATTGGAGAATCCAGTGGAGAATCCAGTGGGTTATTTTTAATAGTTGATTCTAAGATTTGTGTTTGATCATGTGTATGTTTTTGCTGTTTGTTCTTTGTTATAGAGCCAAAAAGATTGGAGAAGTGGTTTACCCATACATCTCCATTTTGGATCCGGCTCTCCTCTCTCTCCTCCCCTCTCTCCATCTCTCCCTCTCTCCCTCTCTCCATCTCTCCCCTCCCACCCTCTCTCTCCCTCTCCTCCCTCTTTCTCATCTGAGCAGTGGGTGGGCCTGTCTGCCAAGTGGGTGGTCCTATGCCCTCCCAGGCCCACCCATGGCTGAACCCCTGCCCAGTCTTTTGAAATCCATAGATTAGGGCCCAATGAATGTATTTCAATTGACTGATTTCCTCAGTTTGCTATGCCTCATTTTCAATTAATTGAAAATGAAACTCAGTTCAAAGTATCTCTCTTTTCAAACAATCATTGCAGAGCTGGTTACAGGGTGCTTGATCCTGGTTTCTCCTGTGGGTTGCTCTAGTTTGGGAGTGTCTGCTAGATGAATGAATGTAACATAAATGTTGAGAGGCTTCACTGCAGGTAGATTGTATTATTGCATTTCAGCTTCTCCAGTTGAACACACAGATTTGTATTGCATTAGACCATCTACGTCTCTCGTGAATACTTACAATGCATGTTGTATTGATGTTCACCTCTTGCAGACATCACAGTGTACATAGAGATTCTATCATCCATTTATTATTGGGTCTCTGTGGCTGCCTGAGGTTAGTTTGTGATCTGCATCCCTGACTAGGTATTGATGATGCAGTCACACACACACACACACACACACACACACACACACACACACACACACACACACACACACACACACACACACACACACACACACACACACACACACACACACACACACACACACACACACACACACACACACACACAGTTATCTGCGTACCCCGGCTACAAGTATTGATCATGCAGTCATACTATAATCGTCCAGAGCACTTTGATGGAGAGGGTGTATTGTATGTTCAATTAGCCTACTGCCGAGGGCCATTGTCTCTCCAATGGAATATGGATGAAGCCAGCCCTGAGACAGACGAGATATTGGTTATGCTACGTATTCTAAACAGTATCAGACATGCGTGTGTTCTAATCTGGACCTAATACCTTTTTTTTGCACTAATTGGTTAGAGCTTGTAATTAAGCATTTCACTTTAAGGTGAAATACCTGATGTATTCGGAGCACGTGATGAATAAACTTTGATTTGATTTTTAGCAGGAGCGTGGGGTGCTAAGAGGTATCTCTAAAACTAACGCGTCCATAACAGAGCAGTACGTTATTATTATTTTGGGTGTCCACAAGTCCACAAGTTTGAACCTATATTTGCAATAACAGGGACACGGGCTGGGAACCCTGTGAGGTGAGATGGAAGGTGTAATGGTGAGACATTGGAATAGACTGATGGATATGCCAACTGCCAGACTAGCTAATACAGTTGTTCTATGGAATTGACCATAGGGGGAGGAGCCTGAGCAACTGAAAGGTCTGACCCTTTTCCAAGAGTCTGACTGTGAATATCTGTACAAAAACCAAATGAAGGTTGACATAGACATGATTAAAAAACAACCGTTGATGCAATATGACAAAAAAAATGGTCGGAGGGGATTTATCATAAACCCAAAATGAGAACCTTTTGTTTGATTAAGGGTGAATTGGTGTGTGAGAGATATATTAGGCATAACCTACGTAAAAGCAAGAGATATTGCCTCTGTGTATTGAAACAGGTCAGATCAGGGATATTGTCTCTGTGTATTGAAACAGGTCAGATCAGGGATATTGCCTCTGCGTATTGAAACAGGTCAGATCAGGGATATTGTCTCTGCGTATTGAAACAGGTCAGATCAGGGATATTGTCTCTGTGTATTGAAACAGGTCAGATCAGGGATATTGCCTCTGTGTATTGAAACAGGTCAGATCAGGGATATTGCCTCTGTGTATTGAAACAGGTCAGATCAGGGATATTGCCTCCGCGTATTGAAACAGGTAAGATCAGGGATATTGAAACAGGTCAGATCAGGGATATTGTCTCTGTGTATTGAAACAGGTCAGATCAGGGATATTGTCTCTGTGTATTGAAACAGGTCAGATCAGGGATATTGAAACAGGTCAGATCAGGGATATTGAAACAGGTCAGATCAGGGATATTGTCTCCGCGTATTGAAACAGGTCAGATCAGGTATATTGTCTCTGTGTATTGAAACAGGTACGATCAGGGATATTGTCTCTGTGTATTGAAACAGGTCAGATCAGGGATATTGTCTCTGCGTATTAAAACAGGTCAGATCAGGGATATTGTCTCTGTGTATTGAAACAGGTCAGATCAGGGATATTGCCTCTGTGTATTGAAACAGATCAGATCAGGGATATTGTCTCTGTGTATTGAAACAGGTCAGATCAGGGATATTGCCTCTGTGTATTGAAACAGATCAGATCAGGGATATTGTCTCTGTGTATTGAAACAGGTCAGATCAGGGATATTGCCTCTGTGTATTGAAACAGGTCAGATCAGGGATATTGTCTCTGCATATTGAAACAGGTCAGATCAGGGATATTGTCTCCGCGTATTGAAACAGGTCAGATCAGGGATATGTTGTAACATTAATGAGTTTGAGTTCATCTTTAAATGTATTTGCATATGTAATTGTATTGGGTTGTAACCTGGTATTATGTGGCTGAGTGGTGAGGAGACAGACCACCAGATATACCCTGGTACTATGTGGCTGAGTGGTGAGGAGACAGACCACCAGATATACCCTGGTACTATGTGGCTGAGTGGTGAGGAGACAGACCACCAGATATACCCTGGTACTATGTGGCTGACTGGTGAGGAGACAGACCACCAGATATACCCTGGTACTATGTGGCTGAGTGGTGAGGAGACAGACCACCAGATATACCCTGGTACTATGTGGCTGAGTGGTGAGGAGACAGACCACCAGATATACCCTGGTACTATGTGGCTGAGTGGTGAGGAGACAGACCACCAGATATACCCTGGTACTATGTGGCTGACTGGTGAGGAGACAGACCACCAGATATACCCTGGTACTATGTGGCTGAGTGGTGAGGAGACAGACCACCAGATATACCCTGGTACTATGTGGCTGAGTGGTGAGGAGACAGACCACCAGATATACCCTGGTACTATGTGGCTGAGTGGTGAGGAGACAGACCACCAGATATACCCTGGTACTATGTGGCTGAGTGGTGAGGAGACAGACCAGATATACCCTGGTACTATGTGGGCTGAGTGGTGAGGAGACAGACCACCAGATATACCCTGGTACTATGTGGCTGAGTGGTGAGGAGACAGACCACCAGATATACCCTGGTACTATGTGGCTGAGTGGTGAGGAGACAGACCACCAGATATACCCTGGTACTATGTGGCTGAGTGGTGAGGAGACAGACCACCAGATATACCCTGGTACTATGTGGCTGAGTGGTGAGGAGACAGACCACCAGATATACCCTGGTACTATGTGGCTGAGTGGTGAGGAGACAGACCACCAGATATACCCTGGTACTATGTGGCTGAGTGGTGAGGAGACAGACCACCAGATATACCCTGGTACTATGTGGCTGAGTGGTGAGGAGACAGACCACCAGATATACCCTGGTACTATGTGGCTGAGTGGTGAGGAGACAGACCACCAGATATACCCTGGTACTATGTGGCTGAGTGGTGAGGAGACAGACCACCAGATATACCCTGGTACTATGTGGCTGAGTGGTGAGAGACAGACCACCAGATATACCCTGGTACTATGTGGCTGAGTGGTGAGGAGACAGACCACCAGATATACCCTGGTACTATGTGGCTGAGTGGTGAGGAGACAGACCACCAGATATACCCTGGTACTATGTGGCTGAGTGGTGAGGAGACAGACCACCAGATATACCCTGGTACTATGTGGCTGAGTGGTGAGGAGACAGACCACCAGATATACCCTGGTACTATGTGGCTGAGTGGTGAGGAGACAGACCACCAGATATACCCTGGTACTATGTGGCTGAGTGATGAGGAGACAGACCACCAGATATACCCTGGTACTATGTGGCTGACTGGTGAGGAGACAGACCACCAGATATACCCTGGTACTATGTGGCTGAGTGGTGAGGAGACAGACCACCAGATATACCCTGGTACTATGTGGCTGAGTGGTGAGGAGACAGACTACCAGATATACCCTGGTATTATGTGGCTGAGTGGTGAGGAGACAGACCACCAGATATACCCTGGTACTATGTGGCTGAGTGGTGAGGAGACAGACCACCAGATATACCCTGGTACTATGTGGGAAATTGAAATGTGTTTTTTTTGTCCATTGTGTATTTCCGTTTGCTGAATTTTTAGATGAAGCCTGGGATAAAAGAAAAAAGGAGACCTATAAATACATTGTAAAAGAATATTGATCTTGTAAGTGGCTAATGATGTGTGTATATAGATTGTTTATAGGTTTGTCTACCATATGAATCTTCTATTTGTGCCAGACTGGGTTCAAGTGACTTCTGTTTATTTTTTACCTTTATTTTTTCTGTCTGTCTGTCTGTCTGTCTGTCTGTCTGTCTGTCTGTCTGTCTGTCTGTCTGTCTGTCTGTCTGTCTGTCTGTCTGTCTGTCTGTCTGTCTGTCTGTCTGTCTGTCTGTCTGTCTGTCTGTCTGTCTGTCTGTCTGTCTGTCTGTCTGTCTGTCTGTACAGTGGGGCAAAAAAGTATTTAGTCAGCCACCAATTGTGCAAGTTCTCCCACTTAAAAAGATGAGGCCTGTAATTTTCATCATATGTCCACTTCAACCATGACAGACAAAATGAGGGGAGGAAATCCAGAAAATCACATTGTAGGATTTTTAATGAATTTATTTGCAAATTATGGTGGAAAATAAGTATTTGGTCACCTACAAACAAGCAAGATTTTTGGCTCTCACAGACCTGTAACTTCTTCTTTAAGAGGCTCCTCTGTCCTCCACTCGTTACCTGTATTAATGGCACCTGTTTGAACTTGTGATCTGTTTACGATCAACTTTCGTTGGAACAGCAACCGCAGCCTCCCAAATGCTGTTCAAAGAAGTCTATTGTCTTCCCTCACTTTAATTCTCACGTTTGAGAAGGGCCCACGAGTTCTCAATATGATTTTAGTCAGGTGAGGAAGGGTGCCAGGTTATTATTGGGGCATCTTTGAGGTCCTTGCTGGTTAGCCAAGCAGTGGAGTACTTGGATGCATGTGATGGAGCATTGTCCTGCATAAAGAGCATGGCCTTCTTGAATGCTGAGGACTTCGTCCTGTACCACTTCTTGAAGAAAGAATCTTCCAGAAACTGGCAGTAAGTTTGGGAGGTGAGTTTCGGTCCATCTTCAACCCGAAAAGGTCAGACTATCTCATCCTTAATGAAAGCAGTCCATACCAGCACCCCTCCTCCACCTTACTGACGCCTGACTTGAAGTGGTGCCCTGTGTGCATTACTGATCCAGCCACGGGCCCATCCATCTGGTCCATCAAGAGTCACTCTCATTTCATATGTCCATAAAACAAAACAAAAAAACCTGTCTTCAGGTATTTCTTTACCCAATCCCGACGCTTCAACTTGTGAATATTATTCAGTGGTGGTCGTGTTTCAGCCTTCTTGACCTTGGCCATGTCTCTGAGCACTTGACACCTTGTACCTCAGGACACTCCAGGTAGGTTGTACTTCAGGACACTCCAGGTAGGTTGTACCTCAGGACACTCCAGGTAGGTTGTACCTCAGGACACTCCAGGTAGGTTGTACCTCAGGACACTCCAGGTAGGTTGCACCCCAGGACACTCCAGGTAGGTTGTACTTCAGGACACTCCAGGTAGGTTGTACCTCAGGACACTCCAGGTAGGTTGTACTTCAGGACACTCCAGGTAGGTTGTACCTCAGGACACTCCAGGTAGGTTGTACCTCAGGACACTCCCAGGTAGGTTGTACCTCAGGACACTCCCAGGTAGGTTGTACCTCAGGACACTCCCAGGTAGGTTGTGCCTCAGGACACTCCAGGTAGGTTGCAGTTCTGGAATATGGTGGCACTGGAGGATAATGGGTTCCTGGTAGCTTGACGTTTAATTTTCCTCAAGTATTTATCAGTTAATTTGCACCTTGAAGAAGGTAACTATGTGGAGTGGTCCTGAGTGTCTCAGTAAGAGTGTGGCGCTAACAAGTTTAGGAAAGGTTTTGGGTTCAATTCCCTCAGGGATCACAAATATACAGTGCCTTGCGAAAGTATTCGGCCCCCTTGAACTTTGCGACCTTTTGCCACATTTCAGGCTTCAAACATAAAGATATAAAACTGTATTTTTGTGAAGAATCAACAACAAGTGGGACACAATCATGAAGTGGAACGACATTTATTGGATATTTCAAACTTTTTTAACATATCAAAAACTGAAAAATTGGGCGTGCAAAATTATTCAGCCCCTTTACTTTCAGTGCAGCAAACTCTCTCCAGAAGTTCAGTGAGGATCTCTGAATGATCCAATGTTGACCTAAATGACTAATGATGATAAATACAATCCACCTGTGTGTAATCAAGTCTCCGTATAAATGCACCTGCACTGTGATAGTCTCAGAGTCCGTTAAAAGCGCAGAGAGCATCATGAAGAACAAGGAACACACCAGGCAGGTCCGAGATACTGAAGAAGTTTAAAGCCGGATTTGGATACAAAAAGATTTCCCAAGTTTTAAACATCCCAAGGAGCACTGTGCAAGTGATACTATTGAAATGGAAGGAGTATCAGACCACTGCAAATCTACCAAGACCTGGCTGTCCCTCTAAACTTTCAGCTCATAAAAGGAGAAGACTGATCGGAGATGCAGCCAAGAGGCCCATGATCACTCTGGATGAACTGCAGAGATCTACAGCTGAGGTGGGAGACTCTGTCCATAGGACAACAATCAGTCGTATATTGCACAAATCTGGCCTTTATGGAAGAGTGGCAAGAAGAAAGCCATTTCTTAAAGATATCCAGAAAAAGTGTTGTTTAAAGTTTGCCACAAGCCACCTGGGAGACACACCAAACATGTGGAAGAAGGTGCTCTGGTCAGATGAAACCAAATTGAACTTTTTGGCAACAATGCAAAACGTTATGTTTGGCGTAAAAGCAACACAGCCCATCACCCTGAACACACCATCCCCACTGTCAAACATGGTGGTGGCAGCATCATGGTTTGGGCCTGCTTTTCTTCAGCAGGGACGGGGAAGATGGTTAAAATTGATGGGAAGATGGATGGAGCCAAATACAGGACCATTCTGGAAGAAAACCTGATGGAGTCTGCAAAAGACCTGAGACTGGGACAGAGATTTGTCTTCCAACAAGACAATGATCAAAACATAAAGCAAAATCTACAATGGAATGGTTCAAAAATAAACATATCCAGGTGTTAGAATGGCCAAGTCAAAGTCAGACCTGAATCCAATCGAGAATCTGTGGAAAGAACTGAAAACTGCTGTTCACAAATGCTCTCCATCCAACCTCACTGAGCTCGAGCTGTTTTGCAAGGAGGAATGGGAAAAAATGTCAGTCTCTCAATGTGCAAACTAGAGAGACATACCCCAAGCGAATTACAGCTGTAATCGCAGCAAAAAGGGGGCTGAATAATTTTGCACGCCCAATTTTTCAGTTTTTGATTTGTTAAAAAGTTTGAAATATCCAATAAATGTCGTTCCACTTCATGATTGTGTCCCACTTGTTGTTGATACTTCACAAAAAATACAGTTTTATATATTTATGTTTGAAGCCTGAAATGTGGCAAAAGGTCGCAAAGTTCAAGGGCCGAATACTTTTTCAAGGCACTGTATATTAAAAACCTCTTAAGGATCTGAACTTTTTTCCAATTTTTGACTAAAATCTAACTGCCTGTAGCTCAGGACCTGAAGTAAGGATATGCATATTCTTGATACCATTTGAAAGGAAAAACTTTGAAGTTTGTGGTAATGTGAAATGAATGTAGGAGAATATAATATTAAGATCTGGTAAAAGACAATACAAAGACAGTTTTTTGTACCATCATCTTGAAATGCAAGAGAAAGGCCATAAGGTATTATTCCAGGCCATGCGCAATTTAGATTTTGGCCACTAGATGGCAGTATTGTATGTGAAAAGTTTTAGACTGATCCAATGAACCATTGCATTTCTATTCAAAATGTTGTATCAGACTGCCCAAATGTGCCTCATTAGTTTATTAGAACTGTTCAAGCTCAAAACTGTGCCTCTTCTCAAACAATAGCATGGTATTATTTCACTGCAATAACTACTGTAAATTGGAGAGTGCAGTTAGATTAACAAGAATTGAAGCTTTCTGCTCATATCAGATATGTCTATGTCCTGAAATGTTCTTGTTGCCACCTCACGCTAGCTCGCATTAGCCCTCGTAAGCTCAACCATCCCGCGGTGTTCTACCGATCATGTAGAGGTAAAAAAATGCCCTACTCTGCCATGCCCCTCTCCTGCTGCTTCACTCACAATAGATTGACAGGCTGAAGGAATCAGCCATCTCTAAACACATCTCTAATCATTAGACTAGATAATTTCCTATAATTACTGAGGGAGAACTAAATAAGCTGCTAAAATAATTCACAGACAGCCAAGTTCCGTCTGCCTGCCAAGTTCCGTGGTCACACAAACAGATGAGGAGACTGGATGTTTAGCCTTCGTTAATAAGACTTCACACTTGAGATGGACTTGGCCATCAACAGCCTGGCAGTGTTATAGCCCTGAGAAGTATAAAGCACTGATGTGTCCAGGTAACATGTGTGTGCAGTGGATGAAAAAGTATTAAATTGTCCAATCTTGAGTAAAAGTACAGATACCTTAATAGAAAATGAGTCAAGTGAAAGTTACCCAGTAAAATACCACTTGAGTAACAGTCTAAAAATATTTGGGTTAAACTATACTTAAGTATCAAAAGTAAACGGAATTGCGAAAATGTACCTAAGTATTAAAAGTAAAAGTACAAATCATAAACAATTCTTTATATTAAACAAACCAGATGGCACAATTTTTCATGTATTTTCATTGACGGATAGCCAGGGGCACTCCAACACTCAGACATAATTTACAAACAAGCATTTGCGTTTAAAACGTATTATGGCTGCAGGGGCATTATTGAGTAGCTTGGATGAAAGGTGCTCAGAGGTACCCAGAGTAAACGGCCTGCTCCTCAGTCTCAGTTGCTGATATATGCATATTATTAGTAGTATTGGATAGAAAACACTCTGCAGTATCTAAAACTGTTTGAATGATGTCTGTGAGTATAACAGAACTCATATGGCAGGCAAAAACCTGAGAAAAAAATCCAAACAGGAAGTGGGAAATCTGAGGTTGGTCGATTTTCAACCCAGCTCCAATTGAATACACAGTGGGATATGGATCAAGTTGCACTTCCTAGGGCTTCCACTAGATGTCAACCGTCTTTAGAAACTTGAATGAGGCTTCTATTATGTTGTGTAGCCAGATGGGAGCTCTTTGAGTCAGTGGTCTGGCAGAGAGCCAGGTCCTGGTCATGCTCATTTCACATGATAGCGACCTGCGGTCCATTGCTTCTCTACAGATATAGAAATTCTCCGGTTGGAACGTTATTGAAGATTTAGGATAACAACATCCTAAAGATTGATTCTATAATTAGTTTGACAATTTTCTTCGACCTGTGATATAACTCTTTGAAGTTTTTGTCCGACGTTCGGCTGGACCTGCACGAGTATTTGGATGTGTACTAAACACGCAAAAAAAGTAGCTACTTAGACATAAATAATGGACATTATCGAACAAATCAAGCATTTATTGTGGAACTGCGATTCCTGGGAGTGTATTCTGATGAAGATCATCAAAGTTAATGGAATATGTATAATGTTATTTCTGATTTCTGTTGACTCCAACATGGCGGATAATTTTTTATTTTTCTGAGCGCCCGTCTCAGATTATTGCATGGTTTGTTTTTTCCGGGAAGTTTTTTTGAAATCTGACACAGCGGTTGCATTAAGGAGAGGTATCTATATTTCCATGTCTAAGAATTGTATTTTCATCAACATTTATAATGAGTATTTCTGTAAAATTATGTGGCTCTCTGCAATATCACCGGATGTTTTTGGAACTAGTGAACATAATGCGCCAATGTATACTGAGATTTTTAACATATAAATATGCACTTCATTGAACAAAACATACATGTATTGTGTAACATGAAGTCCTATAAGTGTCATCTGATGAAGATCATCAGAGGTTAGTGATTAATTTTATCTCTATTTGTGCTTTTTGTGACTCCTCTCTTTGGCTGGAAAAATGGCTGGGTTTTTCTGTAAATTGGTGGTCACCTAACATAATCGTTTGTGGTGCTTTTGCTGTAAAGCCTATTTGAAATCGGGCACTGTGTGATTAACAACAAGATTACCTTTAAAACAGTATAAAATACATGTATATTTGAGGAATTTTAAGTGTGAGATTTCTGTTGTTTTGAATTTGGCGCCCTGCACTTTCAGTGGCTATTGTCATATCGATCCCGTTAACGGGATTGCAGCCCTAAGAAGTTTGAATGAGTTGCCAGATTAGAGGCAGTAGGGATGACCAGGGATGTTCTCTTGATAAGTGTGTGAATTGGACAATTTTCCTGTCAAAATGTAAAAAAAAAGGCCAGGCTTTTTCCGACAGCAGGGTAATGATATATGCGATCTTAGACCGGTCGGTGGAGAACGACGAGGGTTGCAGCTCGAAGGAGAGAGAACATTGGGTGAGAAACCCTTTACAAGCACTTGGATCACCCGAGAACCGTTGGGGAGGTGGAAGACGAGGTTCAGCCAGAGGGTTAACTGCCATGGGTACGTGAATCTGAGGTACTGGGACGGGAACTGTTGCCGGGGGTAAGTCGATCAGATATCGATCAGATATACACCACCTTCACTCCACACAGAGAAACACACACAAAGCCCCCCGCAAATATGACCATAACTCTATATCGTCCTGATTCATTCTTCCAAGCAAAAACTCAAACAGGAATTACCAGTGACACGCAATGAAGGGAATTCTAAGCAGGAATTCTAAGCAGGTAGCCTAGCGGTTAGAGCGTTGGGCCAGTAACCGAAAGGTTGCTGGATCGAATCCCGAGCTGTAAACGTTCAAATCTGTCATTCTGAGCAAGGCAGTTAACCTACTGTTCCCTGGGCACCAAAAACGTGGATGTCGATTAAGGCAGCCACCGCATCTCTCTGATTCAGAGGGGTTGGTTGGGTTAAATGCACATTTCAGCTGAAGGCATTGTTGTACAACTGACCAAGTTTCCCACTTATCCTAAACTACAGGACTGTGTTGCTAGCACAGACTGCAATATGTTCCGGGATTCATCTGAGAACATTGAGGAGGTTATCACATCAGGCACCGGCTTCAATAACAAGTGCATCGATGATGTCTTCCCCACAGTGACCGCACGTATATCCCAACCAGAAGCCATGGATTACAGGCAACATCAGCACTGAGTTAAAGGCTAGAGCTGATGCTTTCAAGGAGCTGGACACTAATCCGGATGCCTATAAGATATCCTGCTACAAACTTGGACCAGCCATAAAACAGGCAAAGTGTCAAGACAGGACTAAGATCCTACTACGCCGGCTCTGACACTCGATGGATGTGGCAGGGCTTGCACCGTATCACAGCTTACAAAAGGAAGCCCAGCCGCGAGCTGCCCAGCCATGCAAAATTACCAGACAAGCTAAACGAAGCAAACAATACTGAACCATGCATGCGAGCACCAGCTGTTCCAGATGGCTCTGTGATCACACGGTAAGACCTTTAAACAGGTTAACATTCGCAAAGGCCGCGGGGCCAGACAGAATACCAGGACACATACTCAGAGCATTGCACTCCACATTGCCCTCACCCACCTGAACAATAGGAATACCTACAGTACCAATCAAAAGTTTGGAAACACCTCAAGAGTTTTTCTTTATTTTTACATTGTAGAATAATAGTGAAGAGATCAAAACTATGAAATAACACATATGGAATCATTAAACAAATCAAAATATATTTGGGACTTTAGATTCTTCAAAGTAGCCACCCTTTGCCTTTGACAGCTTTGCACACTCTTGGGATTCTCTCAACCAGCTTCACCTGGAATGCTTTTCCAACAGTCTTGAAAGAGTTCCCACATATTCTGAGCACTCGTTGACTGCTTTTCCTTCACTCGGCGGTCCAACCATCTCAATTGGGTTGAGTTTGGGTGATTGTGGAAGCCAGATCATCTGATGCAGCACTCCATCACTCTCCTTCTTGGTCAAATAGGCCAAACACAGACCAGAGGTGCGTTGGGTCATTGTCCTGTTGAAAAACAAATGATAGTCCCACCCAGCGCAAACCAGATGGGATGGCGTATCACTGCAGAATGCTGTGGTAGCCATGCTGGTTAAGTGTGCCTTGAATTCTAAAAAAAAATCACAGATAGATTTTGAGAACTACATAATGAAAATGTATGTATGTAAAGTAGAAACATAAAAGTATGCTTTACTAAAATTGAGTTGGCCAATGTAGTCCTGTAATACCATAAAATAGGCCAATACAGTCCAGTAATATTGTAATATAGGTCATTACAGTCCTGTAATACTGTAATATAGGCCATTACAGTCCTGTAATACTGTAATATAGGACATTACAGTCCTGTAATACTGTAATATAGGACATTACAGTCCTGTAATACTGTAATATAGGACATTACAGTCCTGTAATATCAAATCAAATCAAATCAAATTTATTTATATAGCCCTTCGTACATCAGCTGATATCTCAAAGTGCTGTACAGAAACCCAGCCTAAAACCCCAAACAGCAAACAATGCAGGTGTAAAAGCTGTAATAATACTGTAATATAGGTCATTACAGTCCTGTAATACTGTAATATAGGCCATTACAGTCCTGTAATACTGTAATATAGGACATTACAGTACTGCAATATATGTAATTTACGTAGCAGCCACTTTAATCCAAAGTGACAACAGTCCAAGCATTTTGGTATGAGACCCCACTGGGAATTGAACCCACAACTCTGGTGTTGCTTGTGCCATGCTGTTATGAACTGAGCCATGTACATGGCCACTACAATACATAAGTACAATACAATACTTTAAAATACAATACACGATTACAGTATAGGTGGAAGATGTATGATTGCCATTCCCATGAGCGTGACACCCTCCTTCAAGCCATGGACGAGGGATGCAATGATTTCAATCAAGACCTATTTCAGGATTGGAATCGCTGTGCTAAACGATTCCACCCCCACAGATTTAGACCAGAACCTATGGCCAAGTACTCAAGACAGGCTTGATGCAAACTACTGGCTGCTAAAAATTATTTCTATAATTTGATTACATTGTGAAATATGTCCTCAATTATGGAATGTTGATGTTCAGTGTATTACCTAATGTGAAACCAGTGTAATGTACTGTAATTTACAGTATTGTAGCATACTACATTCAAAGGATAATAATAGAAACATTGGATTTGTTAATAGATTAAGTTGTTGTTAATGAAATCTTCTCTATTTAGTTCAATGATGTAGTCTTTCGGTGATTAAACCAATGTACTGATTATATTTCACAGTAAATGTATATTTTGGATCAATGCTTGTGAACGATATCTACCAACATTTTGTTTATGTAAAATCAAAGGTTTTGAAGGTAGTTTTTTCGTACTTAGAGTTTTGAAAATTCACTGCACACTTGTGAATATAGTTCCAAAGTGCTAAAAAGGAAACTGTAACCCCAGGAAGGGTGGTGAATAAAGTGTGTGTGTGTGTTAGTGTGTGTTTGTGTGTCCTGCTTACCCCCTGGGAGAAGTAGAAAAGCAGCGATGCCCAGGGGCCAGAAGCAGCATAACATGGAGAAGATGGCCAGGCCCAGATGGTCTCTGGGTGGGATCATTATGAAGTTATCTTCACTCTCACTGTCGCTGGAGCCGTCCGTCTGAAAGAGACCAACACTGTAAATATTAGTTCACCGCCATTACAGTTCACATACTCTATATAACATGATGAAGTTGTCCTCACTGTCGCTGGAGCCGTCCGTCTGAAAGAGGGGAAGAGGGGAGAGAGAAACTGTCAGGGGTCTCTCATTGATATAGTTAAACTATACCAGGTAATAACATGGTTATATACAGGAAGTACCTGTACTGAGTCGATGTGCAGGGGTACCAGGTAATAACATGGTTATATACAGGAAGTACCTGTACTGAGTCGATGTGCAGGGGTACCAGGTAAAAACATGGTTATATACAGGAAGTACCAGGTAATAACACGGCTATATACAGGAAGTACCTGTACTGAGTCGATGTGCAGGGGTACCAGGTAATAACATGGTTATATACAGGAAGTACCAGGTAATAACACGGCTATATACAGGAAGTACCTGTACTGAGTCGATGTGCAGGGGTACCAAGTAAAAACATGGTTATATACAGGAAGTACCAGGTAATAACACGGCTATATACAGGAAGTACCTGTACTGAGTCGATGTGCAGGGTTAGTAGAGTCCAGTGTGTGTGTAGAGTCCAGTGTGTGGGTAGAGTCCGGTGTGTGGTTAGAGTCCGGTGTGTGGGTATCAGGTAATTGAAGTAGCTATGTACATATAAGTAGGTATTTGCGAGTGTATGGGTTGAGCCCAGTGTGTGGGTAGAGTCCACGATGTGGGTAGAGCCCAGTGTGTGGGTAGAGTCCACGATGTGGGTAGAGCCCAGTGTGTGGGTAGAGTCCGGTGTGTGGGTAGAGTCCACTATAAGGGTAGAGTCCACTGTGTGGGTAGAGTCCAGTGTGTGGGTAGAGTCCAGTGTGTGGGTAGAGTCCAGTGTGTGAGTAGAGTCCACTGTGTGGGTAGAGTCCAGTGTGTGGGTAGAGTCCACTATAAGGGTAGAGTCCACTGTGTGGGTAGAGTCCAGTGTGTGGGTAGAGTCCAGTGTGTGAGTAGAGTCCACTGTGTGGGTAGAGTCCAGTGTGTGGGTAGAGTCCACTATAAGGGTAGAGTCCACTGTGTGGGTAGAGTCCAGTGTGTGGGTAGAGTCCAGTCTGTGAGTAGAGTCCACTGTGTGGGTAGAGTCCACTGTGTGGGTAGAGCCCAGTGTGTGAGTAGAGTCCAGTGTGTGAGTAGAGTCCACTGTGTGGGTAGAGTCCACTGTGTGGGTAGAGTCCAGTGTGTGGGTAGAGTCCACTATAAGGGTAGAGTCCACTGTGTGGGTAGAGCCCGGTGTGTGGGTAGAGCCCAGTGTGTGGGTAGAGCCCAGTGTGTGGGGTAGAGTCCACTGTGTGGGTAGAGTCCAGTGTGTGGGTAGAGTCCGGTGTGTGGTTAGAGTCCGGTGTGTGGGTATCAGGTAATTGAAGTAGCTATGTACATATAAGTAGGTATTTGCGAGTGTATGGGTTGAGCCCAGTGTGTGGGTAGAGTCCACGATGTGGGTAGAGCCCAGTGTGTGGGTAGAGTCCACGATGTGGGTAGAGCCCAGTGTGTGGGTAGAGTCCAGTGTGTGGGTAGAGTCCACTATAAGGGTAGAGTCCACTGTGTGGGTAGAGTCCAGTGTGTGGGTAGAGTCCAGTGTGTGGGTAGAGTCCAGTGTGTGGGTAGAGTCCAGTGTGTGAGTAGAGTCCACTGTGTGGGTAGAGTCCAGTGTGTGGGTAGAGTCCACTATAAGGGTAGAGTCCACTGTGTGGGTAGAGTCCAGTGTGTGGGTAGAGTCCAGTGTGTGAGTAGAGTCCACTGTGTGGGTAGAGTCCACTGTGTGGGTAGAGCCCAGTGTGTGAGTAGAGTCCAGTGTGTGAGTAGAGTCCACTGTGTGGGTAGAGTCCACTGTGTGGGTAGAGTCCAGTGTGTGGGTAGAGTCCACTATAAGGGTAGAGTCCACTGTGTGGGTAGAGCCCGGTGTGTGGGTAGAGCCCAGTGTGTGGGTAGAGCCCAGTGTGTGGGGTAGAGTCCAGTGTGTGGGGTAGAGTCCAGTGTGTGGGGTAGAGTCCAGTGTGTGGGGTAGAGTTCAGTGTGTTGGGTAGAGTCCACTGTGTGGGTAGAGCCCAGTGTGTGGGTAGAGCCCAGTGTGTGGGTAGAGTCCAGTGTGTGGGGTAGAGTCCAGTGTGTGGGGTAGAGTCCAGTGTGTGGGGTAGAGTCCAGTGTGTGGGGTAGAGTCCAGTGTGTGGGGTAGAGTTCAGTGTGTTGGGTAGAGTCCACTATAAGGGTAGAGTCCAGTGTGTGGGGTAGAATCCAGTGTGTGGGGTAGAGTCCAGTGTGTGGGGTAGAGTCCAGTGTGTGGGGTAGTGTCCAGTGTGTGGGGTAGAGTCCAGTGTGTTGGGTAGAGTCCACTGTGTGGGGTAGAGTCCACTGTGTGGGGTAGAGTCCAGTGTGTTGGGTAGAGTCCAGTGTGTTGGGTAGAGTCCAGTGTGTGGGGTGGTCCACTATGTGGGTAGAGTCCAGTGTGTGGGTAGAGTCCACTATGTGGGTAGAGTCCAGTGTGTGGGTAGAGTCCACTATATGGGTAGAGTCCAGTGTGTGGGGTAGATTCCAGTGTGTTGGGTAGAGTTCAGTGTGTTGGGTAGAGTCCAGTGTGTGGGTAGAGTCCACTATGTGGGTAGAGTCCAGTGTGTGGGTAGAGTCCACTATAAGGGTAGAGTCCACTGTGTGGGTAGAGCCCAGTGTGTGGGTAGAGTCCAGTGTGTGAGTAGAGTCCAGTGTGTTTGCGTAGAGTCAGTTTACTGGTCACGATGGCAACACCCACCCGTAGCACGCGCTCCAGCAGGTGTATCTCACTGATCATCCCTAAAGCCAACACCTCATTTGGCCGCCTTTCCTTCCAGTTCTCTGCTGCCTGCGACTGGAACGAATTACAAACATCTCTGAAGTTGGAGAATTTTATCTCCTCACCAACTTCAAACATCTGCTATCTGAGCAGCTGACCGCAGCTGTACATAGTCCATCGGTATATAGCCCACCCAATCTACCTACCTCATCCCCATACTGTTTTTATTTAATTTACTTTTCTGCTCTTTTGCACACCAGTATCTCTACCTGCACATGTTCATCTGATAATTTATCACTCCAGTGTTAATCTGCTAAATTGTAATTATTCGCTCCTATGGCCTATTTATTGCCTACCTCCTCATGCCTTTTGCACACAATGTATATAGATTATTTGTTTTCTACTATGTTATTGACTTGTTTATTGTTTATTGTTTACTGCATGTGTAACTCTGTGTTGCTGTCTGTTCACACTGCTATGCTTTATCTTGGCCAGGTCGCAGTTGCAAATGAGTACTTGTTCTCAACTAGTCTACCTGGTTAAATAAAGGTGAAATAAAATATAAAAATAAAGGGTCAATGCAGGTGGTCCGGGTTGCCATTTGAATAGCTATTTAGCAGGCTTGTCTGGCAGTCTTGTCTGGCAGTCTTGTCTGGCAGTCTTGTCTAGCAGTCTTGTCTTGCAGTCTTGTCTATCAGTCATGTCTAGCAGTCATGTCTAGCAGTCTTGTTTGGCAGTCTTGTCTAGCAGTCTTGTTTGGCAGTCTTGTTTAGCAGTCTTGGTTAGCAGTCTTGTTTGGCAGTCTTGTCTGGCAGTCTTGTCTAGCAGTCTTATCTTGCAGTCTTGTCTATCAGTCATGTCTAGCAGTCTTGTCTAGCAGTCTTGTTTGGCAGTCTTGTCTATCAGTCATGTCTAGCAGTCTTGTCTAGCAGTCTTGTTTGGCAGTCTTGTCTAGCAGTCTTGTTTGGCAGTCTTGTCTAACAGTCTTGTTTAGCAGTCTTGTTTGGCAGTCTTGTTTGGCAGTCTTGTCTGGCAGTCTTGTCTAGCAGTCTTGTCTTGCAGTTTTGTCTATCAGTCATGTCTAGCAGTCTTGTCTAGCAGTCTTGTTTGGCAGTCTTGTCTAGCAGTCTTGTTTGGCAGTCTTGTTTAGCAGTCTTGGTTAGCAGTCTTGTCTAGCAGTCTTGTCTTGCAGTCTTGTCTATCAGTCATGTCTAGCAGTCATGTCTAGCAGTCTTGTCTGGCAGTCTTGTCTAGCAGTCTTGTTTGGCAGTCTTGTTTAGCAGTCTTGGTTAGCAGTCTTGTTTAGTAGTCTTGGTTAGCAGTCTTGTTTGGCAGTCTTGTCTGGCAGTCTTGTCTAGCAGTCTTGTCTTGCAGTCTTGTCTATCAGTCATGTCTAGCAGTCTTGTCTAGCAGTCTTGTTTGGCAGTCTTGTTTAGCAGTCTTGGTTAGCAGTCTTGTCTAGCAGTCTTGTCTATCAGTCATGTCTAGCAGTCTTGTCTAGCAGTCTTGTTTGGCAGTCTTGTCTGGCAGTCTTGTTTGGCAGTCTTGTCTAGCAGTCTTGTCTAGCAGTCTTGTTTAGCAGTCTTGGTTAGCAGTCTTGTCTAGCAGTCTTGTCTAGCAGTCTTGTCTTGCAGTCATGTCTAGCAGTATTGTCTAGCAGTCTTGTTTGGCAGTCTTGTCTAGCAGTCTTGTTTGGCAGTCTTGTTTAGCAGTCTTGGTTAGCAGTCTTGTCTAGCAGTCTTGTCTATCAGTCATGTCTAGCAGTCTTGTCTAGCAGTCTTGTTTGGCAGTCTTGTCTAGCAGTCTTGTTTGGCAGTCTTGTTTAGCAGTCTTGGTTAGCAGTCTTGTTTGGCAGTCTTGTTTAGCAGTCTTGTCTAGCAGTCTTGTTTGGCAGTCTTGTCTGGCAGTCTTGTCTAGCAGTCGTGTCTAGCAGTCTTGTCTAGCAGTCTTGTTTAGCAGTCTTGTTTGGCAGTCTTGTTTAGCAAAGTCACCCATACAGATATTAATGAAGCCGGTGACTGCTGTGGTAAAACTCCCCAATGTCATCGTATGAATCTCGGAACATATTCCAATCTGTGCTATCGAACCAGTCCTGTAGCTTAGCACCCGCTTCATCAGACCACTTCAGTATTGAGCACGTCACTGGTACTTCCTGTTTGAGTTTTTGCTTGTAAGCAGGAAGTAGGAGGATAGAGCTATGGTCAGAATTTCCAAATGGAGGGCCTTGTACGTGTTTCTGTGTGTGGAATAAAGCTGATCTAGAGTTTTGTCACCTCTATTTGCACGGGTGATGTGCTGGTAAAAATGTGGTAAAACGGATGTCAGCTTCCTTGTATTAAATCACCAGCCACGAGAAACACCGCCTCTGAATGTGCATTAACTTGTTTGCTTATGGCCCTACACAGCTCATTGAGTGTGGTCTTAGTGCCAGCATCGGTTTGTTGTGGTAAATGGAAAATATAAAAATATAAATGAAAGTAAATATTATGGTGTGCAACTTATCATGCGGCATTATAACTCAGTCAAGCAAAAAAACTCTAAACTTTTTAACATTAGAGATCGTGCACTAGCTGTTTTTAACAAAGCGACAAACTCCTCCCTTCATCTTACTCAAATCCGCTGTCCAGTATTGACGATGCATATAAAAACCATTGAGATGCATGTCCATGTGCTCGTTCAGCCACTACTCTTGAGAAAGATAGGATATTACAGTTTTTTCACGTAGGATAGGAGCTCCTATCCAGTTTGTTCTCCAGTGATTACACGTCTGACCAGGGTTCCGACTCGCATGCGTCTCTTTCACCGCGGCTTTCTCTTTTGAGTCCCGGAGATCAGGGCTTCTCTTCCAGAGAAAGCAGAACGTCCAACTTTTTGAAGTAGAAATGTTTGTCCAATCGCTGTTCTGATATCCGGAAGCTGTTTTCGGTCATTAAAAAAATGATGGCAGGTATATTATGTACAAAGAAAACTACGATAAGCGTAAAAAAAAAAATTGCAAGCCCGTAAAACAGCTGATATCCACTGCAACGCCATCTCTGTCAGTTCACCCACATTACAGGGAGAGATAGTAGACGGATAGTTCAAAAGATACTCATACAACATTGGTTTGGATTTAAAGGGACAGTTGACCCATATTACAGGAGGAACGATACACTGTTAAAGGGACAGTTCACCCATATTACAGGAGGAGAGATACACTGTTAAAGGGACAGTTCACCCATGTTAAAGGGAAAGGGACAGTACACCCACAATATAGCAGTAGATACACTGTTAAAGGGACAGTTCACCCATATTACAGGAGGAACGATACACTGTTAAAAGGACAGTTCACCCACATTACAGGAGGAAAGATACACTGTTAAAGGGACAGTTCACCCATATTACAGGAGGAACGATACACTGTTAAAGGGACAGTACACCCACATTACAGGAGGAGAGATACACTGTTAAAGGGACAGTTCACCCATATTACAGGAGGAGAGATACACTGTTAAAGGGACAGTACACCCACATTACAGGAGGAACGATACACTGTTAAAGGGACAGTACACCCACATTACAGGAGGAACGATACACTGTTAAAGGGACAGTTCACCCATATTACAGGAGGAACGATACACTGTTAAAGGGACAGTTCACCCACATTACAGGAGGAAAGATACACTGTTAAAGGGACAGTACACCCACATTACAGGAGGAGAGATACACTGTTAAAGGGACAGTACACACACATTACAGGAGGAAAGATACACTGTTAAAGGGACAGTTCACCCATATTACAGGAGGAACGATACACTGTTAAAGGGACAGTTCACCCATATTACAGGAGGAGAGATACACTGTTAAAGGGACAGTTCACCTATATTACAGGAGGAGAGATACACTGTTAAAGGGACAGTTTACGCTTAACTGACATTGCAGGGTCATATAGGCTGAATCTGAAATGACAATACTTTTTGGCCAGAGCTAAACATATTTTACATCCAATATCCTCATGTTAAATCCCCAATCCTCTAGGGAAGAGACTAGCAATGTCCTGTGCCAGAATACAAGTTATATGACTCTGTGATGTATACCTGAACCATAAATCCTAGTCATTACAGAAGTCCTTTGTACTGTAGCTGGGAACTGGAGATTGAGATTTATGATGCAAGGATTTTCATTTTTAATTTCCATCATCCCAGGACTGACATTAACCCTTGTGCATTGCTGAGAGAGAAAAAACTACATCCATTGTGTTATGGGTCAGATTGGCCCGCACAGTTTAATTTAAACACACTCAAGATAGTCAAAGTAAAAACATTCAAAACTTGATTTTGTCTTGTCAGACATTTCAGAAAGAAGAAATACAACATTTGATTTGAAAACAATATATTTAACTATTTTGTTAAACATATTTCCTTTCTCACAAACAAGCATTTTCTGTTTGGACCTCATTTTTTGAGTGTCTGTATCAGAGATCTGCTGCTTAGCAATGAGAAAGAGAAAGCTTGGGAAAGCTCACTTTCACCAAAACGTAACTTTCACCAAACGTAATTATAAAAGTGCATCCAGAAGCAGTCGAAAAAAAAAAATACATCAGAGACACTTGTTTTATTTTGGACCTGTGCAAAGATCTATACACATGAAAAACTCCGGGTCAAAAGGACCCACAACATCCATGTTTGTATATAAAATCTACACAGACATTTCACAACACATCAGTGTGTCTGGCATCTTAAAGGTTAAAGTTTCATGACCCTAAATGAGGAAATGTTATTTAATTTCTTTGGCCACACCCCACAGGACGTAGATTCTGACTTTTTTTGAGTTTGAGTGACAGGAAATATCATTTTTAATTCAGTGAAATTCAAAGATATTCCAGTCAGTCGTACAACATGAGAGTTTCATTGACTCTGATAGGTCACAACTTCCAGATAACAAAGTTTGTCACTTTTCTCCGGAAACAATATTCACATACACTTTTGACCTAAGCGCTTACAATAGCCAATTACATTTTCTCGACAACAATGCCATTATATTAGACCGCATTGAGTTTTGTAATGACAGAGCAATTGGGCCCAAAAGTCCTTGCATCCAAAACCCTCTTCGTGAATTTGAGGGTGGTAAGAAGCATCAACCACATCACATCTCTAAGCTTGTTGTGACAGGGCAGCCATTTTTGTGTTGATTTTGAAAATGGGAACTAATGCATTCTGGGACATGTAGTATTTTCCCCCATATTGATAAATGTAATAACTTAGAATATGCACATACAGGTTTTGTTTTTTCCTTTGATCATCAATTTTAAGTTTGTCCTGATAGTCAATAGTTTTATATGTATGTACATAATGACATGTTTGATGTTTTGGACATGATGTACAGTTGAAGACGGAACTATACATACACCAAATTCATTTAAACTCAGTTTTCACAATTCCTGACATTTAATCCTATTAAATCAATCCCTGTTTTAGGTCAGTTAGAATCACCACTCTATTTTAAGTATGTGAAATGTCAGAATAATAGTTGAGAGGATGATTTATTTCTTTCACCACATTCTCATTGGGTCAAAAAGTTTACATACACTCAATTAGTATTTGGTAGCATTGCCTTTTAATTGTTTTAACTTGGGCCAAAGCGTTTTGGGTAGCCTTCCATAAGCTTCCCATAATAAGTTGGTGAATTTTGGCCCATTCCTCCTGACAGAGCTGGTGTAACTGAGTCAGGTTTGTAGGCCTCCTTGCACACACACACTTTTCAGTTCTGCCCACAAAGGAGGATTGAGGTCAGGGGCTTTGTGATGGCCACTCCAATACCTTGACTTTGTTGTCCTTAAGCCATTTTGCCACAACTTTGGAAGTATGCTTGGGGTCATTGTCTATTTGGAAGACCCATTTGCAACCAAGCTTTAACTTCCTGACTGATGTCTTGAGATGTTGCTTCAATATATCCATGTAAATTTCCACCTCATGATGCCAGCAATTTTGTGAAGTGCACCAGTCCCTCCTGCAGCAATGCACCCCACAACATGATGCTGCCACCCCCTTTACTTCACGGTTGGGATGGTGTTATTCGAAACTTGCAAGCCTCCCCCTTTTTCTCCAAAGATAAGAATGGTCATTAAGGCCAAACATTTCTATGTTTGTTTCATCAGTCAGAGGACATTTCTTCAAAAAGTGTGATTTTTGTCCCCCTTGCTGAGCAACCTTTCAGGTTATGTCGATATAGGACTCGTTTTACTGTGGATATAGATACTTTTGTACCTATTTCCTCCACCGGTTTCCTCCAGCATCTTCACAAGGTCCTTTGCTGTTGTTCTGGCTGGTTTCCACTTTTCGCACCAAAGCACATCCATCTCTAGCAGACAGAACGCGTCTCCTTCCTGAGCGGTATGATGGCTATGTGGTCCCATGGTGTTTATACTTGCATACTATTGTTTGTACTGATGAACGTGGTACCTTCAGGCTTTTTGAAATTGGATGAACCAGACCTGTGGAGGTCTACAATTTTGGAGGTCTCTGATTTCTTTTGATTTTCCCGTGATGTCAAGCAAAGAGGCACTGAGTTTGAAGGTAGGCCTTGAAATACATCCACAGGTACACCTCCAATAGACTCAAATGATGTCCTTCTGTGGTCCTTCTGTAGCTCAGTTGGTAGAGTATGGCGCTTGTAACGCCAGGGTAGTGGGTTGGATCCCGGGACCACCCATATGTAGAATGTATGCACATGACTGTAAGTCGCTTTGGATAAAAGCGGCTGCTAAATGGCATATATTATTATTATATTATGTCAATTAGCCTATTAGAAGCTTCTAAAGACATTACATAATCTTCTGGAATTTTCCAATCTGTTTAAAGGCAGTCAACTTAGGGTATGTAAACTTCTGACCCACTAGAATTGTGATACAGTGAATTATAAGGAAATAATGTCTGCAAACAACTGTTGGAAAATTACTTGTGTCATGCACAAAAAGTAGATGTCCTAACCAACTTGCCAAAACTATAGTTCGTTAACAAGAAATTTGTGGAGTGGTTGAAAAACAAGATTTAATGACTGCAAGCTAAGTGTAAGTTAACTCCCGACTTCAACTGTCTATTTGTATAGACTATACCTAATATAGAATAGAAAGAAGCATTTGGAGATCATTGCATTCAATTATATTTCCCTTAATACAAATTCATGTTTAAATTCTGTTTACTACTTCAATTCAAAATCAATAATTTATTAGGCATTCTGAATTGAGAGAGAGAGAGAGAGAGAGAGAGAGAGAGAGAGAGAGAGAGATTGACCCCAATAACTACTGTGAAATATGCGTCAACAAGTGCAACCTTGGGAAAACCCTCTGTTATCATTAACAGCAGACTACGTACATTTCTCAATGAAAACAATGTACTGAGCAAATGTCAAATTGGCTTTTTTACCAGATTAATTTGACTCAATTTACGAGATCTGCTATACAAATTGATGGAAAGTGGTGTTGGGGTAAAACATACGACATTATAAAATCCATGTACACAAACAACAAGTGTGCAGTTAAAATTGGCAAAAAACATACACATTTCTTCACACAGGGTTGTGGGGTGAGACAGGGATGCAGCTGCCCCACCCTCTTCAACATATATATCAACGAATTGGCGCGGGCACTAGAAAAGTCTGCAGCTCCCGGCATCACCCTACTAGAGTCTGAAGTCAAATGTCTACTGTTTGCTGATGATCTGGTGCTTCTGTCACCAACCAATGGAGTGCCTACAGCAGCAACTAGATTTTCTGCACAGATTCTGCCAAACCTGGCCCCTGACAGTAAAACTCAGTAAGACCAAAATAATGGTGTTCCAAAAGAGGTCCAGTCGCCAGGACCACAAATACAAATTCCATCCCTAGAGCACACAAAAAACTATACATACTTTGGCCTAAACATCAGCGCCACAGGTAACTTCCACAAAACTGTGAACAATCTGAGAGACAAGGCAAGAAGGGCATTCTATGCCATCAAAAGGAACATACATTTCAACATACCAATTAGGACCTGGCTAAAAATACTTGAATCAGTCATAGAGCCCATTGCCCTTTATGGTTGTGGAGGTCTGGGGTCAGCTCACCAACCAAGACTTCACAAAATGGGACAAACACCAAATTGAGACTCTGCATACAGAATTCTGCTAAAATATCCTCTGTGTACAACGTAGAACACCTAATAATGTATGCAGAGCAGAATTAGGCCGATACCCACTAATTATCAAAATCCAGAAAAGATCCGTTAAATTCTACAACCACCTAAAAAGGAAGGATTCCCAAACCTTCCATAACAAGCCATCACCTACAGAGAGATGAACCTGGAGAAGAGTCCCTAAACAAGCTGGTCCTGGGCTCTATTCAAAACTACAAACACACCCCACAGAGCCCCAGGACAGCAGCACATTAGACCCAGCCAAATCATGAGAAAACAAAGAGAATTACTTGACACATTGGAAAGAATTAACAAAAAAACAGAGCAAACAAGAATGCTATTTGGCCCTAAACAGAGAGTACACAGTGGCTGAATACCTGACCACTGTGACTGACCCAAACTTAAGTAAAGCTTTGACTATGACAGACTTAGTGAGCAAAGACTTGCTATTGAGAAGGCCGCCGTGGGCAGTGAGCTATGTGCTTACTGCCCACAAAATGAGGTGGAAACTGAGCTGCACTTCCTAACCTCCTGCACAATGTATGACCATATTAGAGATATATTTCCCTCAGATTACACAGATCCACAAAGAATTCGAAAACAAATCAAATTTTGATAAACTCCCATATCTACTGGGTGAAATTCCACAGTGTGCAATCACAGCAGCAAGATTTGTGACCTGTTGCCACACAAGAAAGGGCAACCAGTGAAGAACAAACACCATTGTAAATTCAACCCATATTTATGCTTATTTATTTTCCCTTGTGTACTTTAACCATTTGTACATTGTTACAACACTGTATATATATATATCATGTGACATTTGTAATGTCTTTATTGTTTTGAAACTTCTTTATGTGTAATGTTTACTGTTCATTTTTATTGTTTATTTCACTTTAGTTTCACTTTTGTATATTATCTACCTCACTTGCTTTGGCAATGTTAACACATGTTTCCCATGCTTCCCAAGCCCCTTGAATTGAATTGAGATCAGAGAGAGAGAGGCAAAGAGAGAGAGAGAGAGAGACCAGATATAGAGAGATAAGAGAGAGAGAGAGTTAACATCCTGCACACACACATGCAGACAGACACCCACCCAGTTCACTGTCACGCGGTGCAGCTAGCGTCCTGACAAGTAACAATAGAGTAATAGATGGCTCCATTCCATCGCCATGACAGCAGAAACAGTGAGAGGTCTGGGTAATTTATGTTGCCAAATTGCCTCCACGGCGTGGATGACATGAGATGACCCACTCCTTTCTTTTAGCAGGGACCTCACAATACAATATTATCACAATACTTAGGTGCCAATACGATATGTATTGCGATTCTATATGTTTTGGGATTCGATATTGGGATTTAATGTTCCAAACAGATTTCGCTATGTGTCTGCTGCAGAGAGACACGAGAGATCATGAGAACATTTGTTTGATAGTCATGGAAATGAAAGTGCTTAAAACATGTTGGATCACTATTTTTTAAAGTTTCTGGAGAAAAACTATAGGATTAAAAATACCGTAGTTTTGGCACAGGTACAGTTTTTTAACTAGAGCCAGCTAATGCTACCAATAAATGTATATACAGTGCCTTCGGAAAGTATTCAGACCCTTTGACTTTTCCACATTTTGTTACATTACAGCCCTGTTCTAAAATGGATTATGTATAAAAAAAATACTCAGAAATCTACACACAATACCCCATAATGCAAATCACAATACCCCATAATGACATCACAATACCCCATAATGACATCACAATACCCCATAATAACAAACTGAAAACTGGTTTTCAGAAATAGTTTCAAATTAATAAAACTTAAAAACAGAAATACCTTATTTACATATGTATTCAGACCCTTTGCTATAAGAATCGAAATTGAGCTCAGGTGAATCCTGTTTCCATTGA
Organism: Oncorhynchus gorbuscha; assembly: GCF_021184085.1. Taxonomy (NCBI): domain Eukaryota; kingdom Metazoa; phylum Chordata; class Actinopteri; order Salmoniformes; family Salmonidae; genus Oncorhynchus; species Oncorhynchus gorbuscha. Next base: position 79,461,405 of record NC_060186.1, on the reverse strand, counting down.
TCATCCATGAGATGTTTCTACAACTTGATTGAGTCTACCTCTGGTAAATTCAATTGATTGGAAATTATTTGAAAAGGCACACACCTGTCTATTTCTTGCGACTAGCAAACCCGTATCCGGGAGCGTAATCATAGCCTCAAGCGCATTACCATAACGCAACTTTTCCTATTCATGAAAATCCCAAATGAAATGAAATAAATATATTCAAACACAAGCTTAGCCTTTTATTAACAACAGTGTCATCTCAGATTTTCTAAATATGTTACAGCCAAAAACTAGACAAGCATTTGTGTAAGTTTATCATGGCATAATGCTATATTAGGCTCTGCTGGCAGCAGGCAACATTTTTCACGAAAATAAGAAAAGCAACCAAATTAAATAATTTACCTTCAGAACTTCAGATGCTTTTACTCAGTAGACTGACTCCCAGTTAGATAGCAAATGTTTCTTTTTTCCAAAATAATATTTTTGTAGGCAAAAAATGGTCCTGCGTTTGTTCATCCTGCTTGGCTGAAATCGACGAAAAAATAGTTCAACTATAACGCCAAACTTTTTTCAAAATTTGCTCCATAACATAGACAGAAACACGGCAAACGTTGTATAGGATCCATCCTCAAGGTGTTTTTAACATATGTATTCAATAATACATCCGTCGAGGCAGTTGGTTTCTCATAAGAGCGATTGGAAAAATGGCTACCTCAGTATTTTACGGAAGATTTTCTCTGGCAGACACCATGTGACCACTCGCTATATATGGTCCCTTACAGCCATTCTCCAATGGAAATGCCTAAAAAGACGTCACAATGCAGTAGACACCTTGGGGAAAACGTGGATAACGTAAGCTCACTCTAGCTCCTTCACATCCATATAAGGAGTTTAAAAAATGGCGGTTTTAAAAAATGTGGCACTCCTGATTTGATTTTTATCTGGAGTTTTCGCCTGTAACATCAGTTCTGTGGCACTCACAGACAATATCTTTGCAGTTCTGGAAACGTCAGAGTGTTTTCTTTCCAGAACTGTAAATTATATGCATAGTCGAGCATCTTTTCGTGACAAAATATCTTGTTTAAAACGGGAACGTTTTTCATCCAAAAATTAAAATAACGCCCCCTATATCCAAGAGGTATATAAGGTCCCACAGTGAACAGTGCATGTCAGAGCAAAAACCCTGCCATGAGTTCGAAGGAATTGTCCGTAGAACTCTGAGACAGGATTGTGTCATGGCACAAATCTGGGGAAGGGTACCAAAACAATTATGCATCTTTGAAGGTCCCCAAGAACACAGTTGTCTCCGTCATTCTTAACTTCTCTAGGGTAGGGGGCAGCATTTGGAATTTTAGATGAAAAGCATGCCTAAATTAGACTGCCTTCTACTCGGGTCCAGAAGATAGGATCTGCATGTAATTAGTATATTTCGATAGAAATCACTATAAGGTTTCCAAAACTCTTGAAAAAACATCTGTGAGTGTAACAGAACTGATTTGGCAGGCGAAAACCTGAGAGAAATCGATTCAGGAAGTAGGGAATTTTTGTTTGACAAAATGCACTAAAGACTCTCAGACCATGAGAAACAAGATTATCTGGTCTGATGAAACCGAGATTGTACTCTTTATGCCTAAAATGCCAATCGTCACATCTGGAGGAAACCCGGCACCATCCCTACGGTGAAGTATGATGGTGGCAGCCTCATGCTGTGAGGATGTTTTCTATGGCAGGGACTGGGAAACTAGTCAGGATCGAGGCAAAGTACAGAGAGATCCTTGATGAAAACTCCAGAGCGCTCAGACCAGGATGAAGGTTCATCATCCAACAGCACACAGCCAATACAACACAGGAGTGGCTTCCGGATAATTCTCTGAATGACCTTGAGTGGTCCAGCCAGAGCCCAGACTGGAACCCGATCAAACATCTTTGGAGAGACCTAAAAATAGCTTTGCAACAACGCTCCCCATCCAACCTGACAGAGCTTGAGAGGATCTGCAGAGAATAATGTGAGAAACTCCCCAAATACAGGTGAGCCAAGCTTGTAGCGTCATACCCAAGAAGACTAGAGGCTATAATCGCTGCCAAAGGTGCTTCAACAACGTACTGAGTAAAGGGTCTGAATACTTATGTAAATTGATATTTCATAAATTACCCCCAAAAGTATAAATTCTGATTTTCTTTGTCATTACGGGGTATTGTGTATAGATTGATGTGGAGAAAACCAACTATTTTATACATTTTAGAATAAGGCTGTAACGTAACAAAATGTGGAAAAAGTCCAGGGGTCGGAATACTTTCTGAATGAAGTGTATCTACCTCAAATACCTTATTAATATCTATACTGAAGGGGTCTGTATAATTACTTTTTATTTTTTGTATTATATATATAATATATATTTACACATTATTAACATGAGGTGAGAGATATGAAAGAAATAAGGCAACACACTCGGTTCACGTCAGATAGCTTTATACTTACAGAGACAGAGAGAGACAGAGACACAGAGAGAGACAGAGACACAGAGAGAGACAGAGAGAGATACAGAGACAGAGACAGAGAGAGATGAGAGCGACAGAGACACAGAGACAGATACACAGAGAGAGTCAAAGACAGAGAGAGACAGAGATACAGAGAGAGACCGAGAGAGATACAGAGACAGAGAGAGATACAGAGACAGGGACAGAGAGAGATGAGAGCGACAGAGACACAGAGACAGATACACAGAGAGAGGCAAAGACAGAGAGAGCGACAGAGACAAAGAGAGACAGAGAGAGACAAAGGCACCGAGAGAGACAGAGACACAGAGAGACAGAGAGAGAGACAGAGACACAGAGAGAAACAGAGACACAGATCGAGAGACACAGAGAGAGCAATGGAGTCAGAGGCATACGCACACACACACTGCCAAGTATGCAGGCGGCAGATACCCTAGAGGTTATACCATCTGCCCTTGAGCAAGGCACTTAAGCCTAATTGGTCGAGGGTCGCTGTCAATAATGGCTGATCCATGGCCGTGACCCCACTCTCTCTCAGGTGGAGTAGGGATACGAAAAACCACACGTACAGGTTATCCACTGAAACAGGACAGATATAAACAGAGCGAGCTTCCCAGTGACATGACCCTAACAGATGAGCGAAATGCTTTCTACGCTTTGCTTGAGGCAAGTAACACTGAACCATGCATGAGAGCACCAGCTGTTCCCGGTTAACTGTGATCACACTCTCCGTAGCTGATGTCAGTAAGACCTTTAAAAAGGTTAACATTCACAAAGCCGCAGGGCCAGATGGATTACCAGGATGCACACTCAGAGCATGCCCTGACCATCTGGCAAGTGTCTTCACTGACATTTTCAACCTTCTGCCTGACCCAGTCTGTAATAACTTCAAACAGATAGTCCCTCTGCCCAAGAACGCCAAGGTAACTCTAAATGACTATCGCCCTGTAGCAATCACATCTATAGCCATGAAATGAATTGAAAGGCTGGTCAGGGATCAAATCAACAACATTATCCCAGACACCCTCGACCCACTCCAATTCACATACCACCTCAACAGATCCAGAGATGCCCTATCCCGCACTGCCCTATCCCGCACTGCCCTATCCCGCACTGCCCTATCCCACTTGAACAAGATGAACAGCTATATGATCACTGACTACAGCTCAGCGTTCAACACCATAGTGCCCTACAAGCCAATCACTAAGCTAAGGAACCTGGGAATGAACAGCTCCTGGACTACCTAACGGACAGCCCCCTTCTGGTAAGGACAGGCAACAACACATTTGCCACACAGACTCTAAACCAGGGGGCCCCTCAGGGAGTACATGCTTAGGCTGTACTCCTGTTCACCAACGGTCATTATTAAATTTGCTGATTAGACAACGGTGGAAGGCCTGATCACCGATGACAATGAGACAGCCTATAGTGAGGAAGTCAGAGACCTGGCAGTGTGGTGCCAGGACAACATTCTCTCCCTCAATGTGGACTACATGAAACACAGGGCCGAGCACTCCCTAGTCACAGTGTCGGGCTGTAGTGGAGCGGTCGCGAACTTTAAGTTCCTTGGTGTCCACATCACTAAGAATCTATCATGGTCTACAAACAACAACACAGTCGGAAAGAACACATGACAACACTCCTCAGAAGATAAACTCCCAGTACAGGTGTGCCAAGCTTGTAGTGTCATACCCAAGAAGACTTGAGGCTGTAATCGCTGGTAAAGGAGCTTCAATAAAGTACTAAGTAATGGATCTGAATACTTATGTAAATGGCGATATTTCTGTTTTATTTTTGCTTTGTCATTATTGGGTATTGTGATGTCATTATGGGGCTATTGTGACGTCATTATGGGGTATTGTGATGTCATTATGGGGCTATTGTGATGTCATTATGGGGTATTGTGATGTCGTTATGGGGTATTGTGATGTCATTGTGGGGTATTGTGATGTCATTATGGGGTATTGTGATGTCATTATGGGGTATTGTGATGTCATTATGGGGCTATTGTGATGTCATTATGGGCTATTGTGATGTCATTATGGGGTATTGTGATGTCACTATGGGGTATTGTATATAGATTGATGCCAACAAAACAAAATATTTCATCCATTTTAGAATAAGGCTGTAACGTAACAAAAATATGGAAAATGTAAAAGGGGTCTGAATACTTTATATATGTAGAGACAAGTTATACTTAGTTCATTGTGTTATTTTTTATTATTACTGTTATTGTTTTACTTCTCTATTTCTCTATTTTATTTGTCTCTGCATGGTTGGGCCCATCAGAAAACATTTCACTGTTAATATACCTGTACACCTGTTGTTTATGAAGCATTTGACGGAGACCATTTGATTTGATTCATTTGTTACTGCTGGTCACATTATTAATGTGTTTTATTCTCTGGTGTATTGGGTTGTTCTGACCCAGTGTAATAGTCACATGATGACATTGTGCTTTTGATTAATGGATCGGTTGGAGGGTAATGCTGTTTGGAAATGTAAGGTGTGATATGATATATACAGTCTGATATGATATATACAGTCTGATATGATATATACAGTCTGATGTGATATATACAGTATAGATATATACAGTATAGATATATACAGTATAGATATATAAAATCTGATGTGATATATACAGTCTGATGTGATATATACAGTCTGATGTGATATATACAGTATAGATATATACAGTCTGATGTGATATATACAGTATAGATATATACAGTATAGATATATACAGTCTGATGTGATATATACAGTATAGATATATACAGTCTGATGTGATATATACAGTATAGATATATACAGTCTGATGTGATATATACAGTCTGATGTGATATATACAGTATAGATATATACAGCCTGATGTGATATATACAGTATAGATATATACAGCCTGATGTGATATATACAGTCTGATGTGATATATATACAGTATAGATATATACAGCCTGATGTGATATATACAGTATAGATATATACAGCCTGATGTGATATATACAGTATAGATATATACAGCCTGATGTGATATATACAGTATAGATATATACAGCCTGATGTGATATATACAGTATAGATATATACAGTCTGATGTGATATATACAGTATAGATATATACAGTCTGATGTGATATATACAGTATAGATATATACAGTCTGATGTGATATATACAGTATAGATATATACAGTCTGATGTGATATATACAGTATAGATATATACAGTCTGATGTGATATATACAGTATAGATATATACAGTCTGATGTGATATATACAGCCTGATGTGATATATACAGTATAGATATATACAGTCTGATGTGATATATACAGTATAGATATATACAGTATAGATATATACAGTCTGATGTGATATATACAGTATAGATATATACAGTATAGATATATACAGCCTGATGTGATATATACAGTATAGATATATACAGTCTGATGTGATATATACAGTATAGATATATACAGTCTGATGTGATATATACAGTATAGATATATACAGTCTGATGTGATATATACAGTCTGATGTGATATATACAGTATAGATATATACAGCCTGATGTGATATATACAGTATAGATATATACAGTCTGATGTGATATATACAGCCTGATGTGATATATACAGCCTGATGTGATATATACAGTATAGATATATACAGTCTGATGTGATATATACAGTATAGATATATACAGCCTGATGTGATATATACAGTATAGATATATACAGCCTGATGTGATATATACAGTATAGATATATACAGCCTGATGTGATATATACAGTATAGATATATACAGTCTGATGTGATATATACAGTATAGATATATACAGCCTGATGTGATATATACAGCCTGATGTGATATATACAGTCTGATATGATATATATAGCCTGATGTGATATATACAGTCTGATATGATATATACAGCCTGATGTGATATATACAGTATAGATATATACAGTCTGATGTGATATATACAGTCTGATGTGATATATACAGTCTGATATTATATATACAGTCTGATATTATATATACAGTCTGATGTGACACAATATTTGCTGATAAGACATATACAGTCTGAGGGTCCGTACTCAGCCTCCTTCTGTACTCCATGTCCATGACTGCGTGGTTACGCACGCCTCCAACTCAATCATCAAGTTTACAGACAACACAACCACAGTAGGCCTGGTTACCAACAATTACGAGACAGCCTACAGGGAGGAGGTGAGGGTCCTGGCAGAGTGGTGCCAGGAAAATAACCTACCCCTCAACGTCAAAACAAAATGAAGGAGCTGATCGTGGACTTCAGGAAACAGCGGAGGGAGCACCCCCCTGTCTACATCGACAGGTCCAATGTGGAGAAGGTGAAAAGCTTCAAGTTCCTCGGCGTACACATCACTGACCATCTGAAATGGTCCACCTACACAGACAGTGTGAAGGTGCAACAGCACACTGCCTGCCCTCCAGGACACCTACAGCACCCGATGTCATAGGAAGGCCAAAAAGATCAAGGACATCAACCACCTGAGCCATGTCCTGTTCACCCCGCTACCATCCAGAAGGCGAGGTCAGTACACGTACATCAAACTGAGGCCGAGAGCGAGAGACTGAAAAAGAGCTACTATCTCAAGGCCATCAAACTGTTAAATAGCCATCATTAGTCGGCTACCACCCGGTTACTCAACCCTGCACCTTAGAGGCTGCTACCCTGTATACATAGATATGGAATCACTGTTCACTTGAATAATGTTTACATACTGCTTTACTCATTTCATATGTATATACTGTATTCTATTCTAATGTATTTTAGTCAGTGCCATTCTGACATCGCTCAGCCTAATATTTATATATTTCTTAATTCAAATGATGTTCCTTTTAGATTAGGGTGTATTGTTGTGAATTGTTAGATATTACTACACTGTTGGAGCTAGGAACACAAGGATTTAGCTACACCTGCAATAACATCTGCTAAATATGTGTATGTGACCAATACAAATAGATTTTATTTGATATGATATATAATGGTGTTTGGTGTTTCTGCCGTCATTTCTTGCATAATTAATTTTTACTGACGCTAAAAGATCACACCATTCTGAACAAACAAATTATCCGCCGGCATTTATAAAATTGTACCAAAAATTCCTATTTGCATTTTTCTTTTTCCAATAAATGTTGTTGTCACGACTTCCACCGGAGTCGGCTCCTCCCCTTGTTCGTTCGGCGGTCGACGTCACCTGGCTTTCTAGCCATCGACGCTCCATTTCTCATGTATCCATTTGTTTTGTCTTGTTCCCTGCACACCTGGTTTTCATTCCCCAATCCATCTACATGTATTTAGTCCTCTGTTCTCCATCATGTCTTTGTGTGAGATTGTTTGTGTTACGTGTTTGTTGTTGACGCGCAAGATTGGTTTGTTTTTTCCGTGATATTTCACGAAGATGTTTATTGTTAAACATAATTCTTGTGACTGTTTTGTGCGTTTTGCCTCAATAAAGTGTGCGCCTGTTCACAAATCTCTGCTCTCCTGCACCTGACTTCACTACCAGTATGCACACATCTGACAAGCAGGGAACACAACACATCTGACAAGCAGGGAACACAACACATCTGACAAGCAGGGAACACAACACATCTGACAAGCAGGGAACACAACACATCTGACAAGCAGGGAACACAACACATCTGACAAGAAGGGAACACAACACATCGTATCAGAGCAGGGAACACAACACATCATATCAGAGCAGGGAACACAACACATCTGACAAGAAGGGAACACAACACATCATATCAGAGCAGGGAACACAACACATCATATCAGAGCAGGGAACACAACACATCATATCAGAGCAGGGAACACAACACATCTGACAAGCAGGGAACACAACACATCTGACAAGCAGGGAACACAACACATCTGACAAGAAGGGAACACAACACATCTGACAAGAAGGGAACACAACACATCGTATCAGAGCAGGGAACACAACACATCATATCAGAGCAGGGAACACAACACATCATATCAGAGCAGGGAACACAACACATCATATCAGAGCAGGGAACACAACACATCTGACAAGCAGGGAACACCACACATCTGACAAGCAGGGAACACAACACATCATATCAGAGCAGGGAACACCATCATATCAGAGCAGGGAACACCACACATCATATCAGAGCAGGGAACACAACACATCATATCAGAGCAGGGAACACAACACATCATATCAGAGCAGGGAACACCACACATCATATCAGAGCAGGGAACACAGCACATCATATCAGAGCAGGGAACACAACACATCATATCAGAGCAGGGAACACAACACATCATATCAGAGCAGGGAACACAGCACATCATATCAGAGCAGGGAACACAACACATCATATCAGAGCAGGGAACACCACACATCATATCAGAGCAGGGAACACAACACATCATATCAGAGCAGGGAACACCACACATCATATCAGAGCAGGGAACACAACACATCATATCAGAGCAGGGAACACAACACATCATATCAGAGCAGGGAACACAACACATCATATCAGAGCAGGGAACACAACACATCATATCAGAGCAGGGAACACAACACATCATATCAGAGCAGGGAACACAACACATTGTATCAGAGCAGGGAACACCACATATCATATCAGAGCAGGGAACACAACACATCGTATCAGAGCAGGGAACACCACACATCATATCAGAGCAGGGAACACCATCATATCAGAGCAGGGAACACAACACATCGTATCAGAGCAGGGAACACAACACATCATATCAGAGCAGGGAACACAACACATCATATCAGAGCAGGGAACACCACACATCATATCAGAGCAGGGAACACCATCATATCAGAGCAGGGAACACACAAAAAGAGGAGAAACTAACATTTACAGTGCTTGGAAACACTAGAAGGGATCTAATTTTGCACTCGAAAGGACTCGAAGCACCATAATAGTGTTGTCAACCTTTTCCTGGTTTAGTGTTCCCAGTCCCTGGCAAGGTGTTGCACAACTCTTGATTAAGTGGTGTTACAACACACCATGTCATATCTCATATCTCTTGACAGGGTAGCCTAGTGGTTAGAGCGTTGGACTAGTAACCGAAAGGTTGCAAGTTCAAATCCCCGAGCTGACAAGGTACAAATCTGTCGTTGTGCCCCTGAACAGGCAGTTAACCCACTGTTCCTAGGCCGTCATTGAAAATAAGAATTTGGTCTTAACTGACTTGCCTGGTATGACATTTTACACCCATGTGTTTCAAAACTCCACTAAATTTTCCTTGAAAATTGGACAGTGCAGTTAGATTAACAAGAATTGAAGCTTTCTGCCCATATCAGGTATATCTATGTCCTGGGAAATGTTCTTGTTACTTACAGCATCCTAATCACATTTTGATTTGATTTGCTCTATAACATTAGCTCAACAGTCCCGTGTGGGGGGGGGTGACATCGATCCTGTAGAGGTTCACGTAGGCGGCAGCTCAGTTTCCACTCGTTTAAGTGTTACAAAACACTTCATTTTAACAGTGTAGTTACCTAAGTGAAGGACTTCGGCAGTATAAACAGTCATGCAAGTCACTGGGGATTTCAACACTATTCTACAGATCCATCCACACACACACACACACACACACACACACACACACACACACACACACACACACACACACACACACACACACACACACACACACACACACACACACACACACACACACACACACACACACACACACACACACACACACACACACACACACACACAACCCTGCCGTGTACCATTAGTGTAGTGTAATATCCATCTTACTGAAATTGCCTTGGCATCACAGAGAAACGCTTGATTAATAATTTGGTAGGTAATTGATGATCCTCTGGCCCGTGGCGTTTTATATGGAATATGGCCTGTTATGGCAACCATATTACACATTCACTTTAGCCAATCAACAGCCATATTACACATGCATAACCAATCAGACGGTGTCAGACCTGACTGAACAGACCAATCAGTTGTATGAACAACGTAACAATATATGTGATCTAGCAGATGCTTTTAATCCAAAGACACTTAGAGTCATGCGTGCATACATTTAATGTATTACATCTTCACCTCAGCCAATCAACAGACGTATTACATCTTCACCTCAGCCAATCAACAGACGTATTACATCTTCACCTCAGCCAATCAACAGACGTATTACATCTTCACCTCAGCCAATCAACAGACGTATTACATATTCACCTCAGCCAATCAACAGACGTATTACATATTCACCTCAGCCAATCAACAGACATATTACATATTCACTTCAGCCAATCAACAGATGTATTACATATTCACCTCAGCCAATCAATGGCCATATTACATATTCACCTCAGCCAATCAACAGACATATCACACATTCACCTCAGCCAATCAACAGACATATCACACATTCACAGCCTACTAGCAGTCATATTAGACATTCACAACCAGCTGCCGAATTGCAAATTCACATCAGCCAAACAGAGAGCAAAATCAACAAGGACAAGAGGTGAGATGGCGAGCCCTCTAGGTGACGGCTAGTATTTGAATCAAAGAGGATCTGTAGAGATATGAGAGGATCACACAATATCAAACCTGGACGATTATGACATCACAAGTACACATCACACAACGCTGCATGGTAATTGACTGTTCTGTGGAACGATACGTTGATAGACTTTGTGATCGAAACATTGTCTTTCTTGATACTTAATACTGTCACGCCCTGACCTTAGAGAGCTGTTTATTTCTCTATTTGTTAAGGTCAGGGTGTGATGTGGGGTGGGCAATCTATGTTTTGTTTTCTATGTTTCTTTATTTCTATGTTTTTGCTGGGTATGGTTCTCAATCAGGGACAGATTGGGAATCATACTTAGGTAGCCCGTTATCCTTGTTAGTGGCACTTAGCCCTGTAAGCATTTAACAAATAAAAGGAAAATGTACGCTCACCACTCTGCACTTTGGTCCACTTCTTAGGATGGCCGTGACAGATACACACAAAATATGTGTTTGGGGGCATTTTGAGCTTACTAGACCATATTCAATTATTCTACGTGTTTTCCACTTAGTGAAGGACTCTCTTTCTCTTTCAATTTAATTCAATTCAAGGGGCTTTATTGGCATGGGAAATATACAGTGCCTTGCGAAAGTATTCGGCCCCCTTAAACTTTGCGACCTTTTGCCACATTTCAGGCTTCAAACATAAAGATATAAAACTGTATTTTTTTGTGAAGAATCAACAACAAGTGGGACACAATCATGAAGTGGAACGACATTTATTGGATATTTGAAACGTTTTTAACAAATGAAAAACTGAAAAATTGGGCATACAAGGAGAACCTGGAGAGTCTTGGCTTGGCTATACCAAACACTCCCACACGTTCTCATACAGCTGTTTGGGACAGCTGTATGAGAACGTGTGGGAGTGTTTGGGACAGCTGTATGAGAATGTGTGGGAGTGTTTGGGACAGCTGTATGAGAAGGTGTGGGAGTGTTTGGGACAGCTGTACGAGAACATGTGGGATTGTTTGGGACAGCTGTATGAGAATGTGTGGGAGTGTTTGGGACAGCTGTATAAGAAGGTGTGGGATTGTTTGGGACAGCTGTATGAGAAGGTGTGGGAGTGTTTGGGACAGCTGTATGAGAACGTGTGGGAGGGTTTGGGACAGCTGTATGAGAAGGTGTGGGAGTGTTTGGGACAGCTGTATGAGAATGTGTGGGAGTGTTTGGGACAGCTGTATGAGAAGGTGTGGGAGTGTTTGGGACAGCTGTATGAGAAGGTGTGGGAGTGTTTGGGACAGCTGTATGAGAAGGTGTGGGAGTGTTTGGGACAGCTGTATGAGAAGGTGTGGGAGTGTTTGGGACAGCTGTATGAGAAGGTGTGGGAGTGTTTGGGACAGCTGTGTGAGAGGGCGTGGGAGTGTTTGGGACAACGGTATGAGAACGCGTGGGAGTGTTTGGGACAGCTTTATGAGAAGGTGTGGGAGTGTTTGGGACAGCTGTATGAGAAGGTGTGGGAGTGTTTGGGACAGCTGTATGAGAAGGTGTGGGAGTGTTTGGGACAGCTGTATGAGAAAGTACATTTGCAGAGGAGAGCATTAAGGAGAGCATTAAGGAGAGCATTAAGGAGAGCATTAAGGAGAGCATTAAGG
>NC_060186.1:79443526-79448613 GCF_021184085.1 Oncorhynchus gorbuscha | reverse complement strand
TGCACTAGCTTCCCGACTCCCAGTGAACACGTTACACATACATACATACATACATACATACATACATACATACATACATACATACATACATACATACATACATACATACATACATACATACATACATACATACATACATACATACATACATACATACATACATACATACATACATACATACACACATACATACATACATACATACATACATACATACATACATACATACATACATACACACATACATACATACATACATACATACATACATACATACATACATACATACATACATACATACATACATACATACATACATACATACATACATACATACATACATACATACATACATACATACATACATCAAATCAAATCAAATCAAATTTATTTATATAGCCCTTCGTACATCAGCTGATATCTCAAAGTGCTGTACAGAAACCCAGCCTAAAACCCCAAACAGCAAACAATGCAGGTGTAAAAGCACGGTGGCTAGGAAAAACTCCCTAGAAAGGCCAAAACCTAGGAAGAAACCTAGAGAGGAACCGGGCTATGTGGGGTGGCCAGTCCTCTTCTGGCTGTGCCGGGTAGAGATTATAACAGAAAATGACCAAGATGTTCAAATGTTCATAAATGACCAGCATGGTCAAATAATAATAAGGCAGAACAGTTGAAACTGGAGCAGCAGCACAGTCAGGTGGACTGGGGACAGCAAGGAGCCATCATGTCAGGTAGTCCTGGGGCACGGTCCTAGGGCTCAGGTCCTCCGAGAGAGAAAGAAAGAGAGAATTAGAGAGAGCATATGTGGGGTGGCCAGTCCTCTTCTGGCTGTGCCGGGTGGAGATTATAACAGAACGTGGCCAAGATGTTCAAATGTTCATAAATGACCAGCATGGTTGAATAATAGTAAGGCAGAACAGTTGAAACTGGAGCAGGAGCATGGCCAGGTGGACTGGGGACAGCAAGGAGTCCTCATGTCAGGTAGTCCTGGGACATGGTCCTAGGGCCCAGGCCAGTTGAAACTGGAGCAGCAGCATGGCCAGGTGGACTGGGGACAGCAAGGAGTCATCATGTCAGGTAGTCCTGGGGCATGGTTCTAGGGCTCAGGTCCTCCGAGAGAGAGAAAGAAGGAGAGAAGGAGAGAATTAGAGAACGCACACTTAGATTTACACAGGACACCGAATAGGACAGGAGAAGTACTCCAGATAAACAAACTGACCCTAGCCCCCCGACACATAAACTACTGCAGCATAAATACATACATACATACATACATACATACATACATACATACATACATACATACATACATACATACATACATACATACATACATACATACATACATACATACACACACACACACACACACACACACACACACACACACACACATACATACATACACACACACACACACACACACATACATACATACATACATACATACATACATACATACATACATACATACATACATACATACATACATACACACACACACACACACACATACATACATACATACATACATACATACATACATACATACATACATACATACATACATACATACATACATACATACATACATACATACATACATACATACATACATACATACATACATACATACATACATACATACATACATACATACATACATACATACATACATACATACATACATACATGCATACATACATACATACATACATACACACACATACCATACACACATACATACATACATACATACATACATACATACATACATACATACATACATACATACATACATACATACATACATACATACATACACACACACACACACACACACACACACACACACACACACACACACATACACACACACACACACACACACACACACACACACACACACACACACACACACACACACACACACACACACACACACACACACATACATACATACATACATACATACATACATACATACATACATACATACATACATACATACATACATACATACATACATACATACATACATACATACATACATACATGCATATACACACAGTTGAAGTCGGAAGTTCAGATACACTTAGGTTGGAGCCATTAAAACTCGTTTTTCAACCACTCCACAAATTTCTTATGAATTTACTATAGTTTTGGCAATTCGGTTAGGACATATATTGTGTGCATAACACAAATCATTTTTCCAACAATTGTTTACAGACAGATTATTTCACTATATCTCAATTCATGTGGGTCAGAAGTTAACATACATTAAGTTGACTGTGCCTTTAAACAGCTTGGAAAATTCCAGAAATTTATGTCACTGCTTCAGAAGCTTCTGATTGGCTAAATGACATACTTTGAGTAAATTGGAGGTATACCTGTGGATGTATTTCAAGGCCTACCTTCAAACTCAGTGCCTCTTTTCTTGACATCATGACAAAATCATAATAAATTAGCCAAGACCTCAGAAAAAAATGTGTAGACCTCCATAGGTCTGGTTCATCCTTGGGAGCAATTTCCAAACGCCTGAAGGTACCACGTTCATCTGTACAAACAATAGTACGCAAGTATAAACACTGCGGGACCATGCAGCCGTCATTCCGCTCAGGAAGGAGACGCGTTCTGTCTCCTAGAGATGAACGTACTTTGGTGCGAAAAGTGAAAATCAATCCCAGAACAACAGCAAAGGACCTTGTGAAGATGCTGGAGGAAACAGGTACAAAAGTATCTATATCCACAGTAAAACGAGTTCTATATCGACATAACCTGAAAGGCCGCCAGCAAGGAAGAAGCCACTGTTCAAACCACCATAAAAAAGCCAGACTACAGTTTGCAACTGCACATGGGGACAAAGATTGTACTTTATGGAGAAATGTCCTCTGGTCTGGCGGAAACAAAAAATAGAATTGTTTGGCCATAACACCATCATTATGTTTGGAGGAAAAGTGGAGGCTTGTGTTTCAAGAAAATCATCCCAACTGTGAGGCACGAGGGTGGCATCACATGGGGAGGTGTTGCTGCAGGAGGGACTGGTGCATTTCACAAAATAGATGGCATCATGAGAAGGGAACAATTATATGGACATATTGAAGCAGGACATCTCAGGACATCAGCTGTGGAAATTAAAGCTTGGTCTAAATTTTTCTCTTCCAAATGGACAATGACCCCAAGCATACTTCCAAAGTTGTGGCAAAATGGTTTAAGTACAACAAAGTCAAGGTATTGGAGTGGCCATCACAAAGCCCTGAGCTCAATCCTATTAAAAATATGTAAGCAGATCTGAAAAAGCTGCAGGGCGAAACAAGGAGGCCTACAAACCTGACTGTGTTACCAGCTCTGTCAGAGTGAATGGGCCAAAATTCACTCCAACTTATTGTGGGAATCCCAAAAGAAGGCTACCCGAGATGTGACCCAAGTTAAACAATTTGGGAAAGGCAATGCTACCAAATACTAATAAAATCTGAAATAATTCTCTATTATCTCTGACATTTCACATTCTTAAAATAAAGTGGTGTTTCTAACTAACTGACCAAAGACAGGGAATTTTTACTAGGATTAAATGTCAGGAATAGTGTAAAACTGAGTTTACGGTAAACCTCCGACTACAACTGTATACATACACACACACACACACACACACACACACACACACACACACACACACACACACACACACACACACACACACACACACACACACCACACACACACACACACACACACACACACACACACACACACACACACACACACACACACACACACACAGAACTGTTCAAAGTTTGGGTCACTTAGTAATGTCCTTTTGTTTTTGAAAAATAAAACATGTTTCTTGTCCATTAAAATAGTGATCTAATTGATCAGAAATACAGTGTAGACTTTGTTAATCTTGTAAACGCTATTATTAGCTGGAAACGGCAGATTTTATTATGGAATATCTGCTTTGGGATAGTGGGACGGTTTGGCAGAGAGCCAACTAAATTAAATTACTATAAATATTAAACTTTCATGAAATCACAAGTGCAATATATCCAGCTAAGGTGTCCGATTTCAAAAAGGCTTTACGGCAAAAGCAAACCATGCGATTATCTGAGGACAGCGCCCCAGCCACAAGTTGCGACACGAAAGTCGGAAATAGCGATATAATATATGCCTTAGAAGATCTTCTTCTGTTGGCACTCCAAAAGGTCCCAGTTACATTACAAATGGTCCTTTTGTTCGATAATGTCCTTCTTTGTATCCATAAAAACTCAGTTTATCTGGTGCGCTTCAGTCAATAATCCACTCATTTTCCCTCCTTCAAAATGCATACAAAATGAATCCCAAACATTACCAATACACATATCCAAACAGGTCAATCAACGTTTATAACCAAACATTAGGTACCCTAATACGCAAATAAACAATCAAATTTAACACGGAGAATCGTTATTGTCTTTACCGGAGATAAACAAAAAGAACGTGCTGTCTCGGCCAATGCGCTTGGAAACATCACAGCCAAATGGGAGCAACGAAGAAAAACTACAACTTCTCCCTAATAAAAAAAATAAAAAACAGCCTGAAACTCTTTCTAAAGACTGTTGACATCTAGTGGAAGCCCTAGGAACTGCAATCAGGACGATTTCACCCTATTATAAAAGTGCCAGCCTTTGAAATCAGTGATATGCTGAATTATTTTTTAAATGTTTTATGATTTGACCTCGGGGTTTCGCCTGCCATTTCAATTCTGTTATACTCACAGACATTATTTTAACAGTTTTAGAAACTTTGGAGTGTTTTCTATCTATATGCATATCCTATATGCTTCTGGGCCTGAGCAGCAGGCAGTTTACTTTGGGCTTTTCATCCGGACATCCAAATACCGCCCCCCCCTATCCTTAAGAAGTTTTAAGAAGATTTGTGGACCTAGACTTGGATACTCCGGTACAGCTTCCAGTGCGGTAGCAGGGATAAACAACTTCTTCTTCTATGGTATAATGGTATTATGCCACCTAGTGTTTGGGTGGATGACATGGATCAAAACATTTGGGCAAAAATAAATAAAATATAGTTTACAATGACAAAAAGTTGAAAGG